>NW_021131615.1:104250-650867 GCF_004193835.3 Ostrinia furnacalis
AGAAATTCGGTAATAGGATCGTCCGGGTCGTCTAGGACATGCCTAGGTCGTCGGTATTGGGCAGCGACATCTTTCTGTGGTGTGTACGTGGCGGCGCTAACGATAAGAGGGTTCTTGTGGTTGATCGCTTTATCAAAGTAGCGGCGAGAGGCTTCTTTCATAAAGTGATCAATCGATGGGATCTCGAAATCTCAATGGAGATTCGTGTTACGCACGAACCACGGGGCATCCGCGGCTCGGCGTAAGAATTTGTTTTGGAGGGTCTGGAATTTCTTAAGGACTGTGCAGGAAGTGTGAGCAAACACCGGACTGGCGTAAGTCAACACTGGACGGATGCAGGTTTTGTAAATTGTCAACTTATTTCTAAGTGACAATTTACTTTTCCTTCCAACTAGGTGGTAGAGTCGGTGGGTGTAGTGGTTCGCAACGGCTCAAGACGCGTCTGAGGTGCGGAGCGAACGATAATCTCTGGTCGAGGGTGACACCTAAGTACTTGGCCTCACTCTTCAAGGAATAGTTTGGTCAAATAAGGTGAGATGGGTGGGGACATTAGGACGAGTGCGAACCGGAGGACGTTTCGCAGACAAAGCCCTAGAAAAGTACATTGCTGCACTTTTTTCGGGATTTACCTCGATACGCCACTTTCTGAACCATTCGCCTAATTGTGTGACTGCGCGTTGGAGCGCCAAGATGACGTAATTCCGATTACGTCCGGACTTGTAGAGTGCGGTGTCGTCCGCAAAGAGGGCTAAATCCGTATTCGGATATTTGGGGATGTCATTGACGTACAATGAAAAAAGAATGGGTGCTAGATGATGTCCAGGGTCCTGATGATGGAGTCAGGAGGTGGCCATGGGAACTCCTAAACGAAACGGCGGAATCTTATCGAGTTTGGGCTCGTTGGATTCGACTTCTCGAGCACTTTGGTGCTTAATAATGACCTAGAGATTGAGATACAACTAAAAAGTGTAAAATAAAATTATAATAAAAAAATACTTTTTTAAAAACAAGCTTTATCCTGAAATGCAGTTGTACTAAAACGAAAAAAATAATTGTATGCTTGGTTCAAAGAATTTTGAAAGCTTGTAGCGCAAACAGAAAAAAAAGAGGAATAAATTCCATGCGCGATACAAGCTTTTGAAATTCTTTGAACCAAGCATACAATTATTTTTTTCGTTTTAGTACAACTGCATTTCAGGATAAANATTGTGGAGTAGTTGGCGTGCTTAAGGCAGTGATGTCTGTGTTCAGAAATTCGGTAATAGGATCGTCCGGGTCGTCTAGGACATGCCTAGGTCGTCGGTATTGGGCAGCGACATCTTTTTGGGGTGTATACGTGGCGGCGCTAACGATACGTTAATCTCTGGTCGAGGGTGACACCTAAGTATTTGGCCTCACTTTTCCAAGGAATAGTTTGGTCAAATAAGGTGAGATGGGTGGGGACATTAGGACGAGTGCGAACCGGGGGACGTTTCGCAGACAAAGCCCTAGAAAAGTACACTGCTGCACTTTTTTCGGGATTTACCTCGATACGCCACTTCCTGAACCATTCGCCTAATTGTGTGCATGCGCGTTGGAGCGCCAAGATGACGTAATTCCGATTACGTCCGGACTTGTAGAGTGCGGTGTCGTCCGCAAANACAGGTCACAGAATTTTTAATGTCCAATTTCTTGATTAACAATTATGATTATGTAAAATGAAACAATCGAATTTGAATCCTATTAGTAAGTCCTCCAAACTATCGTATCTCGTACCGTAACTCCATTTAGCAACAAAGTAAGCAACTACCCACCGCCAGCCCTGCCTTACATAATCCGCTAAGTGGGGCAGCCCACAGGGAAACGGTTTAAATCTTCACGCCGATTGCCTCGTCCGGAAAATGACCGCCATCACTCACGGCGTCATTAGTGTGTGTATCAGCCACGGTGATGGAGAACAGCCACTTACTTTGATTGAAAAGTGAATCTTGAGGCTGCTCCATCACCCAACCCCCTGGTTAGACGCCTCAGATTTAGTAATATTGGTGCAGGACTACTTCAGAAATCACGAATAGAAAGAAAGAAAGTAGAAGAAACAAAGAAAAAATATTTATTTGACAACTAAATAATACAAAACACATCAAAACAATGGAGATAAAAAATGATATAAAAGAGGTTGATATAAGACAGTTGACATGTTACTGCCAAGTGCCAAGACACTGGTTTTCTGTGGGTACCTTGTAATAGGAGATGGAAGGAAAAGATAAAAAATAGTAGTGGTAAATGCAGATTAGAGATCCTTCTTTCATGCTAGCGACTCCCAAATAATCAGATCAGATCGATCAGAGATCGCCAGAATGCCACTGAAAATAGAATCAGTATCATCTTGACAGTTGACATGTTACTGCCAAGTGCCAAGACACTGGTTTTCTGTGGGTACCTTGTAATAGGAGATGGAAGGAAAAGATAAAAAATAGTAGTGGTAAATGCAGATTAGAGATCCTTCTTTCATGCTAGCGACTCCCAAATAATCAGATCAGATCGATCAGAGATCGCCAGAATGCCACTGAAAATAGATTTTCCATCATCAGACCAGGTCTATGTCAGTTCAAACCTATACCGGGGTGTATTTCAAAATTTATTTAGATGGCTGTTCTCGTTGGCCAGTTAGAAAGACAGATAAGTGCGCGTGCGCTTATTACTGAAAATTGAAGCTTTTTAATTGATTTAATTCCTTTTTATAATAGGTACCTATTATCATGCCATGGTTTTCATGGACCTTTATCTTTAAACGCGTGTGTTAACTCTTACTTCAATTTAATTCGCATACAGATACAGATTTCGATTCCATCAGCCCGACCGTAACAGTTTTATTACGTGCACGTATCAATTTGTTTTAACGCGCAGATTCTGTAATGCTTTTATATTGCATAGCATGCCTTGCGAAGTCTTGCAACTGGTGCGTGGTGATGGATCTGTCTGTTGATAGTCAGGCCGATCTGATTCACTTTATGAAGCAGCTAAATTTTCAATAGATCTTTCGATCTTTATTTAATTTGAGATCATCAGATATGCATTTTGCTGGAAAAGTAGAAAACACGTTTCATAGGAACCTGCATAAAATGCTCTCTTTTACTGTCAGAACATCTTTGGAAGAATATAGGCTAAACATTCAATATTGAAACGTTCTTTCGTTAATGTGCGAGTTGTCAATATCCTGGTCAGACTTTCTGAAGTAAAGCTCTGAATCATATCGAGCAGTTTCGTCACAGAAAACTGCAATGAAAATTCCGTATTCACTGATACATCTCTCTTGTTTTCACTTGTAATAGAGAATACATAATGTACTGTTATAGGGCCTTATTTCCGTACATCATCACTGCCATTCCTAGTTAAGATCAATTGAAATCAAATGTGTTCCTCATATGTGCTAATCTCCAAGCATAGTTTCCACAGTAATTATCACAGCGCACAAAAACGCGGCACGGTCGGATTTACGACCGAAAGCAACGTTGCGTGCGACCACCCGACGATAGACGGACGTTCCACGTTGATTGTATCCGATTTGGGCGGTGCTGATGATTAATAACGTGATTCGTCAAATCGATCATCGTCCGGATATAGGATTTACAAACAGCTATTGTTACTAAGTTGAAGAAAAGTTTCCTAATCTAAAAAAAAGGGAAAACTGATTTAATTAAAACGCTGAAGTGGTTTTGTGCCTGTTCTCTTTCTCTACTCAACAGGCACATAACCAGTTGCCAGTTATTTATTTTTTTATTTTCGACACTTTTGCGATTTTGGTTATCTTCGTTATTTTCATGTAAAGTCGACATCACATAAGACTACATTTTGTTGCAATAAATCACCTTTAAAGTAAAAGTACAGTCACGGAATGAAAAGGTTCGTCAGTTTTCAAATTGATTCCTTCAACGAATCGCGAGCACATATTACCTTTTGAAACTATGTTACAGAATAATCTCGAGTTAGAGAAAATTATCTTTAACTGTTCGTCAGTAAAGTTCAAAATTATTCAGATCAAAGTTGTTTGACGATTTATCTTGTCAAGAAGATTATTATGATTGTTAAACTAAAACCTTCTTGTTGGTTCAACCTGCCATTATTATTTCTATTAAATAAAAAAAAACTATTGTCAATTGGTCAATGTCATCATTGCATTGCACTGATGGGATAGAAAAATAAACAAGCAAAAACTTATTCGTTAGCAAACGTCATATTTATTTAAATGTTAGCAGCACTGTTTCTTGCACTGTTATGTTGGCAGGTTTGACTCTTACAGTACCTAGTGCAAGCGAAAACCGACACTAAGGTGACGAACCTTTTCATTCCGCGACTGTACATAGTACGATGCCATTATGTTCAGTTTGACGACTTGTGGCAAGTCTGCGGTACGAATTTTTCCGGTTTTTCTTTCACAAAGTGCCTTTTCATCAAACCCAATCTAGAATGTTTGCTTGCACATTGCAAGTATTGCAACGCACACATTTGACATTTCTTTCCACTAATAACACACCATGTCGTAATATTTAAACTCGCTAACTCATCTCTCTCTTTCTTACCCACAGCTCAGCCAACGCCAAGAAGTGGGAGGTGGAATTGGCAACCCTGAAGAGCAACAACCTGCGACTGACAGCCGCCTTGCAAGAGAGCACCGCCAACGTTGATGAATGGAAGAGGCAGCTTCATCAGTACAGGGAGGAGGTGGCTCGCGCCAGGCACTATGCTGGAAAAGGTACGTAGTTCTGAGTAGCGATAACAGATGGCGTTGTTTAATGTTGGATTCATGCGACAAAAGAGTATTGCAAACGACGAGCGGGAAAGTAGCTCCTCTCTTATGTAGGGAAAGGTGAGTACGTAGTTCACTGTGGTGATAAGAGATGGCGTTGTTTGAAGTATGCATCATGCTGCAACGTTTCAAAATGAAAAACTAGCTCGTCAAACTTAAAAAAGAAGTTGCTCATTCTAGACGCTATTCGAAAAAAGACATTTAGTTCTTAGTGATGACAAGAGATGACGATATTCGCGGTTACATTCGCGCTGTAAGAGATCACTTCAATCGTTGACAAGTGGAAAACTTGAACGAACTCAAAACGTTACACGCATGATACTGCTGAGGCTAACGGTAGTCCTCAAACCAGCTAACAGATGGCGCTGTATACCATAACAATAACTCACAAAAACCGTTGTTCTCATTGCCACTTCAACTAACCAATCTGTCGGGCAATGTCAGCGAATTTAGTTCGTTTACGGATCTCATTTCTGATTCGATCTCGTAAAGAAACGCCGAGGATAGCCTTTGCCATAAAGATAGCAGTAAGGCGCTGGATGCAGGCCGCTTCCAACCGGGCGATGCGGAAATCATTGACGTCATGTGGCTGAGATGATGATGATGATGATAGTTAACTACTTGCTAGTAGCGAAGACAGTGGCGCCAGCTTGTGAGCGCTAAAGTGGTAGGAGGACTATCGCATTTGCACTCATCAAGATGGCGCCACTGTAGAGTAAAGTCCTGTCAATCGCCAGGGGTGCCAACTGTTAAGTATAAAAACGATAGCCCTCATTGAGTCACACATAATCTATAAGTATGCGTCGGCTGTCTGTGTGCTGAGGCTATGCGCCTTCTTTTCCTCTGCAAATGGACTCCGCAGAATACCAGTCGCCGTGACGAGCTCTGCGCCGTCACTGCCTTTACTGAGCGGAGCCCAATTTGGTACCAAAATTATAATTTTTTTTTTTAAATTATATATATTTTTTGTTTTGTATTAGAATAACTTAAATATTGTGTAGGTTTTTAAGTGCATGTAATTTGGTGCCAAATAAACATTTTTTCTTTCTTTCTTTCTTTCTTTTAACAGATGGCGTTGTATACCATAACTATAACTCACAAACACGTTGCTTCCAGGCGCGGAGGCCAACGAAGTCGAGCAACTGAGGCAGCGCGTGGCGCAACTGGAAGCCGAACTCGCTCAGAAGAATGAGGAGCTTGCGCAGATCACCAAGTCGCGCAAGAGCGAGCAGGTATGTCACATGTCTTTGTCTCACAAATATGACTATCGCGCTCTTATGTTTCTTATCTTATGTTACCTTTTGTCTTTATGTTATGATTATGTCCGTTGTCTAGTACTCATATTTTTCAAATTCAAATTCAAAACGTATATTGCATGTCACATTACGATTTATATGTTGTTGACAAATATAAATGTTCATAGTAGGTACAAGCTTTGCTTGGTTTTTTTTATCCTCAACGAGGAAGCTCTTGGCCTGTATCTCACCTGATGATAAGTGACGACCAGGCCGAAGGTGGAAGCGAGCTTCACCCGGAATCCTCAACCACGGAGGAACTGGCTATCTTATCTCTAACTGCCGAAACACAGTAATGCGGTTTGGGACTAAAGTGAGTCTAGACAAAGTGCACAGTATAATCTCAAACCAGTCGAAAAGTGGTCGAAAGGCCTTTTTTTGTATGGAGTTTTGACGGATTCGATTTTCGATTCGATCAAAAAGTGCAACTTGTCTAGGGTGGCAGGTGCTGTGTAAAATGTCAAAAGGTATTTATTTATTTATTTACGTTACAATTGATAGGCTTTCCCCAAGAGGGTTGCACCATCTTACTTTAATAAACGTCAAAAGTCAAACTCCATAAAAAAGCACCGGTTATGGCTAGTCATGGTTAAAATAAAAAGTGCATCTCGGCCTAAATAAGTTTTTGCCGGATAATGCATGAATAAGAAATCTATTTTTACATCAAATGTGGTATGAAGATGATGGTTTTTACAATGTTCTCGCGTGTAGCCTTTTAGAAATAGCATGCAAATTATATAATAATCGTATTTAATTTAAAATTAAGCATGTCATTACGATTCCATATTCATTAACATTTTATTTTAAGGCTTGGACAAAAAACTCGTTTTTTCCGTAACCCTTCAACCTTCCGCTAAACATATCTCCTCTTGCCGCGACGCTTCGCCAATCACACGGATCGAATAAAATAAAGTAACGAATCTCTCTCAATATACCTACCTATTTAAATATGTATCTCGCGCGCTAATACGAAATGTGAAAGTGCTGAGTGAATAAAATTGTGAAGTGAAATAATTGAAGAACCGAGACGCCAAATGCTGAGCCCTCCTACCCAAGTATCCTACCCGCTTCTCATTCCAAAATATCCTACAGGACAGCCTATAAATTATAGGTGCCAAACCTTGGCCAAAATTGGATAGTCATTTCATTTTATTACCAAGAGGCGATCACCTCTCTACTCCATAGTTTCAGTTCACATATTCTCTTGGCTTCATCTATTACGTTTTTTGGAATTGATTTAAATTGTGTACTTGTAATATCTAGGTCTTTTAATATTTTCATGATATAAACTTTATAGGCACTAGTTTTTTATTTATTAAAATCTCTTTTGTTTTGTAGGACGCAGAGGCTAAATTAGCCCAAAGCCAGCTGGAGTTAGCGCTTGCAGCCCAAGACGGACAGAGGCAGGTCATACAGGCGCTCAACGACCAGCTGGCCAGGCAACTAGAGGAGCTGGTGAGTCACTGCGGAAAAAGTCCTTATTGCACTGGGAATAGTGTCTAAATTGGTTTGGAGTAGGCTGGAGTTAGCATTCAGTCCAAGACGGACAGAGGCAGGTCATACAGGCGCTCAAAGACCAGCTGGCCAGGCAACTAAAGGAGCTGGTGAGTGGCTGNACAATCACTGTGAAATTTCGGGAGACAAACAGTGTTTTGGTAGACAAAATCTCAATGTTTCCCTGACTTTCCAGGTGACCCCTCTATTTCACTGACTTTCCCTGACTGCTATGAGCTTCCCTGACTTTTCCCTGACTTTCCCTGACTTTCCAGAATGTGGACACCCTGATTAATCATCCGAATTGTTGTAAAGTATACATTGTGTCTGCTGAAAATGCTCAACAATACGGATGCAGAGTTTGGTAAACTGGTGTTGTATAAGTCAATCAATTAAATTATTAGAATGAGTCTTTTCATCAGCCATCGACAAGTATGAATAAATATAATGGCCGGGAAAAAGAAACTGGTGTTATGGAAAGATAAATTAAAAAAGTCTATTTACGCTATTATTACAATCGTCACTAACTGATACTCCCGTTAACCTTTCGTGGTAAGCTAAAATGCTCACCACAATTAAATATACCACATGAGTAAAGAATGTACTCGTCGTTACGATAAGGTACCTTAAATAGTTACTTTCATAATATAGAAATTGGAATATACCTAGATAGCTTCATTTTCATTGTCGCCTCGCATGCGTTTTTCTTGTCCGCAAGTTAACGTTACAAACTTTTTTGCTTTGATAAAGAAGCCCGTCATTCTTTTAGATCGTATGTATCAAAGTGTAAGCTTCAAGGTCCCTTCGGCTAGTAGTGTAATGTTGATTGATTGCTAGATATGTTCGCTAAACGATACCTCCAACAATTAACAGTCTCAAAACGCTACTGCCATTAGTGTTGTCTCTTCTCTAATCTATCTTTCATTAGCATTAGTGTTGCATGTCGATAAACACCATCAATAAACCATCGATACTTTTGGTGTATTATTCTAGGTACGGGCACAGAATAATAATAAGTACTACGTACAGAAGGTTTACTTCGCGAAGCTATTTAAAAAAAAAATGCTCAATGTCGTCAACAATATGGTGTGTAATTTAGCTTGTCTCAAGAGTAGAGTACCGTTTTCTTGACATACGTCAGTGATCGGTACAACGCCGATTCCATAGGGCTGACTTCGGTAAAATAATGTGTGACGTGAAGTGCGAAACTGCGGAAAATGGCGGAGGAAATACATGATTATGCATGAATTATATTTTGTGTTTCTATCCACTTGTGTATGACCACAATAGCACCTGATGTTAAGTGGGATGCAGTCTAGGATGGTACATATCTGCCTGATTGAATGGCCTGATTATTACTTTCCATCTCTTGATAGACGAAGGACAAGAGCTTCCTCGTCGTGGATAAAAAAAAACAACTCTGGCTATGTAAAATGCGGATGAAGCCGTGGGCGGAAGCTAGTTGTAGGTTTTCGTTCTTAATACCATCCCTTGTTGAAATATTTTAAATATTATTATTAAAGTAAAATGAGGAATAATAACAGGAAAGATCGTACATTAATTTCGTAAAAATTACAACATTTTTCTTCTCATTTAGAGTATTTGGGTGAGGCGGGTGACATAATTTCCTTCATCATAGGCTAAATAAATTGTGGAAAGATTCATAAAAGGAAAATATTAAATGTAAAATAATGCGTATAATCTATACCTTATAATTTATAAATTTTATGCGAAAGTGTCTGTCTGTCTTGCTTTCACGCCTAAACCACTGAACCGATTTTAATTAAATTTGGCATAGAGATAGTTTGTGTCCCGGGAAAGGACATAGGATAGTTTTTTTCCCGGTATTTGAAACAGGGACGCGCGAGATTAAGTTTTTCTTTGACAGATAAAATTCCACGCGGGCGAAGCCGCGGGCGGAAAGCTAGTAGCAATACAATGCATTAATTTCAAAGAAACTATCGTACTTATTCAAATTTAGTGCTAATTTACAACCAATTGAGTTTCTTGGAACTATAGTTGAAATAAATCCATTTGTTGTTTTGTACATTGATGTGCTCTCAACTTACAAAAGGCATGTATTTAAATGATCTTTTTAAATTAGCAAAAATGGCAAATAAAAAAATCTAAATGGTCATCTATTTTAATGATTGATCCTCTTTCTTTGAGACATAAAATAAATGAAATCGATCGATATTTTAACCTCTTTTGAACTAAGCAAAAAAAAATTGAGATGTAAAAATTATATCTGATCGTTACTTGTTGGTCCTCAAAAATATAGAAAATGAGCACCAAATATTCAATATTGTGATACTTTTTTAAATAATTCGATTTGTATAAATTATTTTTTATCTATATCAAATAATCTTCAAAATAATTATGTTATGGTACTTATTTTTATTAAGTTGTAGTCAAAGGATGGAAACTATTTCAAATTAACAAAATTAAAGATCAATAACTAAAAAAGAGGATCAAATATTATTTTTGTTTACCAAATATTAAAAGAGTATATTAAACATGAATATTATGTTACCTTTAATGAAGATCATTCATAATTTATCCGTAGATCAACTAATATAGACCCAATAATTAATATAAAGATAAAATATAATAAAAAACATCATTTATTTTTAAAAGTGCACATACAAAAAAGATCAATTAGTTTTTAGAGGATCAAATAATATTGTCCCCTTACAAAATACTGTCGTGCTAACGTCCTCTATTTTGTCTGAAGGGGTTATCTAACAAAACTTTCTAAGTCTATATTAATAATTTCGTCAAGGGGTACGGTAGACTGGATCGAAACCTTATATGAATAACAAAGCATAAAAAAATATCGATTTTGAGTCGACAACATATATCCGCAAAATTCGGATAATGGAGAATTTCGTTATATTCCGATGGCACTGACAAACAATTCAAACAAACCGCTGTCGCCATCTTTAGTAGTTCACCATCCACTCACTATGCGATCAGCGCCAAAATCTTTTTGCTGGGTTGTCATCGATCCATAAATAAATGGAGATCAGTGCGTTTCGCGATTTTTATGATATACTCTTTGTTATGTGTTTTTCCTTTAAACCTGATATGATGACCCACGCTGAACTGTCCCGCCAAACTCAATGACAGGGGGGCGCTACCATCGTTCAACTATATGGTTTCCAACATGGCAAAAATCTGAACCAGCGATCCGGTATTGACGGTGGCGCCCCACTGTCAATGTCATCGACAGGACAGTCCAGTATTTTGGAACTATATTGGCCAATTCAACCACAGAAAAAGAATATTAGCCATAACCATAAAAGTTGAAGTTCAAATGTCAGTGTCATTTAGTTTCGCACAGTGACAAATTCCAGTGACATGCAATTTTTGTAATGGCAAATTATTTGTAAGAAACTGCAAACAAATGCAAATGTGCAGTTGATGTGTGGAATGCGACAACATTATACTCGGTAAGCGGCTTAATATTTTTTTTTATTTAACCCGACAAATAGTAATAAATGACCACATGAATAGCCTGTGTTGAGTTGTTATCAACATGGGTATTACAGAAACAGACACGACGATTTTTGCACCGTTTTTTCTGATAACGGAATAGACTCCTTCATGCGCAAGTTCCACTTGAGCTCGGCTGGTTCATATAAATAATTGTGTAATATATTTTTGCAGATAATTTCAATTATTGCGAGTGTTGTGGCTTAGAAACAATTAGGCAGTTAAGAATAAACAAAGCTCTTGACTTACTTGACTTATGGTCCTATGTCCCCTAGATGGGGCAGAGGGCGTCCACAACAGTCCTCCATCTCGTTCGGTCTTGAGCTTCTCGCTTGATCTCGCTCCAGGTCTTGCCGATCTTCTTCGCCTCGTCCGCTACAGTGCGCCGCCAAGTTTGCCTGGGTCGACCACGTTTGCGTTTTCCTTGGGGATTGCAATCCAGAGCCTGCTTAGGGATGTGATCGGGGTCCCTTCGGAGAGTGTGGCCAATCCAGTTCCACTTGCGGCGCTTGATCTGCTGGTCGATCGGAATTTCGTGGCAGCGTTCCAATAGCTCGACGTTGGAGATTTTCTCGGGCCAGTATNGTTTTACCTTGAGTTTGTCCCAGTCCACAACTGTCTTCATAGTGGGTGTAGACTCAGGAGAGCCTAGTTGGAGTACGACCGGGCGATGGTCAGAAGTGAGCGCGTGCATGGTTTCTATGGAGTGTAGGCGGAGGCCTATATTCTTTAGAATTGCCATGNCATGCGAGCGGGCGGGCGAGGCGGAGCGCACGTCCGTACCGTGCGAGCGATGCGAAGCGAGCCACCGAAGGCCTCCGGGGGTCAACTGATTTTCAGTTAGATAAGAGTGACTGCAGCAGTAAAGTACATTTTTCTAACGGGAAGAGTGAAACTTTGGGTTATCTTGTGGTTAAACCCTTCTGACTTTTTCAATTATATTCTAACCTAAATCATCGTGCCATGTAAGCATAACAACAAAATGGTTCTCGCATACAGAAACAGTAATAGTCCACAGAGCCCCTCAAAAGATGGTCGCCCTACCCATACCCCGCGATAGGCGAATCGTCTAAAAGCGTTGTCTTGTACCGGGTGATGAGATGTAGCGCGTTCAACTTCGCGGGACACAGCCAATGCGACTGTTCGGAGTAATTTACCACAGTTCTCAGTTTAAACTTCTTAGATAGAGGTCATGAGCACGTTTCATTTCATCATAGATGTTCAGTTTTGTGAGAATGAAAATCTTCTTGAAATGCAAAATCTCAATACATTGCGGTTTTGGTTCGATTTTGTGGATGGATGAGCAGCTCTTGTACACAGGACCATTAGTGAAATAGGATTATGCGATATTCCTCTGTGGAAATGGTAGTTAGTTGATATTTAGGTAGATGGACCTGATTTTGATTACAACCAAACATAGAGATGCAGGCAGGGGTGTATTGTGGATGTAGAGTGTTTAGGCACATGATACTTACCAACTGAATACAAAAAGATCCACATTTTGACACCAGTTAACAGGAAATATTAGGAAAATAAACAAACAGCAGGAGTAAAAGAAAAGTTGTCCAGAAGAGTTTTGTTTCCCCGTTTATTATAAAACTTTCGAGAATCACAGTTGTAATTCATGTCAATAGCAATAAACTTTTGGATTGACATCCAAATCAGAACCCGCTTAAAAACCAATTATGTAAATGAACGCTGTGAACTGACATCTTTATTATTTTTCAGCAAACGAATAATACTTACATTGTGCCATTCAGAATAACAATACTTGCTGTACACACGAGTAATCTAAAGGGGATTAATTGTTTTTTTTTTGTCAGTTGAAAAAATAAACCTCCTCCACGAACTCACTATAGACAGAGAGCAGTGACTGTGGAACCCAGTACATTACCACGCCATCAGTGGCAGTTATTACAAATTTCTAGTATCCATCGCATCGGCCACGCCACGCGCCGTAAACGCGAACAATATCACGTAATGCCGGGTTTACACTGTGCGATGTGAAACGCAACTGGAACGTTTACTTTGGACCGCGCAATTTAAAACAGAAGTAATGTTATTCGTTTAAATATTGATATCTAGTTATTTACCTTCAATTAGGTATTTGACTGACTTTTCGTTTTGAAAAAATAAACTGTTCTTTAGTAATTCATTCATTCATCTATAGTTAATTTACATTTATTCCAAAGTTCGTCTTAATGCTTAATTAGTCTTAATTTCACTTTCTTTTATTACTTTTATTGAAAATTTACTATCTAATCATACCTACCTACCGAACGCGTTTCATAATGTGCTCTACCATAACGTGGCTCCTAATCTTTAGTCGATAACATTTCAGAAAAATTTAATAATAATTAAAAATGCCAAAATCGTTCCATATAAAGGCCAGCGTGTCACAGGATCGTCCGCATAAATCGGCGGCGGCCGGTAATTGCGCCGTAAACTCGACCGGCGCGGAACGCAATAAAAACGGTTGCATTGCGCCAAACTGCGTGAGCGGCCATTGTGCCACCAGCGGACGCGCTGTTCAGCTACTGCACTCTGATCCGGCTCGAAGGACCATGTCATAGGTTAATTGAGATGTTTCATTATTAAAAAAAAAAACTCATTTATTTCTGTAAATAGGCTTAAAAAAAGCACTTTTACACGTCCCAGTATTAACCCTACCACTGCTTCAGGACAATAAATGGGCCAGTGCTGAGAAGAAGCAGCGCAAGAAACTCAGTCACTATTGTCAGCCTCTTTTTCAAAGGTTTACATGCTTTAAAATGTACAAAGTTATAAATATTTATGCGAGCTAGGCAGTAACGTTATCCCAAACATTTTTATCTTTTAAATAATCATCGACTTTATAGTAGCCCTTTTTCATTAAGGTACTTTTAATATGTGCTTTGAATTTATGAATGGGTAGTTCTATAACAGTTTGTGGTAATTTATTAAAGAATTTAATACATTTTCCCATAAATGAATTACCAATCTTATGCAATCTGAAATTTGGAACGGCAAGTTTATTTTTGTTTCTTGTATTAAAGTTATGCAAATCGCTCTTTTTCGTGAATTGCTCTATATTTTTGCGGACATATAAAAGGTTTTCATAAATGAACTGTGAAGCTACTGTCAGTATGTTTATTTCCTTAAAAAAATCTTTCAAGGAAAATCGGGGTCCAAGGTTATAAATGGCCCGCACTGCTCTCTTCTGCAGAACAAACACAGTTTCAATGTCCGCGGCTGAGCCCCACAACAATATGCTGTATGACATTATACTTGAAAATAGCTAAAATATACTAGCCTTGCCGTTTCAATGTCAGTTAATTGCCTTATCTTTCTCACTGCAAAAGCAGCCGAACTGAGCCTTTTTGACAAAGTTTCAATATGAGGACCCCATTGAAGTTTAGCATCTAAAGTGATTCCCAGGAATGTTGTGGAATTTATGCTATTTAATGGTTCATTCTTCACCATTAATTGCGTGGAAACCTGCTTCACATTAGGTAAGGTAAATTTAATGCACTTAGTTTTGTTTGCATTTAACAATAAGTTGTTAACAGTGAACCAATGTAGAACCTGTGAGAGTGTGTTATTAATATCGTCAAAATTTACCCTACCTCTATCATTAAACTGATGTGCTATCAATTAACTATCCCCAAATTAAGACTTATGTAACAAACAAAAGATTTAAAACTATATACAAATTCAAAAAGCTTTCTGAAGAAAAAAATATTTTCTTTCTAGTATTTCAAGTAGTTATGGCGTAACATTTGATCAAAACTATTTTGTCTGTCTATTCTGTCTACGTACGCTATTGTAGAAGCAATAATAAGTTACTGTTAACTCATATACAGTCTCCTAGAAAGCCACGTGTCATGGGCTGATTGCGGGATTACACCCCGAGCTAAACAAGGACTAATAAAAGTAAATTCCCCAACAATTTAGTTAGAACCAACGACTAACTTAATATTAAGAAAAATAGGTAACAAAACGTCGCACAGGATTAAGACAAAATGGGCCAAAATATACACTCTCATTACGGTTAGCTGTTTCAACCTTAAGTATGACAATAATAGAGTTGACTCTCGTATGGCAGAAGTTTTGGTTAGTTAGCTACTGAAACAAAAAATATAAAGGCACAGAAGGTCCGTTATGATAAAAATAATTTTCCTAAGCATGTCGAATTCATTCTTATGACACAATATGTGTCTTGAAAATGGTTGTCGCGCATGCTAAAAAGAGAAGTTTTCAAACTGTTTGTTGACTGTTGGGACTCCATGGGGTGCATGCATCGACGGTACGAGTACGTGACAGTTAGACGTAAAAAATTTACAAAATGAAAACCTCTTTGGTCCATTTTAAAATATAAACTTGCAGCTGTATCACATTATGAGTGCTATAAAAGTAACATCAAGATCACACCTATAGTGACGTACGCCAATTGGAAAATCCAGGCTTAAAGAAAGGATAATCTATGCCATACATAGACCACGTGTTTATTTTGGAGCACACCTACCACCACTCACATTATACTAGTGATGTGTTACGTAGGTCTTATCCCAAATCCCGTGCAGTATTGTCGGGACTAATTAATGCTACACCTGTACCGACCCAGTTCATTCGTCGCAGCAAATAGTAAGCTCGAATTAAAACTGAAAGAAAACTTTTTTGCTGCGGAGTTTTCATAATTGAGACTGCGGGCTGATGAGACAGGTAAAATCAGATTTTTGTGTCATTCGGACACAAAATTATTTCACAAATAGGGACCCAATCTGTGGACCAAATGAATTCCATGCTCCCCAGCAACCGCGATTGTACAAAATAAGTACTCAATTAGTACCTTTAAAAACAATCTTCTTATTTATGCCTGAAATAAAAAATGGTTAACATCTACCAACGAATTTTTGTGATAATAAAGTTTACCTTTATTACCAACTCAGAGCGAACAAAAAATAAAACTAGAATAAATCCATAAGATACTCTTAAGTGGCTTTCCAACGCATATCAATTTCAAATCCGAGCTATAATAACCAGTCCCACTTCATACTTTTTGTTTAACGGTTTTTGTTTCATTTGGCCTGTCCTAGGCAGAAATAGGGCTGGCCATTGTTCCCGGGGCATTGTGGCTGAGGCTAGCAACACTCAACGAGCTATTTTCCCATTCGCCATTATCCACAGTATTATTTCCATTGTGACACATACATAGTCTTATTAACGGGCCTGCCGATGAATGGGACAGATTGTCTTTGTACTGCGATGTGGAACAGACGGTTTTTTAATAGACGCAACAAAGAATTTGAAACTATGGAGAAAACTTAAATTGAGATACATATTAGATAACACCTACCTGATATGTAATTAGGTAATTATCATGATCTAAAATAATTTTACAGAATAAAAGGGGAAAGTAATAAGGACTAATTCTACAGACTAGATCTAGTATGAGCTCCCTAGAAGTTTTTGGGATTTTAAAAATACCTAGTCAAAATGAATACAACATAAAGATACATCAAACAAAGTGTTATTAGAATAGTTTTTACTTCTGTAAGAGCTAATAAACGAGGTTTTAAAGGCTAACGTAAATTATCCAGAATAGAATAACTATTTTCTATTATTTTACTGAATCATTAGGTCATTTTAGTCTCCACTGCAGGAGCACGACTCTCTAATTTACCAGACGAAAATGGAGGATTTTACTGAATATTAACTAATAAAGACAATAATGTGAAAATTTCCACAGTAACAAATATGATGCTAACTCTAATAATTTCGATGGATAAACGTTTCATTAGTCAAAGATGAGTACTTTGTACGCAGTTCACAATTCCAACGTAATAAATTAATACGTGGTAAGTGAAACGGCGCTGAATTATTCATATCAATTTGATAATCCTAATGCGATAAATATTATTTGCGAGTGCATGCGAGTGATTTAATGCAAAATGTTTGATTACACCGAATGCGCTATTATTTTGTTTGCTAACTGTTTTCGGGCTTAGCAATTATTTCACAGAGAAATATTTAGTGAACTGTAAATAATCGTATTTAGTATATTTTTGTTGATGTTTTAACGTTGAACTTCTGGGAACTTAATTAGGTATCATATTGAAGTGGGAAAGTAATCCCTTTCCCACTTCAATATGATACTTTTTTTTAGTGTCGCTTTAGAGAAAATGTTGCATTTTTTACCTAAAACCTCAACTTATCTGATAATACAGTTAATGATCTGAAATTAAGTTAGTTTTTACCTTGAATTTATTACAGGTTTTGTCTCTGATTTTCCAGTCGAAATCGGATTAAAATACCTCCTTGTGCTTAGAGATATTAATGATAAATTATAAGTGGCGTAAACGATAGCGAGTCATAAATCAGTGTGCCTACCATGAGTTTACGTTAGGTGAGCTCGCTAGCGAATACGTCAAAAAATTCTATGAAGATTTTATTTCTTGAAAGTAGCCGCTAGGGGCGCTGCACAATATGTCATACATTTAAATGTCATTTTTTTACGCAGTCGCTAGCGAGCACACCTAACGTAAACTCATGGTAGGCACACAGGTCCATTGAATTGCAATAACTAGCGCAAAGCTCAAGACTCAAAATGGCAGCTGCCCTTATCGCTGCCCAAACACGTTTACCCCAGCGGATTTTTTCGCTTATTATTTCGAACAGTAATTTCTCTGACCCTATCGGGGGTCACCCCCACGCCGAGGGGGGTCGTTAGCAGGCACGGAACCCTCAGGTGCCATCGTTCATTAATCTTACTCCCTGAGGAACTCCAAGAATCTTAATTTGAAGTTTCTACGCACCTCCCAGGAACTATGCCGAAAGAATCCTGGGAGGTGCTCATTAAAATGGGCTGGCACCCAGTTATTCGTTTTGCAATTCCTTTAATGTATTAAAACGTTATTTTGGAGGAATAAATTATCGTGGCGCTATCGCGGTATGGTTATGGCAGGCACGTACTTCCGAGTTTCGATTGTTTTTTTTATTTATTTTCTTTTGATGACGTCGTTACTTCGTTAGGTTCGGGATGATAAAAGTTGGGAACTGTGGCGGGGCGACAATTAAGGAAGTAACAAACTCCGCTTTATAACATTCAAACTCGCAAAGGGCTTATACAGGGTGTCCGGAATGTAATAAATAATAAAATTATCAAATTTATGTGTAGGGGGCCGTCCATATATTACGTCATTCTAAATTAGGGGGGGGGGGTTGGTCTGCGGATGACGGTAAATGATAGATAGGGGGGGGGGGTGCCCCCCCCCCCCCTTCCGCCGCTACTGATTACATATAATACTAGCTGCCCGCCCCGGCTTCGCCCGTGGTACTTACGTGTATTATACATATAAACCTTCCTTAAGAATCACTCTATCTATTAAAAAAAAATAAAAAGTGATTCTACAAGTGTTTTAATTTTGTCAAACTGGTAATGACGTCAATTTTGGGAGAAGGGGGGGGGGTCATTAAGAAATGACGCTAGGATGATTGTAGGGGGGGGGGGGTCTAAAATCTGAAAAAATCGATGACGTAATTTATGGACGGCCCCTAGAGTGGCCTATTATTTACGTGATAGGCTGCCAATCTTGAATAACTCGACTCGGGTAAACCTATCGTACACTGACTCGGTTGACAGCTGTACACCAATCATAGTCAATCTATTGCTAAATGATAAGTGGAACCTACATTTCATTTACTATATCATTATTAATTCAATTTAGCTAAGTCCTGGGTTTAGAACTAATAACTAAGTCCTGTTAAGACGTTTCTATTATATTGAAATATACATGTAAGCTTGTGTATGTCTCGAGTAGGTAATACAAGTATTGTAGTACATAAGGGCCACGGTATACCAAAGGAAGCTATATCATGATACTATAATAACTGAAAAACCTTCTGCAAATTGGAATTCGACTCTACATTCATACCAAATGATAAATGAGTAATCACACCATTTGATGTGTTCAGTAAGATTTGTATACTTTTGCAATGATAATGCTGTCATCATTTTCAGCAATGACAGTGTGAACTGCTGCAAAGAATGCCACAAAGATTAACTCCAACTTTTTTAATTAAATCTGTAGTTTTGGAAGAGTTACATGGTATAGCATTAAGTAGGCAGCTATTGGCAGCCAACTGAGCTAACATGAAGATTTCTTTCAAAGCTTTTTTTTATTGGAACGCAAGTAATCTTTCTGGCATTTTTAATCAATATCACTGATCTATTTTCAGTGCATTTTCAACTTTGTTTTCAAGAATATAACGCTTAGTATATTAATTACAATTATTTATAGCTTCCCACGTACTGGAGGAGCGCCCTCCGAACCTTCTAACACGGCCAAACTTCGGCTGACGCTGGCAAACCGTGGCGTCTTAATGAACTTCGCAAGTCTTCCTTCACCCAATCGATACGAGACCTTCAGTAGTTGTGTTAAGTCTCCAAGTACAGTGGCAGATGTCAGCAATTTGGCGGGCGGTAAATTTCGTGGTCAGTCTTGAGGTTCAGCATTGTTGTATGTTGCTACACTTCGCCCACGTCTTTGTCTGTTTATTACCTAAGAGTATTGCAGCTGAACACGGAATGTTCAATAGTGACAATAATTACATTCCACATAATGTCACATGAACACAGACGTAATGTCACACAGTTACAAAGTGTGCATCGAAACTAAACGTTAAAAGTTACGTTAGCAAAGAAACTCTGTTAATCGACAATACAATTAATATAGCAAAACATTATCTTTGTTATTATTACTAATGAAAAACACGTAGCTTAATATTTATTTTTAGCTTTGAGTGCCTAGCTCTTGATCTTAATCTGACGCGAAGGGTAGATGCGATCTACGATGGAGCAAACTAGCCTAGAGGATAGCTGTCACTTGTAACTGGAATATTTATTGAACAATCAGTTTAATTTATTTAAATATTCTAACCAAGCTGTGAATCGACGTAAAATTCATTTATTTTAATTATTTACGGACCACCCAAAGAGCGATGGAGTGTGTTATACTTGGAGTTTTCCTACACGATGGAATTAAAATCATCATGAAAATGCTGAAGGCAGTTTAGCAGCAGACGTCTTTAGGTTGAAAAGAAGAAATTATTTACATAATATCAAGAATTCAACTCACTTAACCGTTCTCAATATTGTTCATTCAGTCAGATACTCGTATGTCATCAATTAATCATATCAAAACAAGCTTATTTCAATTTGCATCACATTACGCATCAGCTCTCAATTGTCGCCTAAACAAATAGTCCCATTCTCCAACTGGCTGATGATCAGCAGAATCTATAATCGAGTGTGTATTAGGGTCAATGTCGACGCCATCGATCATGGACGAGCAAAAACTCGCGTATGGACGCCGTCCATATATCACCACCCGGCTTGCAGCGGCTGGCCAAAGGATAAGTGGAAGCGATCGCTGTATTTCAAAAGGAAATAACAGTCGTTGGGGTAACAAAAGAAGACATGTCCTGAAGATATTTCAGTGCATGCTAAATAGTTTAATATAATAACACTACGCCATGAGAGACATCAAAAAACGTATACTAGCTAAGATTTTGGCTTTGACTACGAATTTTTTGACAAAAATCCGTTCTTTATAGTCCATTAAATAACAATTTAACGGGACTGCAACTCTATAATCCTAATATGGACCAACAACGATCCTTTGAAGATTGAAAAAGAACAACGTTCACTCACAATATCAAAAATACATACAGAATGTAAATTGGGTGTTTGAAATGCCATACAATAATTGCAATAAAACTTTTTTAGTGATAGTGAAAGATTTATTTGGTACAAGACTTATACTTTATTTATACGTTGTAGTTTTTTTACATATGGCTGTTAAACCATGATGCAAACGAGGTGACTCGAGCGAATCCAGCAGGGTGGTGTTGAGCGCACCACTGAGTTCCAAAAGAAGTAATACCGATCTGAAATAAAACATACCAGCATATTATAGTTCATTCAGGATTTCTAATTTTATTTTGGCATTGACGAGGCAACTTTCCCGAGATCTTTAATGAGGACCTGCTCTGATACTGATCAAAGTCAAGTCAATGATCACAAAATTACTTGCTTTGATTTGATTAATTTCACTTATTTAACTCGTCGTATTAACTCGGGTATAAGACCTGAGGTGTATCGTTGATAATTCATTTTTTAAGGATTATTAGTAATTTGTTTTATACAAATTACTAATAGTCCCGTTAGCCCTCGTACTAAGCTAAATATGCTTGTATCACGAGTGAGCTCACCACAATAGTCGAGCGGTGGCGGGAACTGAACCCGCGTTCCCTGGATCACGAGTCGGCCAGTCCGATCCCTTCACCGTTCGGCTATCATGGCTTCGTATCTGGTTGTGTTGTTTATCGTACAAACATTTATGCAATCAGCGTGTACTAACCAGTTGCCTGTTGTTGCCGGAGCCGACGGCAAGCGGGCCGCCGGAGTCGCCGGGGCAGGTGCTGCTGCCGTGCGCGGTGCTCACGCACAGCGTGGACGCGATGACGATGCCGGGCATCCAGGTTCCCTGGCACGCTGAGTTGGTGATCACCAGCAGATTGGCTTGGAACTTAGTGCCAGACGGTGAATTACCTGCAAACATGCAAGGAAATTAGTAGATAAATGAGGTACGAGTTAATATCTCTGCAATTTCTTTTAAAAGCATAACATTTTATTATATAACTCTTGTTGCATGACTCACCATCGCCAGTCTGGCCGTATCCAGCAGCGACTGCCCAGGTTCCCGCGTAGGTTTGCGAGCCAGTGGCCAGGGCAATTGGCTGGATATTATCTGGAAAATATGCAGATGGCACAATGGCGAAAATATTCTAAAAAAATCATAATATACTCGTATCTCGATTTTTTGTATGCAGAACAAAGCCGGTATTTGACTGCAATCATACCTGATGTTAAGTGAGTTGCAGTTTAGGATGGCATATACCTGCCCTGTAAGTGCTTATTTGCTCTCGCCTTGAAGATAATATGTCGCATACTCATAAATTCTTCATTTGGTAAAATACAGCGTAAATAAAAGAAACTCACTGTTGAAATTTACGTGGTTGTGTATGATGACGGCCACATCGTTGTTCAAGTTCCACACGTTGTAATTCGGGTGCTCTATGACCTGGTTGGTGTTTATGCGCGTGCCGCCCCAGAATATAGAGTTAGAGTTCCACACGATGGTGAACATGGTCGCCTGCAAGGTGCTGGTGCGCCAGCAGTGAGCCGCCGTCACCGAGCGCGTGTTGCTGACCAGCGAACTGCCGCAGATCGAGTTCTGTCCAGTGGTCAGGGTGATCCACAGTCCTCCCTGTGCAGAAACATTAAAATTACTCCAACAGGATACATTGGAAGTGATGTGTGTTGACCAGTGTGTGTTGCTAGTGATGGTGTACGGATCTGAGACGTGGTCGCTTACTATGGGCCTCATAAGAAGGCTCAAGGTCACCCAAAGAGCGATGGAGCGTGCTATGCTCGGAGTTTCCCTGCGTCAGATCAGAAATGAGGAGATCCGTAGGAGAACCAGAGTGACTGACATAGCCCGCAGAATCGCTAAAATCAAGTGGCAGTGGGCGGGGCACATAGCTCGAAGAGCTGATTGCCGCTGGGGCAGGAAGGTTCTTGAGTGGCGACCACGAGCTGGAAGACGTAGCGTGGGCAGGCCTCCCACTAGGTGGACCGACGATCTGGTGAAGGTCGCGGGAGGTACCTGGATGCAAGCGGCGCAGGACCGGTCTTTGTGGAAATCCTTGGGGGAGGCCTTTGTCCAACAGTGGACGTCTTTCGGCTGAAACGAACGAACGAACGAACGAACGATGTGTGTTGTAATTATGATGACATGGGACTCAGTACATTTGATGCACACATCAACATGTAGGTCAAATACTTGCCAGGTGAGGATGGGTACCGCCGCTGACGGCCTGCCCGCCCCAGATCCTGCCGCCGTCGAAGTCGGTTCCCTCCTCCAGCTGCTTCATCAGCTGGAACTTCGGGATGCCCTCGGTCTCGTGGTAGCGCGTGTTGGGCTGCAGCAGCTCCGCCGCCGCCACCGCCACCACCAACAGGAACAAGAGGGACGACTTCATTGTCACGGCTGAATCTACCAGTGATAATCGCTGATCGTGTTGCCTGTTCTTATACTCGTTTGTGATACCAAATGAAGGTTATTAAATTTTATCTTTTGGGTTTTTTTATCGACTTATCCAATTTGGAAATCCATAATTAGTAATTTGTGATAATGGTTAGATTAGAAGGTATTCTTCAGTTAGTAATTACGGCTATGCCTATAAGGTTTATTTTATTTAAAGGCTTATATTTTTATGACTTATAGACCAAACGTGAAAAATTATCCTAAATTCCGCAGTATTTCGCGTGCTGCGCAGCGAACACCAGTTTTTTGATCTTGAAAATTTTTATTCACACGTCTTCTTGAGGTTTATTCACATAAGTGGTCTACACAACGTATACATATAACCAAAAACCAGAACAACATCAAGCTTCGGTTTGTACCTATGGCATTTCAAACACGTACATTACCCAATTTACCTTTTGTTTTTCTTTTTTTTGTGATTGTGTGTGAATAATTTGTATACCTTAATTAAATTTAATTAGATGTCTACTACTTTAGTCTATTTCTCTTAGGATAAGTGATTTTGACAATGTCTTGATTAATAGCCGAAAACTAAAAAAAGAATAATATCTTCAAAGGATCATAGATTTTAACCTTAACTTAATTTCAATGGACTATAAGGAAATAAAAAATCAGTGTATGAGAATTAGAGCAAGAGGTGGAAAAAGGCCCAGATAGCATAAGTTTTTCGAAGTTGAAAATAACATTTCAAAAGATTTTAAAATCGGCAAACATGACGTAGATCTGATTTTTAATTTTATCGACATTTGCAACATTATTTTTTGCATTAAATATATTTGCTAAAATTATTTATAAATACATAATAAAATTTAATATATTTATGCCTTAAACGAGTGTTTCAACACATTAAAAGCAACGTCTTCAATAGTTCAGTAATTACATCAAGAGATAGAATGCCATCTGGCATTAAGTCCGCCACTGTACAGTTTTACGTGCAAAAGTATAAATAAAATCAAAGTCTCGTAGGGAAAACGTTTGATCTGCCTTATTCATAATCCAAACTGTAACTTAAGCCACACCCCACCACACTTACTGGACGCAGATATCGCTGGCCGATATTAAAACTAGTTTTTCTTGGGAACCTAACCTACGTCTTGGGGTATTAAAAGGAGATTAGTTTTTCCGGGTGGCTTGTTGAAAATCGGTTACATTGCGTTCGTCCCTTCACGAAAATTGTAGTAGGTACATGACTATGTAATAAAATGTATTTTGGTTATTCAAAATGCTCAAATATTTTTGTATCGTATTATGTGGAATATATTTAGCTTTAGAAGCAGAGGTATTAAAGTAGCCATTTGGTTTTTGCTGCTGGTGAACAATGAAGTGGCTTGAAGTGTCTAAGAACAAATCAACAGACCTACCTAATTCAAAACAAAATGTATACCTAAATGCCGGGTAAATCTGACGATTATCATGTGGGTTTATTTAAGTGGATTGGGATAGTAAGAACGATATCTATTACATTATCAAATAATCCAAGAGTGATTGCGCAGTTCCGTAGCTTTAGTAGTTTAGTTCAGATGTACAAAAGGAGTAGCTTACCCTTTATTTATAAGATAATCAGTTCCACCATTATTGTTTCTTGCAAATAAGCCTCTGGAGCCGGGAGTAAGCCAGTTATCTCCAAACGTCGCTGTGAGCGCCGTGCCGCCTCGATCGCAAACATCATTCATCACACGGATTATTGCAAGGTAAACAACGGTAAGCATGGGCTTAAAATGTCTTAAACCATTTACAAGTTTATCCGATTTTAGCCATGAATCTTGGGTCGTTAAGTTTAACTAATATTTTGTCCCCTCCCTTTCGTTTTTACGCAGAACTCAACGAATCCTAATTAATGCAAGATATTGAACATTGTATTCATGAAATATAATAACGTTCTTTGGAGGGGTGGCTTGAGCAATGTTAGATGCCTACGCCGGCTCATAAGAAGTCTAACATTTATTATCTCTAATTACTCGTTAGAAGAAATAATAATTAGCCAGACTGATAATATTTCCACTGATAATAATTAATTAATCATGAATTAGCAAAAAACCCAAATTTTAAATAATATGATTTTACAGTCTTAAATATTTTTCAGTACGATTTTATGAACCAGAGCCAACATAGAAACCGACCCATGAAAATATTATATACTATTGTCTGACTTTGACCACACCACCATGGAGGCGTTTAACTTCATCATCAAATCCCCATCCTCTATACAATAACATCATTTATTATCTGAACAATAGTAACCAAAATGCTAGTGTTGTGATTGCGCTATAATTACTGCAGATATCTCGCGACTTACAGATAATCCCCTTTTGATGCAGGCCTGTGTGACCACTCACAAATGAGGTGAGTGTATGTACTTACTAGAATGTTGAAGCCTAAACTTTAAAAGAGATAATTATGTAATGCCGATAAAACCTGAAATTAAAAGATTAAGATAAGAATCAGTCTTAGGTTTTTTTATATTGCATTTTAAGACTTTTATTAATCACTAAATTAACCCAAAAATCAGAGTACGGGACTATTCCCACCTGTCGTTCAGACCGCTGCAACTCCTGTGTAGCCAGGATCTACAGCTTGAGCGCCAATAAAAACCCAAACAGTGAAGGTCAAGTTTGACCCGGGGGAAAGTTAAACTGTCATTAGACCCGCAACGAAATTAATCAGAAGTGAAAAATCAGAGTAAGGTATTTCTGTTATGTGAAAATCCCACCTCCAGCATGCTTATATTAGCAACACTATTAGCAACGGCACCAAAAACGCTAGTGCTGCGATTACGCGTGCGCTCACGCTGCGACGTCGCGCGCCGGCTTAATGCTAATACCCTGATTGATGCAGGCCTGTGCGCGCGACAAATGAGCGGGTTCAACCTTGTGTAGTGGATGAACACTGAACAGAGTTCGTTGCTGGTCAGAATCATGCACAACAGACTTGCAATACGAGTAGAGAGTGAATAGGCTTACAGGGCAGAATGTGCAAACCTAGACTGCATCTCACTTACTTGCGATCGAATAATAATCTGCCTTGTTAAATAAAATTTCAGAGCAACCATATTAATTACTATTCGCATGTCACATTTAAGACACAAAATATTGTGTTTAAGAGCTCTTTCCTACGAAGACATCCCGTTTTTTGCAGGATCCCGTTTAGTAGTTTTTTTAATATTCACACGAACATCCCGTTTGCACTATCCATCAACTAACCAATCCGTTTTAATTTCGAACACACACTTATATTCACACGACAGTCTACATAGTTTTGCGGAATCATGCGGAAAAATGGATTGCCGTGTGACTGTGTTGAGCCTTATAACATAATGAAAAGTATTTGGTAAGCTTTCGTAGTCATACTATAGTTAATTCAAGACTATGTCTTCTCTTAGTTAAGTGTACACTTAGGAGCCCCGCACTAACTCCTTGATCAGTGTGCCTACCATGAGTTTACGTTAGGTGTGCTCGCTAGCGACTGCGTAAAAAAATGACATTTAAATGTATGACATATTGTGCAGCGCCCCTAGCGGCTACTTTCAAGAAATAAAATCTTCATAGAATCTTTTGACGTATTCGCTAGCGAGCTCACCTAACGTAAACTCATGGTAGACATACAGATTACGCGCGGCGTTTACGCGTAATTATCAATGCAAATGTCACGGGGTGAGCAAACGAGATTGCCGTAACTCGCAGATCGATGCGGCACTACAGATGTTATAGTGTAATCTGATGGAATATTGCTAAGAAACAGTCATTTATGAGTTAAGAACAGTCTAAGATATTTGCTGCCACGGTGAAGCGAAAACTGTTTTACAACACCGTATGATTCATATTATATGGTATTTTTCTTAAACTTTTCCTAACGCTTTAAAAGTATGTAGTGAGTGTGCAAGGAGGGTTCTCGCGAATGAAAAATCCGCCAGATGGCAATACGTAGACGCGAGGTCCAAATGCTGCATGATTGGTTATTTTTGACATGACATTGACATATATGTCAAAATCCACCAATCACGCAGCAGTCAGACCCCACATCAACGTCCCGCCATCTAGCGGATATTTCATTCGCGAAAACCCTTATTGAAACGAAAATGTCAGTAGCAAATCTTCTTCACAATGAAGCCTTTTCAATTGACAATGGTCACCGAGTACTGATTCTCTAAAATGATCCTATTAACACGAAATGCATTTCTTTGGATCATCACCGTGTTTATCATCCTGTTAGAGTTGTGACCGACGTGTCGTAATTATGACAGTGTCCTTATTAAAAAAGAACATAAAAATAAAGTAGTAAAATAAATAAAAATACTCGTAAGCCTCTAATTTTTTCACTTCTCACCCCTGAAAAACTCGCAAGTCAAGTGAAAGTGCTAGCGTCCCCTCAGTGAGCCATCTCGTCGAGTCGGAGGTCAATAGGGACTGCCCTCCGCACGTCACCCGCGTCAGGGTGACTTGTCGGGAAAGTAATAAACGATTTTGCATGCGGTTCGATTCGAGACTTTTATTGGTGTGATTCATGTTATTACCGCTTGAATAAATGTAGGTGCATTTAAATAAAAATATCGTCCAGAGTTAGGGTCAATTTTGTGGCTAAAGTTTTAAAACTCTTCAGCGCTTCTAGATAAAGAACATTCATCTTATCTTCTTCTTCTGGTAGGGCAAAAAAAGAATATGTGTCTATACAAATAAAGATAATTTTGATTTTGATTTTGATATCGAGGCCGTTTTGCTAAATTCCTAAGTTTCGTATGAAATGGTAGATAAATATTACGTACTCCATCACGCTAATAGTAAATAGTACGACTCTATCAATACGCGATCGCTAGCGACTCTACGTTATCTAGAAACAGTAACATTCACCTTAATGTCTTGATCTATGACTTAGGGTCGGGATAAATTAAAAAATATATTGTGTCAGTAATTAAAAACTCATAAAACTCATTTATTTCTGAAAATAGGCTATAAATAAGCACTTTTACGAAGTTTGTCTGTCTGTTGTAACGATACATTTTCAACTGCAACGCGAACACAAAACGTGTGAAATTAAATCCTGAAGCAACTTTTATTTCATCTATTGAATCGAAAAGCAATACATTACAGCCCGATGAAGACGTTCCGATTAATTTTCAACCTATCAACCGCAACGGGAATACGGAACGTGTGAAAACTTAAATCCTGTGTAGTATTAAAATGACGGATGACGGGCGGCGCGGGAGGACGGATCGCGCGGCGCGGGGCGCCGGACAGCGGACGCCTTCTAGTTAATTGCGGGGCCCAGCCCAACACGATGTTAAGGCCCTTGTTGGTTTGTACGAGCAACTTTACTTGGAGACATTACTAATACTCTTAATTAAAAAAAACTGAAATGATTTGGCCTTCAATGGTTGGGTCCCTTTTGGTGGACAAGCTGTGCTCAGAAGGTGGGAAAGAGAGATAGAAGTGCTGACGAGTAAATAAATATCTACAAGAAAACTATAGCAACGCGGCAACGTAAAGAGGACATTGGTTTGCGCGAGCAATTAGAAAATTTTAATCTGGATGAAAATCGAAAATTCATAAAGTTATTTAAAAATTTCAGCTAGGTACCTATTTATTTTATAACAGCATTCAGAACTTTAACTAAGTATTTATTTAGATGAAGTCATACACAGTCATAGTATAGATACATACATCAGTCTGGCTGTATGACTATTCCATATTACCTAATTAATTCTTAATCAGTGTTTACTTGTACCGAAAGCACGCGCAAACCAACCGCGCGCCTAATTGCGAACCCTGCGATCGCGCGTAAATCTGCGTCCGAGTGAAATATTAACCGCGCCCGCGCCTGACGCGCCAACTAAATAATGAAACTGACGCCATTTGCTGCACAATAGAAACAGTGGTCCATCAAATATGGATCGATGAATGAAAAATAATTTCATTTTAAAAATACAACTCAAAGGCTGGATTGCACCATCTTACTTTAACTTCAAAAATCTGTCAAAATTCATATAAAAAGCACCGGTTATCGTCAAAGTTACGGTCAAAGATAGGTGGTGCAACTGAGCCTAAATGAGTAGGTAAGCACTTTCGGTTTTTTAGATAATTAAAGGTATGTGGACCTAACGTACCACCTAAATAATGCAACTGACGCAGTAGAAAACAGTGGTCAATCGAAAACGAAGCAATGAATGAAAAATTAATTGATAATTCCAAAAAAATATGTGGGTTTTTCGCAATTCATCACAATGCAATTACAGTTTTTAGATAATTTTCATTATGTTTTATCAGTGCTAAGTCGATAAGTCCATAGATTAGGTCCAAGATAAGAACTAATTATTTTTTAATATGAATTGATAATACGAGTAAAGTGTATAGTTACAAAGTCATCTTGACTTTCACACAAGCTCAACTAACTGCTCTTCCATCTATTATCCACTACTATTTTTTTTTACTATAAAATAAACAAATAATCACTTTAATATCAACCGATACGAACCGTATTCTACTAATCCCTACTAACAAACTATGGATGAAAGTCTGAAATATATTATTTATTATTATGTTTGTTTACACATTGTGTATCTCGATGTCTTAGCCATCGGTGTTTTAATGATATTCACGGGCCTGAACCAAGTGAATATCAATAGGTACAATATTACTTAAATATAAAAATCTATTGAGCAGTATTGGGATTCAATAATTTGAAGACGACTGTAAAAATTTAATTATTATTATACACTTCTTGATTTGTAGATTCAATTATTTGAAGACGACTGTAAAAATTTAATTATTATTATTATTATTATATTATACTCGTATGTTATCATTTTCTATAAATTACTCAGTAGTTAAATGTCTAAGCTTACTAAGGCCCTACAGTGTAAAATGGATGACAGGACAGTTTCATTTTATTTTCAGGAAGTCAATACATATAACTTAAAAAGGAAAGTAGACCTACTGCTTCTGGAAACTTCCACTGTGACCCTTTACTCTATTTAATTATTCCCAAAATGATTTTTTAAAGTACTTCCACATTTATAAAGTAGATGGCGCTGTTGGCCATGTTTACATCAGCTCCGTGTATTTTTTCGAATTAAAAATTGACTATTGAAGTTTTTTTACCTTAAAGTGCGTACCAGTTGAGTAAAATATAGTGACTATCGACAGAAAATGTTATATACCGGAAACATTAAGTGTAAATATGAAAACAAAGACAGAAATTACAGTGCACAATGAAGAACATCAGTGACTATAAATATGTGGATCTATATAACATTACCAGTGCCCACTATTAAACTGTGATAACTTCATAAAAACAGTGTGTCTAAAATATTACATTGCAGCGATTTTATAATATGAACATTTTTTTTTTTTCTTTTGTGACGGTACGCATACAACTAACATTCCAATCCCAACGACTTCGTAAAAGTGACGTAACATAAGAACGGCTAGTGAGGAAAAATTTCGCCCGGTCAAACAGTGAAGCGGTTGGCGTATTTGGACGTCACGCAGACACTACATTGGCGGTTATCAGCAGCGCGGGTTCGAATCTCACCAGCTGGATATTTTTTGAATTTCATTCAATGTTGTTGGAATTTTATTAAGATCTATTAAGTAACTTTAAACATGGAAAACGTAACTGTACGGTATAAACCTCAGAATTCAGATAGTACAGAAGCTAATCTATCTGTATCGAGTAATGATGACAACATAAATACCGGACTCCTTGTAGTCCAGTCNTTGATGATACTACGATGTTGGATTCGACAATGATGAGTTTAAATAGCACAACACAAAATAACGCAAGCGCTTTAGAAGAACTGAAAAATGAAATAGTAAACCTGAATAATCGAATCAATAATTCAGGCAAAATTATTGAAAATTTGAAATACGAAAATAACATGCTGAAGAAGACAGTTGTGGATCAAGGGAAAAAAATAGATAATCTTAATAAAATAATCTTGAGTAATGAAACATCCGTATCAAACAGAAATGACTCGACCCCTCCTCTGCTCAAGAAAATGCTAAACGTAATTAAGTCAGCACCAAGGGTATCTCCGCTGCACGCCGACAGAAGCGTATGCATGAATTATAATGCAACCCCCCGACGTCTGTCCCAAACATCTCATCAGTATAAAGCATGTAATATCACACCAATGGACAGCAAACAAGCATATGTATTACCGAAACTTTCTACTATTGAAGGAAAATCAACACCGTCAAGTCAAGGCAAGAGTATAACAGAAAGAGAATCAGTTTTAGAACCCATGCAAAGGAAAGTTATTATCATCGGTGATCAGCAGGGAAGAGATGTTAGAAGAATGCTAAAGAAACTAATTGGAGAAAACTATTGTGTGGTTTCTTACTTTATGCCTAATGCAACAATAAGTGACATCATTAGTCAAGCTAAATTTGAAATAAAAAACTTGTCAAAAAATGATATTGTTGTACTGTTATGTGGTACAAATGATAGGAATCCTGAAATTTTACAAGTGAAACTAAATTTGTGGCTTGATTCTGTTACACATACTAATGTTATTGTTAGCGAAATTCCCTATAATATGTATTTAAATGAAAAAAAGTTGAATTATACACTTAAATTTATATGTTGCAAATATGATAATGTACTGTTTATGGACATGAACTATAGTAGATCTATACCTACACGGCAAAATCATGCTGTTAATTTGGCTCGCTCTTTGTTAAAAGAAATAATACACTTTGAATATTGTTACAAGTTTAACAAATATCAATTAACACAATTGTCAAACGCTAGCAAAATATTTGAAAATAAAAGTACACAAACTTGTGAAGAACTGAATATAATCTGTAGCAAAAATGTTGTTAAATGTATTAATCTTGATAATGATGAAGCGAATGAAACGACTGAATGTATTGACTTTATTGACGATAATGTAATTGACGAAGCGAGTGAAAAAGCTGAAACTAACCCTAACAATTTATTTCGTGTATAATAGTGTACATATTCTACACCAAAATGTTAATGGCTTAATTAATAAATCGGATATGTTAACTGTGTCTTTAGATGAACTGTCTAGTAAGGGTAAATCTGTAGATATCTTGTGTATAACAGAGCATAATATGACTAATAATGACATTCCCAACTTAAACCAAACCAATTACAAACTTGCTGCATCATTTTGTAGAAAGAACAGACATGGCGGTTCTTGCATATTAATAAGAAATGGTCATAAGTACATTACACTAGAACAAATAAATAGGTTATCAATTGCTAACGTAATTGAATGCTCAGCAATCGAACTTTTAGAACATAAAATTTGTGTTGTCTGTATTTACCGACCACCCCATCAAAATATATCAACCGTAAACAATTTTCTTAACCAACTTGACAAAATGCTTACAAAATTTATTCTAAAAAGAAAAAAAGTTATACTATGCGGGGATTTTAATATTGACATTTTGAAAAATACAAGAAACACTAAAGAATTTTTGGAACTTCTTCTTTGCCACAATCTCAAAACTCAATTTAATCAACCTACACGCATAGCAAGTAAAACATGTATTGATAATATAGCACATAATATAAGGGGATGTACAGGAGAGGTGGTTGAACTAGCTATTTCCGACCACACAGCACAATTACTTAAAGTTCCCGTAAAAAAAAGCTGCTTATTGCAATATTGGTATATAGAGAAACGAGATTACTCGATAGAAAATAGAAAATTGTTTATTAAATACTTAAATCAACTTACTTTCCTTGAAGTTTATAACGCTTGTGAAGCAAATAGAGCATTTGACAACTTCTATGAAGACTTTAAATTAATATATTATCTGTGTTTTCCTAAAATTAAAATCAAAATGCGTTCACATGTTAGACCAAAATGGTTAAGTAAAGGAATTAGACTTTGTAGTAAACGGAAAAGAGAATTATTATGGAAATATAGATCTAATCCTAACAACAAAAATAAAAACCTACTTAAATCGTATGCTAGACGTTATAAATCTGTAATAAAATTGACCCAAAAAGCCCAAAATAACTTTTTTATAAATAATTCTCTAAATAAATGTAAAAGTACTTGGCAAATTATAAAAAGAACCAAATCAAGATATCCCAAGGAAAGCATAGATAAAATAAAAATAACAGACAGAGTGATCACTAACCCCAAAGACATTGCTAATGCTTTTAATGACTATTACATTAACGAAGTTAAATCAGAAAATAATCTAAAGTTAAATGATAAATCTACAGGATCTAATCTGAAAACAATTTTTNTCGCAACCGATTTTGATGAAATTTGGCATAGAGATAGTTTGAGTCCCGGGAAAGAACATAGGATAGTTTTTATCCCGGTTTTTGAAACAGGGACGCGCGCGATAAAGTTTTTCTGTGACAGACAAAATTCCACGCGGGCGAAGCCGCGGGCGGAAAGCTAGTTACTTCATAAAACTGCCTTAATCTACTATTTTTCTAATCTACTAATTCTCTACTAATTTTATGGAAATTGCTTAAACTTACGAAATATTATCTTCTTTTACCATTCATATAGGTATTATTCAACTACCAAACAATATTTATCTAATTTGCATGATACCGTATTGACACAATGAAAGTAGACAGAGCTGTAGTTGTTCCTGAAATCTATAAAAGACCTAAAATAGTTTAGGTACACAATACATTATTAAGGCTGAGTTGCACAACAAACTTTAACCGTAACTATAACGATGACCATTGCTTTTTGTATGGAGTTTGACAGATTTTTGACGTTTGTTAGAATTAAAGTAAGATGGTGCAACCCAGCCTAAGAAACTTATTCAAAAGACAATCGTGTTCCTGATCATTTGCACACATTTTGTCTATCCGTATCTTTATTAAGGTGATTTAACCAGAGTTTTATGCGAGTTTTCACCATCAATCCCTAATTTTTAAGTGACCATTATGGTAACACATAACAGGAATTTTGTTTTCATAGGGGTCACTTAAAAATTAGGGATTGATGGTGAAAACGGGCATTAGTAATTTTGGGATGAGAGCCTACTGCGTTTCTACCACAACTGTGGTTATTATACCTACATATTATTAATATCAATGTGTTGGAATTGATAAAAAACTTTATCAGTAGATAAAGAAGGCTTAGATTTGATTAACGGCTATTGTTCGTTATTCGCCGTTCTCATGACCAAGTTTGGCAAATACGTGGATCAATTGGCTCAATTAATATTAATTTATAGTTTTGTAAGAACAGCTTGAGTTATGAAGAATTCGTTAGAAATAGATACTCGTTTTACGCGTTTATGAATGACTATGGCTTATAATAAACGTTACTTTCTTTCTGAAGTACCTTAGCTTTGATGAAATCTAGACGAGCAGACAATATTTTCAGGGATAAGTCGATCTCGATTACAAATACTCATTAATCTAGGATAATAAGTGGACAAATTACTTTGATCTTTAACAACTTGACTAGAAGTTTTAAATTAAGTTTGCGATTCTAAAAATAAAGGAGCATACCCACTCCAACCGGACTGAAACGATCGTGCACTCTTCCCGGTAACCCAGGAATGCGGCTCGGAGCACGCGCGCGATAAACGCGGGCAATCAGCGCCTCTCCGGTTTATGAGGGTTTTATGCCATTTGCACCATTCGACACGGCGCCTAATTAAAATGCTATGTCTTGATTGTAACCTCCTTTAGACAAATATAGGACTCGATGTTTTATCAAGCGGATATTTGCTTTAAACTGTAAGCTCAAAGCTCGATTCTGTGCCTATGATTGATTTGAATATTAAAAATCAATCAAAAGTTTCTTTCTGTGTTAATTTTAGGGATAGGAGTCTTCCAGCGACTTGGCCCACTTTTAGCTTGGTCCACGGGCCAAGTCGTTGGATTGAATTTTTAAATATTTTTTCTTTAGGAAACTGGGCCTACTGTAAATGTGCATGAAAGATTAAAAGTTTAAAAGCTCAAGATCAAGTTTGATTTGTTGAACTTCTATACTTGGTATTTGAATTTTTTTCTAGAGTATAGATCCATACTTGAGTGTAGTAGAATGGTCGTTTTGACAACTCTATTTGTATTCTTCAGTTTGTGAAAATCTTGATTTAATCACTATTAAGTACTTGTTCTTGTTATCTAATCATTTTTGTACATACATCACATCAGTAATGAAATACGTGACATGATGATATTTTGTTGACGTGATAATATACTTTGATATTTAATTTATACGTTTCCCTGCTGAAAAATTACGATATATTAAATTGTTCCGACAATGTCGCAATTGAAAAACAATAAGGCTGGGTTGCACCACCTTAGGTACTTTAACCTTGACAAACGTCAAAAATCTGTCAAACTCCATACAAAAAACACCGGTTATCTACATAGTTACGGTCAAAGTTAGGTGGTACAACTCAGCCTTAGCATCCTTAATTTGTAAATTTTCTGCAGTTAATAAGCACCTCTTCAGTCGTTCCATTTTGCTCGGTTTGCGTTTACATTAGTTGTAGTGGCTATTAATAGTGTTTAGTCTCCAGAATACAGACAGATTGAATGTTTATTACTGTAAAATCATACATTTCGATTAAGTTTCTCTTTTGCATTCGTCTTCTTCTTCTTATGTGTGAGCTGTACCAACTTAGGTCTATTAAATAACTAATAGAAGATAAAAATTAATTTTGATATGAATATATGATTTTTTATAAGTTTCAGCAGCGTTTCAGATAAAACTCTACCTACTACCGCTTAATAGCGGTTATTTATCAGGCTTTTCGAGAGATATACATATTTATGTGCCTACTTATCTTATACCGCTATGTCTGAAATGTCCCTTAGATACAAACATTTAGGTATTCCTCTTCAAATTTGTATATAGGGGTGGCGCGTGCAACAGTTTTGCAAGAGGACCACCACCAATTACGGGCAATACCAAAACCATCGGTTCAAGTGCCATCATTATCACGCAACCCTCGTAGAATTTCAGGCCTTATCACATCGGCATTAGGGGTAAAGTTGTTTGAAGCTATCACGGGTTTTCGGAGACAAGTGGAGTGAGCAATCCTGGAGTACGGGGTAGGGACATAGTTAAAGCGTTTAGGCTGAGAGGCGTGGAGTGCCTCCAGCCTTTTGTCGGGTTTTCTATCGTTTTGGCCTTTATTTGTGCGGCGAAGCTATTTTATCAATCCGAGGGGAGTTTTGACGACCCCAGATGAACGCAGGAATGTGGAAAATTGTCGTTAAGTTATATAACTTCAGTCAATCCCAAGTTATATGCTCATTTGGATGCGATTTGTAAATGGTTATTGAACTCCGCATGATTAGATACTAAATATCGATACATTTTCATTTAGAATCACAGAAAAAATCATTGCAGTAATTCTATTTTGACCTTTCTACTAGTTATGGCAGTATTTAGAATTCATATAAAGTTTTAACTGTCATAACATCCAATGGAAATCTTTTTCTAATTTAAAAGATAAGAAGGCTCCACTTTGAGAAAATGTCTTTGAGATAGGAGCCTTATGACGGTTCTGCGACAGACATGGCCCAATCTACTGCCACTTTGGCCTGATATATTTTTGCCTTTTGTCATTATTTTACTCTTCTGCCTCATACACCGTTATGGACTATACTTGCACTTGCTAAGACACGGATATTTCGTGTAATCACTGTCGATTTATCTTCTCTGTTCTTAACCTTCTGCGGTTTTATGTCACACCCTTGAGAACCGGTTAACAAAAGTGTTGTGTCATGTTCGTTATAAAACAAAATAATGACAAAAACATTTTGTTTTTATTTTCATGAGACTGATGCTAATCTTATAAGAATCTGATAAAGATGTAGTTAGTAACTAAATATACTATCGTTGCCACTAGGCAGATAGGCACTAGCCTATCTTTAGAATAAAGTTTTGTTAACATCTCTTAGTTTGGAACTAGAAGGCGCAGTGTGAAATGTCCAAGGTCATTTTTATTTATATTTAATATGCAATACACAACAATCGCAATTTGTATTTCTCCTCGCACGAAGATTATTCCCAGCACCCCTTAGGACAAAATAACTTATTCGCATACTTACCTCTATGGAATTCCACAAATAACTTAGAACAATAGGCAATTACATCGCTATTCCCTTTGCATATCAGCGTGGAGTAAACTGAGAAGGATATTGCCGCAAATGGCCGCGGTCCCGGCGATGAAACTGGGAATAACGACGTGTCGGTGGACCGTGGAGCTACTGATTGGATGCCTATTTCTGATACAGCTGGACGCTGAAAATATGTAGGGGTAGTTCACAGCCTTAGCAAAGAGGTGAAAAAAAATCCCCCAAAAGATACTGTACTACCTACTTACCTTATGCATTTGTAACTTTTACCCACTCAAAGATATCATGATTTGCATCGTGCCCAGTTTCATGATGCACGGTACGAATGCGTTCCGTTAGTCATTTTCCATCGCCTTTTTATCTAATATGATTTTTTTATCGTTTGTAAGAAAATACAATTTAGTTTGGCTATCGAAAAGTGAGTAAACGTTAGTAAGCATTTCAGTCAAACACTGCTGAGTTTCTCGTAGTCAATATTCTGGTTTTTTACGGATTTAACATAACTGTAATGATCGTATTAGATAAGAAACGATAGACAGATACTTAAGTACTGAAGATTAGTTGTGCGTAGTAGTAGTATCATATTTCCTGTCTAGAAGACATAAAAATATTGTATCACAACCATAAGGTAAGCTGATTATACCATGAATTAGATACAACGTAGGGTGTCAACACAAAAATTGTTGACACCGTCCATTATCAAGAAATCCCATAGTGATACTTATCGTAATTTTTCTGCGGACAATTTAGCGTAAGCAAATTTTTGATTAAAATAAATTGTAGATAATCTACAATTTTACAAAATAAAGATATTTTTTCGCAACTAAACTAAACAAAAATACTATATTATTTCTTTGACGTATGCAAAGATTTTTCGGTTACATAAATAAATAAATAAAATAAATATCCTTGGACGTTTTACACTGCGCTTCTAGTCCTAAACTAAGCAAAGCTTGTACTATGGGTACTAGACAACGGATATAAACATACCTACTATACATAGTAACACCCAGACCCGTCACAGAAATTAAAATTCATCATTTCAATTCTGCCCAAAATGTAGGTATTACGAAAAATCCAATCTCAGAAAATGAAAGAAAGAAAAAGAAAATCCGGGTAGTCGACAACCCTGAACTTATGGCATCCATACACTTCGATGTATTCCATGAAATCGCGATGTTCCGCGTTTCTCCTCGCTCGTGCTTTATTAGATACGACGTATTGTTGCCTTATCTAGCCAATATTGCGAAGAAATAGGAAATCGCTTCATTACTCTGTCAAATGCAATTAGTACGGAAAATGTACGTTTTAGATACAATGTGATTAGTGTGTGATTTTCTTGAATTGACGTCACAAAGTGGAAAATTTCAGAAACGACTACAAATGAAATTAATCACGTTTAAAACATTTTTTTTTCCAAACAAAATGACAAAACCATGTCTGAAACCACAATGTCCTGGTTACCTCTCATTTATTTGTGTCTCAATATAATAAGATTCTATAATAATTCGATAGACTCATCAATTTTGACGCAAGTACTTTAAGCACCATATTCCTGTAAATGCATTATTACTTTTTTGTTAAACAAAAACTTGTGTAATTAAAACGACTAAAGTATTGTATTGTCCATATCTCACAGATGCATGAGAATATTCACAACACTAACTCAGTCAGTGAATAAAAGCACTTCAATCAACAGCTCTCAAATATAGAAATCCCAGACAGAAATGTTCAAAAAATCCGCTTCGTTTGCTATGATTCTTCCTATATTAAAGTATAATGGGCGCAAAACTCTCACATTAAACTGTGTCCATTGTTTGGGCCTTTGTTCTTTTTGTTTTAAACCCCTTTTGTTCCGGACCCAATAGGGCAGGACAGGGCAGGTCCTAATGCCGCGAGAACCATTTTAAATCGTTATGTAATTCAAATTGAACGTTTTGTTGGTGTTTCGATTGAAAGAAATCGTTTTCGTATAGTAAAATCATCTTTAATATACTTTGTTTTCTACTATTTCAGGAATCATTGTGTTCTGTATGGTAAAACTGAAAATATAGTCCTTTATAATAATATTAAGACTGTTATTTAAAATAATTACATAATATTAGGATCAGGCATCTCTGAAAGTGGTTTGTAATCTTAATGCCTGAAAGATAACTTTTCAAGCTATCAACCGTCTGAATTTAAGTATCTTTCTTCTTAGTCGTTTCCAGTAAGAAATGTTATCATTTGCATAATCTGTATTGAATTACACAGCAAAACATTAAATTAAAATTAACACAATAACAAAAAGCTAGTTTAAATCCTACCCACAGCATTATCAGTCTAAAGATAAAAATAAACATATTTTAACAAGATCAATGTATACATTTTGCGCTGGAACGAAGCTACAATGTTGATTGCACACAGAACATCTAATTAAAACCTGTATGTAGAGCGTGCTCGATAATTAACCCGTTCAAACGGACACAAATCAAACCGCCCGGAGCGTTTGCGGCGTGATTATCCGGACCGCAACGCACGTGTCTCCGGTTATACCGGATAGATCCGCTTCGTCCGATTTCGCCCTCCCCGGTTCGCCCCCGCCCTGCCTAAGGCTATATGAAATTAATTTCAACCTACTCCCGGATTTGTGTACTCTGCTTGTATCCGGATATTAACAGGATAAGGACGTAAGTGACTTTTGGAGTGTTGCATTTATTATTATCAAGATTTTTTTTAAAATATTGGAATTTTTTTTTTAATGTCTTTGGATTACCTCTAGTTTTGTAAGGCATCCTAAGTTAATACTTATTTTCTTAGGTTAGTGTATCTGTATAATCTCTCATGAGATAAGATAATCTATCTAAAAATGGAAAAGCCCCATAAAAATAATTTCTCAATGAATATGAAGTATGTACTATGATGTCGCTTCTATGTAAGTGTATGAAAACTTTATTTTAAAAAAGAAAACAAACATTAAATCAAATAAAAATTGCTTAATAAATAGATCCGATGTTACAAACACAATTAAAGGAGGTAATGGTACCGAAATAGATACCTATGTATGTCACAGTAATACATTAGGTATTACTAATAACGGTGATAATAAGGATGTTTACCTGGTGTTAAATTGATAAGTTATAGAAAATGTGACGCCAGTGATTAACTAACGTACCTATTTGTATTCCACAATTAAATTGTGTAAAAATGAATGCCAATAAGATTAACTTATATCCGTGATGATATGACTTTTATTTACATATTATAAAGTATGAGTGATTAGACAAGTATAGTCACATGTATTAGGATTAAACAAAATTGGGTACGAGTTCTTATCAGTTGTTATCTAATCTATTGTGGAGGCGATTATTGTCTACGTAAATTTGATTTGGCAAATACCTACGCCAAATGTCAATTCAACTCATGATGATAAAGTAAGTTTGAACATGATTTTTCAAGGCTTTCAAAGATAGGGATTTTTTAACGAAATTGTGAAAATATAAGAAGTCGACCAATCATAGGTTTGAAATGCTTGGTTTTGGATCTAAAAAAGTAAAAAATCTGTTGCCATGACAATTACAGCTCTGAACCTCCGTTTGTAACTCATTTAAACCTAGGCCTAATTCAAACAACCTCTGTTTGTAAAACTCAACACCTAGGCATAATTCAAGCAACTAAAATGTCAGAGACCACATTATTCTTCTGGCGCGTATCCAAGAATATAGCTTGAGGATGTTTGCCCACTCCGCCTCGCTGGCCTATTGTCTACAGACACCATTTATCTACTGTGTAACTCAAATGTTATTAGGCAATTCATTTTTTATTAGCCGACTGAGGGGTGAGTTGCGGTAAGTTAGTTTTACGTCGAAATTGTATCATATTGTAACCATGTTATGGTTAGATGTTTACAGTGGAATCTTTTCGTTTCAAGATTATCTATAAATAAATAATGATAATAAATAAATAAATATCCCTGGACATTTTTACACTACGCTTCTAGTCCCAAACTAAGCAAATCGTATAGGTAATCTCTTTAGGTTACATAATGTTAAGATTAAGCTCTTACTAAATTACCTATTATTATATTAGGTAGAGACAGAGAGCGACACAAATACAAAGGTAAGCTTAATGATCTCTATAAAATGAACTATAAATAGAACTTAAGAAAAGATGGATGATAGTTGTGTAAAGGAGATTTAGTACTGACTTACTACAGTTACATATCTATTCCCGAGTTAAGACTCAAACAACAAACACCTCTCTCTTTATCTACATCGATCTACTTAACGGTACCTACTTCCTGTAAGACTAGAAAACTCTTCACAACTGTATCATCCACCCACCCTTGCACATCACAAAGCGAATGCACTACCATTGGCCATTAACGCATATAGACATGTAAAAACCGCATATTCCTGAGGGAAGAGGCTTTTAAGAGGCCGACAGAGTGGAGAGCGCTGTACCGATCGGCTTGGCTGCTCACCCCGACAGTAAAAAATATGAGCATCCCCCACCCCCGGCGCCATCTTGAAAAACTTTGTCACTTGTAGCCGCAAATCGATCTGTGTCTACGTAGCGTGTGGCGACGCTGCCTCCCTCACTATGTAGGTAGGTTGTACCTTCGCGTATGTGTGTATGTGTGTGTAAGGTTCTACGTAACTAATGTGATGATACAGTTTTGTACTAAAACCGATAAAAATCAAGTTAAGATAAACTTTACCTCGTAACTAGATTATTCGTCTTCTTTGGTTATTAATGTACTTATGTACCTACTTATATGTGACCAGACTACATCGATTCGCCTACAAGATGTAAAAGATAAGATCGATTGAGTGTTTAGAACCTTAGATTTAGTGAACTGATAAGTCCACTGAATTCGGTAAAGTGATAACTTCCTTCCAATTCAAAACAAAAAATTTTCGCTTCTACACGTTTAATCGAGTTCTGACTTCGTTGGTAATGCATAATGTTTATTTTCACCAATCACAATCACATCACAATCAAATCACAATGATCACCTTAATAGCACAATAATTGCTTTAGCAAAAAATGTAGTAGGTATTTTATATTGAAACCTGCAACGCATTGTCTAGAACTGGGGTAACCATCTGGCCAAGATGTTTGTGTTTTATGTACTTTTTTTTTGCATTTACCAACCAGTTCAGTCACTAGGACTGTACTATAACAAATCGTTATCGAATAACTTGTTTTGAGAATCGAATAGGCACATACTTAAGATGTTGCCCATTAGTGCTTGTCGACCTGTGAACGAATATTATTTCTCGGGCATTGTCGAGCCCCTCATAACATGACTTTTATTGTCATTCAAATGACAATCGCTAAAAGGATTTGATGGATTATTATTCACATCACTACCTTTGACAATATAGATACGCCCTGTGGCTAATGCTTTGTGTCTATAGTCTGTTTCATTTCCAGCTTTAATACTGCTGTGTTAAGGTTTATTTTCGGGTTTAGTTGTTGCTATGAACAGTTGAAATAAAAGATCGTGAACACCTAAGGCTCTCTGCAGGTGACCATACAAGTCATTCTTGTAATGTCTGCGCTATTCGCGAAGTCTTTGTATGAATCTGAATTCTAAATATATACTATACATAAGAGGTTATCTTAACGAGATTGACTCGCAACAGATTTTTGTTTGGTTTGCTCCCCTAAAGTTTGGATGTTTGAACAAAATCAAGGTTGTTTGATGGAATAAAATCGCTCAATAACTTTAAAAATGAAGGCAGTCTGTAACTGACAAAAATTGGACTAAAATTAAACTGTCTTTGCCCTATAAGATGAGATAGATTTCAAAATTTTATAACAAAAGTCAGTAACAATTGATCTTGATTAAAACTTTCGCGGAATCTGTAAAAAATAACCCTATGTCAAAAGGTCAAGGGAAAGATTCAACCCTTGACATCTCTATAAAGACAGGTAGGCAAGGCCCGATGAGACAAGAAGATCGCAGCATCATTGTCACCGTGAAAGGGTTTTGAAACCAAAATTAGCGGTTCATTCAAATCTTTGACAACCCTAACGAACCGTGCGAAATTCCTGACAAAAGCATTAGTAAAAAAATACACATTTTTTAACGAAAAACGCAGAAAAAAGTGCGAAACGAAAGGGTAATGGCGTGGCGTGACCCCCTATGTGTCATATTTTGATACAGATCGCGACTTTTTTGTCGCAAAGTTCAGGGATGGCAACGATGATTTTAATATCCAACAAAAAATGTGTAGTTTGGAATCGCTCTCTAAAATTTTTTTTCTGTTTTTTTTTATATTCAAATAATAAGTATAGATTTACAACCCAATTTCAATGAGATTAATAGTACTTTGAAAAATCAAATCTACATTTTTCGCTAAAAACAAGTAGGAATAAAATAGGAAATGTTATGTTAAGTTATGTTATTTTACATGGAACGATAAAGTTTTTTCTAAACGGACTAAATACCACATTAGCGAAGCATTGGGCAGGAACGAGTATGTAATCATAATTTCTCAACCGTTTATTACTCCAAATTAATAGTTAAGTGGTCTGAAAAATAATCCCACCGTGCACAGTCGACCGCACATCTGACTCTACTTTTTATTCCAAAATGGCACGTATTACCATAGCATAAGATATCACAGCTTGTTGTGACGTCATCTGTACTTGCGCATGATTTTATCAGACCATCCTTTGTCCTGGGCAGGGGTGAAAACAATCCAAGTCCTCAATTCTGACTTTATATCCGGATTCCTTTATTGCTACGAGTGCTATATCAGAGTTGCGTTTTGTTCTTCGCACGGTCAAACAAATGGTGTTCTGTTTTAAAAAAATATTTGCTTAGGTGTTTCATAAAAACAAACCCGTTTGAAAAAACCTAGAATACGTTAATATGACCTCTCAAGTAATCAAGGCAGGTTTTTTTCTCTTTTATTTGAAATCTTTTTTTTTTGTGTTCTCGTAGTACCTACTACGAGACTACGGGACTATTCCCTTCCCTCCTTCTCCCACCTGTGTAGGCAGAATTTCGTAGTATGCAATGTCTAAAAAATTAGTTTACAAAATATAGAGGTAGGTTAAAAAGCGATAAAAGATGTAATACTTAAATGAAATAAAACCCGCTGTAGGTCCTGTCACATGTAACTCAGAAGTAGACCATTAATTTAGTTCTACTTTTGTTTATTGACGATTTCTTTGCAAGACACTCGACTTTTCAATGTACGTACTTCATTAAAATATGAACCTTGCTACGTAAACTCAAGTTCGTTTTTGAATTAAACAAAGATTTCTTAAGGTAGGGGTAGGAAAGAATAGATATGGGGTCGGCCTCGGATTCTTTTCATTCTGGGACCGTAACGGACCCCAACGTATATTTGGACAGCAACCTGAGAGTTTTGAAGTGGTCCCGTGGTTTGTAATTACGATAATTTGCCGGCAGATGAAGAAATCTTAATCACCAATAGAAATAAGTTCACAGAAAGAAGTCTGTAGCAAAAAAAGCTATTGTTTGTATGAATTGCTTGTGCATTGTGCGATTTTGTATTTTTTAAAACTGAGCTTAGCAGAAACTTTTGTGCATAAGGAAGCTACTTAAAATGAAATAGGAATATAGTAGAAGTAATTCCGAGTCATTGCTGTAAATAATGTTGTAGTAAAACAATCATAGTTTTCATCGAAAACCCTCATCAAATTGGAATAAAAAGATACATTACATAGCACGCAAAAGCGTTGCACCTACATTGTAACAACTGACGTTTGAAAAAGACAAAGTAAGTCGCGTCGGATTTTCATTTAACAATGAAAGCAAACAGCGAGCTAGCAGCTGCCACAGGTTTTTATTAAAAACGTGATGAGTAACTAGTGATATATGGACGCGGAGCTCGCAACCGCTGGATACACGGTTCACAAGTGGAGCAATTTGAAATTCTCATTTGCGAGGCAAAAAAGATGAGAAAAAAATTAAAAAATATCTATACTGACGCCTTAGAGTGAAATCCTCTTAAGTGTAAAAGAAGAAACTTTCCCGCTTTTACATCCAGAACTATAACATTCTGTAAGATTGGCCGAAATGCATACAAATGGGCAAAATGCATTCATGAGGTTTTCACGCTAAGGCGATGATACAGAAAATATCATAATAATAGCGAATATTCCATGGCTTTTTATTTTAAAAGTCAACGAAGTGCTTGTGGGAACTATTTGACTGTAAAGTTAAAATTTACTTTAAATAAAACAAAGAGTTTATTTTCAACGAGATTTCTTAATTATTGTAAGTAAATTAACCCAAAAAACTAAAAAATCAAAAACAAAGTCATTCAGATTTGCCAACATGACTTCGACCTTGGATTATCAATTTCGGTATAGCTGTAAACCTTATGTCATGTATGAGATTTTAAAAAAATAGTTAATAAATATACTTCTGGATCCGAGTAACTAGCACAAGCACACTAATGTAACTCTCCACAAAGTCAATAGATCATTTTCAGCAGGATTAGGAAAATTGCCAAGTGCAAATCCCACAATTTGTGTACCCCGATACTCTCAAGTTCTCTGACACTGCGCGTCCCTTCACGCCCGACGGAAAAATAGCGTTTTAAAATTATGCAATTTTTCAATGATCACGTATAGGTATACGTATTCCCGCTTGATTTACTGCCGCCGAATGTTAGCGATATCTATCTGAGTTATTGCTTTATACGAGTACTAACTGGTTCACGCGGGTTCTTTTGAATAATTGCGTTTTCATTGCAATTTATGCAGACGACAAAAGTTACAATTAGGTTAAATTAATTAAGTAGAAGGTATAGAGAAGAAAGATCACGAGTTACAGTAATTACTTGTATTTAAAAATCTGAGACTTTGATTTACTGAAAATCTAGAGCTAAAGCCGATGTCCAGATTATTACCTATTTTTATTGGTCAATCAAAAGTTTCACTTGACAGGTAGATAAGTTTTCCAGTGACTTGACCTTTTAGCTTAGCCCACGGGCCAAGTATATTGTAGTTATGATCAATATGAGGACTAGGTCCGGACTACTAGGACCTTTATTAATTATAATACTAATAACACTGGCAGATTGATTCTCACTCGGACCACAATATAAATAGCAATTAATACGTGGTCACACCTGTTTGCGAGTAACATCCTTTGACGTCAATCCCAGACGCATCGATCTCATCGAAATTACAGAATAATGTAAAAATCTCTACATCTATTAAAGCATACCTACATCAATATCAAATTCTTGTACTTATCTATGTAAAAAAGCTTTATTTTATTGCTCCTGGCCTGGACTGGTCGTCGACAGTTTTATATAAACAAAATATTATTTAATAGTTTTTAATAACCCTTTATTACCTAAGTCGCGCGAAAAATGTCTTTCTTTTGTATCTGCTAACACGTGACATATTAAAAGCCATAACAAAAATCACTCAAGAATTTCTATTAAAACTATAAAGAAAATTCACAACAAAATCCTCTCGAAGGGTGAATGAGTTTCGACTTTGGTGTCCGTAACTAAAAGCGTTTATAAAAAGTTAAATGGAAATATCGGTACAAAGAAGTGTTGCAAGTCGACCGCAGCAAGCGGGAGGAAATTAGGATGTGAGCCGTCACTTCAACACCAGGGATGATTTAAACGTGGGGCTAGGGCGGGAAGACTGTAAATTGAAAATGTCATTGTAACACTCCATCTTAACGCTTTGACGACGCAACCAGGAGATCCGAGACAAATGTTAAATCAGAAAATAATCTAAAGTTAAATGATAAATCCACAGGATCNACTCCTGATGATATCCAGGCGGAAATACTTTCTTTGAAAAATACAAATAGCGCCGGTTATGATGAATTAGTGACAATGATAATAAAAGATTCATGTGTTATCATTTCGCCAGTGCTTAATTTCATATTCAACCTATGTATTGAACAGGGTATTTTTCCAGAAATGCTAAAAAAATCTATTGTCAAACCCCTCTTTAAAAAAGAAGATAGGACGAATATGAGTTTCTACAGACCGGTAGCAATGATCCCAATATTTTCAAAAATATTTGAGAAATTAATTTATAAGCAACTGTATTCATTTCTAGAAATTAATTCTATTTTTACGCCCCAACAATATGGTTTTAGGAAGAACAAATCAATTAATATGGCAATTTACAAATTTCTTCAAGAAGTGACCACAAATATGGATCAACGGATACCTACCGTTGCGGTGTACATGGATCTATCGAAAGCATTTGATTATGTGCATCACAGAATTTTGTTGAATAAATTATATAAGTATGGTGTTAGAGGAAATGCACATGATTTGATAAAATCTTATTTGACAGGTAGGGAACAAGCAACACAAATTGATAAAATTAATTATGCAACAAAAACTGAAACTATATATCAATCAGAGTTTAGGGAAGTCAAATATGGAGTCCCACAAGGAAGCGTACTGGGACCATTGTTATTTTTAATATATATTAATGACTTGCCATCAGCAACAAAATTAACCAATATGACATTATTTGCGGACGACAGTACTCTTCTTTTTACTAATGACAATTTTAAAGAATTGGAAACTGACATTAACAATTCCTTGACAACAGTTATAAACTGGCTTGATAATAATAATCTTAAAATAAATTTGGACAAAACTTTACTAATGAATTTTAGACAGCGAACAAAAAATAAAGAAATTAACATTAATATTAAATATTCTAATAAAATAATCAATGAAACAGAAACAACAAAATTTCTAGGACTTTATATTGATAATACATTAAAATGGAAAAATCATATTGAACATGTGTGTAAAAAGTTAAGTCAGTTTTCTTATGCATTATATAATTTGAGAAAAAATGCCAATGAATCCACTTTATTGACTGCCTATCATGGCTATGTAGCGTCGACATTGCGATATGGTATCATGTTTTGGGGAAATTCAACAGACAAAGACCTTGCGTTTAGAGCTCAGAAACGATGCATACGAGCAATGTACAATCTGAAACAGACTGATTCATGTAAACCATTTTTTGTAAAGCTTAAAATTTTGACCGTACCATGCTTGTATATTTTTGAGTGTGCAATGTTTGTTAAAACTAATTTAGATTTATATTCTTTTAAAACTAGAGAGCGTCACAAGCACAAGTTATGTACAGTGGCCAGCAAGACAGCTTTGCTTCAAGGAAGTGTCTTCTGCAACGCACCGCGTATCTTTAATAAAATTCCCGAGTCCATTCGAAACTCTGAAGATCTGATATCTTTTAAACGAAATCTTAGTGATTTTTTGACAGAAAAATGTTATTATAAGACTAGTGACTTTTTGACGGACCAAATTGTTTATTGATCGATTATTTGAAAAATTCTGAATAATTACTTAATATGTTTGCACCTAACCTTCAGCATAAACTTTAACCCTAGAATTAAGCACTAACTATTGTATGCCTTCAAGGCGGAACGCAGCCGATCTATATCCATTTATAATTTGACAACCTATGTACCTGTGGTTCACAATAAACGTATTTTGAATTTGAATTTGAATTTGAATTTGAATTTTATGGCCTTCCTATTTAATTTTATATGACCCATAAATAACATTTCGAATAGGCGAGAAATTGGCCAGTAAAATAAAAGACTGGCATTCATTACTAAGTTGGGTCTGAGGTGGATCGCCTTTAGCGTTCAGTCGGACCTGCTTGCTTGCTTTATGAGTAGTTAACAGAATAAATTAAACAAATAAATTTTGCGATGGTTTATGTTTCTAGTATTTAACTGCTCTTGTGGGAAATAAATAGCGATCATAGTCCGGGTAATGTTTGAAGTTTATGTTGATTATAGTTTAATTTACCGATACTTATGATCAATACGAGTATCGCTGTACTTTTTCTGTTTGTTACGATTTACGACACGAAAGTATTAAACCAATTCTAATTAATGCTGGCTCCAGAAAATAACATTACCACATTTCGTTGTTAGTTTATAAAAAATGAAGCTTAAACTAGGTACTTATTGATTGTTTGTTATGTAAAAAGGGGAACTCTGAAACTATCTCTCAACACCTTTCTACCACTTTATCAAGGTGATAAGAGTCGAGGTAATTCACTAAGTAAGTGTGCTTCATTAAAATCGTACCATAAAGTAAGATTCAGGAGGTCAACCGCAGCGTCAGTTCAAAGTACTCGTAATATTTTACAAAACAAACGCACGTCACAATATGTCTTGGCAAGTCCCAAAGCCCGGGACACAAATTAACTCGGCTCGTTCCAGTGACTTTAGAGATTCAAGAGACGTCCCGTGTCCCGGGCGCGTGTCGCTTTCGTTTGTCCCGGCCCTCGCAGGGGCTGGGGAAAATGCATTTTCATGGCGTAGGGCTCCCGCACACTTGACGCTCCCAGCAGTAGTAACATCAGTTTCTTCGCTCCATTCATCAGTGCGATAGGAGCCTTGTTCGACATAATATTTTATTTATATCAATAGATAATTATGTACATCCTTAATTTAATTATTTCAAAAAAAAAATTAATACGGGGTTTGCCCACCTACATAATTACGCTTAGATTGTTAAAAACATATTGTACTTACCTAATGATTGTGCGAAAAATTACTCAAAAGTAAATTAAAAATAGGTACGTTCACGTTTTATTTAGTCTAATTATCACCATGATTGACGTGGATAGTACTACAGTCATTTCAGGGCTTTAAAGTGTTCTTAAATATTATTTTTGATCGCAATATTTAATTGTCAATTACTTAGGTTAACATTATTTATGTTGAGAAGTAAGCGAGTACGAGCCCTTAGTCGTCCTGTGAGATGGGCCCCTTGTCATGGCATTGCAATTCTTATGTAAATCGGCGATAGAAGCTATTGGAGGGATAAATCATGTTATGGGACGTGACGTGTTATTGAAAAATATGTTTATGGGCCTTTCTATTTGCGATAAAACTTTTATGAAACGGTAAAAAACTTCGCGGTTAATGCTTTTCAAGGAGACTTTATTACCCCCTGAAAAACATAAATGTAGAATTCAAATTTATATTGTGAAGTTATGAGTATGTATTTTGAATATGTTTTACATTTTAAATTTAAACAAATACGAGTCCGTTAGTAGCCATGAACATTGATCATTACTTATAATTGTCTAGGTCATGGATGTTGAATATTCTATTCGAAGGTACAGCTCAAACAAATATTTTAATCTTATAATCTTAATATCTTTTGGTAAACAGATAAAAAAATCCAATGCTTCATATCTAAAGAACTTCATTCAATTAATTATAATCAAAGAAGATAATTGAAGGCATGAATGGATGAAGGTGATATGTCGCATTTTGGTTTTTCCCTGTTCTATGCTTGGATAAACGAGTTTATCCTTTAAATAACACCTAAAGATAATGACTAAATTAGCCTCAAACATAGTCATAGTACTGAGCTACAGTGAGTTAGTTTGTTACGAGTACTCTTACTATAGATTCAGCATTCTTTTGCCTCCGGTTGAAACTCGCAAAATAGATTAAAAACAAATCGTGTACGTAAGTATCATATCAGACGTATCTTGTGGAAAGACCACTATTCTACTCTTGCCACTAAAATCGCATGGAAGTATTTGTTCAAACAGAAATCCAATTAGAGAAATCAAGACTTTTAGTCTAAGAATCTTGGATAAAATATTCAAATCTTCTGTAATGAGCAGACTAGTATTTATTCTGTGGCCGTAGTTTAGAACCTCAACGTGGCGGATAGGGCCAATCTAGCGGAGAGCTGTTTAAAATTTACAGACGAACCGGCGGCCGGGCGACCATCAAGCTAAGTGGTATTTATGCGAATGTTTCTTGGAATTAAGAGCACCGTTCACGTTTTAAAATTGTAAATTATGTCTTACATTTAGAAGCTTTTAAGGAACTTTAACGCTTTAAGGCACCGATATACTGTACTTGCGCAAGAGCAATATTCGTAAAACAAAACGCTTAGACTCTACCGTGTTGATCGGAAAGATGCCTTGACGGGTTTTTATTCTTCTAGTGGATATAAATTTAAAATAACACACTAGGCAGCTATTTGTTTTCATGAGAAATTGTTGTGATGTTTCATTTAATTTGATAAATTATTAAGCATAAAAGCATTTTAATTTACCATTTTAAAATAATAAATTTATCTTAGACACTACAAACGACTGTCCTTGTAAATCCATTTTTACGGTCGCACTAGCCACTATATTTTCTTCGGACAAAACATTGCGCTTTCTTTGCAGTAGGATGGGACATAAAAATGGCGTATTTTTAAGATTCTTAAGCTCGTCTGGTGTTTTGTTCCTCTTGTCCTTTTCTACGTGGTAACAACGTTGTCTTGGCGGTAATTGTGGTGGCATTCGGTCATTGTTCTTGCGTAAGAATTGTTCGAGATAATGCTATTTGTGTTGTGGTAGTATAGCACCTTAAGAGGCTTGCAGAGGAAATAAATTGCAAAAGAACGTTGTAGACGTTTCGTTGTTTGTGTTGTTTCTATCCCTTGTTCAATAAAGGAGCGTATTGTAATGTTACTTCTAATAAATTAATTAATCCTGAAATAAAAAGATTTAATCCTGAGTGTTAAATTCAATGGCGATACCCCGAATGGTGATACCCAGTACGGGTTGGTACTACGACGTGTTGTTTTTCGTAGCTTGACTAGCAAAAGCTCCCAAAAGCTGCATCTCGGTTCGTTGACATAACGTCATGTTTACAAACGCTCACGATGTTACGCTACGCGCTACGTATGCTACATATGGCAGTCGTAGCCATTCGTAGCACTGCTTCTGATGGCCGTTCGTAGCACATCGCGGCCACATATACAAGTTCTTACTTTGTGAATAATGTTGTCTTACATTAATGAACAAATTCATTAATTTAAGAATCTAGACTTCTTGTCATTATGAAGAATTTCTTCTTCGTAATTGAATAACATTCTTTTATTGGATGAAACCCTAATTTAAGTTGAATATTTATAAATTCGCGCATTTAGACGAGTTTTCGGATTAGCCCAAAAATTTCGGGCCGTTTAAAAGTAGGGAAAAAATAAAACAGCCCACCCACGACATTGCGCGCTACTCGGGCGCTTAATCCCGCCACAATAACTCCGCTAGGGGGCGCTAAGAGTTTTTCCTCATAACTCAAAATGAGATCATATCGTCACGAATCTCGGGGGCCCAAAAAATAACAAAGAAGAGGCCAAAATTACGTGGCGCGTAATTTTCGGGGCGCGCCACTGAGAATGGCCCCTGTGGGACTGGGGCAGCCATGAGGTATGAAAAGTGCGGGACTTTTAATTTGATCAGTTGCAAAACTTGTGAATTAATATTGTGAAGCAGAGGAATTCAGAACTTTTTAGCACCAATACAGGGTGGAAACGATAAGTGATCTCACTCGATTATTTCTAAACTATACAAGATATCAAAAAACTAGTTACTGATCCTCAAAGTGCTTCATGAGCTCTATCAAATGGTACCAATAATAGGTTAAAGAATAAACAGGATCTAGCCGAAAATTCAATATTTCCGGCTTCCATACATTTGGTACAGCCTCATAATATTAAAAACTACAAAAGATATCGTAAAACTGGTTACTGATTCTAAAAGTGCTTAACGAGCGCTATCCAATAGTATTAATATTAAGTTCCAGAATAAACTGGATCTATCTAAAAATCAATGTTTCCATCTTCCATACATTTAGTACTATCACAGATCTTGCACTCATCTCTTGATAATATTATAGCAATGTTTATAGCAAATAAAGCCTAAAACTAATGTTTTCCATAAATAATTTTAATTAAGAATGCAATTTACGAGTTTATTTTAAGTTTAAAAAAAAATACACTTCTAATATTGAGTGGTTGGCATACATTTAGTATGGAAGCTGGAAACATTGAATTTTCGGATAGATCCCGTTTATTCTGTAACCTGTTATTGGTACCATTTGAAAGAGCTTGTGAAGCACTTTCAGGATCAGTAACCAGTTTTTCGATATCTGGTATAGTTTAGAAATAATCGAGTGAGATCACTTATCGTTTCCACCCTGTATAAACAGTATGTGGCGTATAAGTTATTTTCTTCACTAAGTAAGTGTTCTTTGAAAGCTGATAATTTAGACGGCAAAGAGGCTAGTGATACAGTTTTAACGTTTTTTTCCATACACCGCTGAAAGCAGATTTGTCCGCGGTTATAAATATTCGTTTTGGCTGAAATAGCCAGAAAAGTCGTAAAAGTAATAAATGTATTCCTTTAAATCTGCAATATTCCTTTAAAAAGAACTTTACTTTTGCGGCGCGCACCGCGCTGCAGATTTCATAGAGTTTTGCAGTTTGCGGATGCAGTTTGCGGTCTGCGGCCCTTCTTGGAATTGTAGTAGGACAGTGAAAACAGTGAAGTGGGTCAGTGCCGAGAAGAAGCCGCATAAGAAATTCTGACCTTTTCAAATGGTAAGTTCGAAGAATATCTTAAATGTGTGTGAATCGTGGCTCCCCTTCTCTGCGCCCCGGTCGCCAGCCGATTATGCCGCGGGTTTATACGCTTGTTATGTTTTACGAGCGCGTATAATGTTTACGGCCACCTTCGACGGGACGCCGGCTAATTTATTTAAATTTTCGTCCGCATGAATTTTTACGGGACGCTTTCAACTGGACGTTACGTGCGGCTAATGGTGGATGGAGTTGGGTTTGTTCATTGAGGAGTACAATGGTGATTGTGTAACGTTTTGTGCTTATGAATTTTAATATAATGCATTGACTAACTAGGCCAGTCATTTTCATTTTATTTAACATCTAGAACATCCAAAGCTTTTAAACCACGAGAGGATATAATTTTTGTGGGAACTCACTTAGTGCATAGTAGGTATGCACCCATCGGAAGATTGTGATCAAACCAAAATCAAGTAGCCAAATAAATAAGTCCCTGAAAAATAAACAGAATCTCTCAAAATAAAAAGTAAACAGCTTTATTTGGCAAAGACGATGCATCAAGCCGTGACCACCGTGACTGAGTTTCTTGAGCTGCTTCTTCTCAGCACTGGGCCCATTTATTGTCCCGAAGCAGTGACAGGGTTAATACTGGGACGTGTAAAAGAGCTTTTTAGAAGCCTACTTGCAAAAGAAATGTGTTTTTGTGATTGATATACGGGCACTACTGTAACAACTTGTCTATGGTTGACATAACCTATGTGCAATGCTTGAACAGAGCTCTAGTTCGGAAATCCGATAGCAGCCTGCCCCAGTTAGGTATTTGTCTTGGGGACACCGGGCGTCGCTTGACCCGCTTCTTGACAGTGACAGCGTGTCAACAAGCGATAGTGAAGCGTGCCGTACGAGGGGCTTGTCTGGTGGACGCTTGAGTTAACACTCATGATTAACACTCATGAATACTGTACGTACATGTTATTTATATGGCTACGAAAAATATTTCTAAATTAATTTGTCGAAATATTTTCTTTCGTAGGAGAATAATTCGTTTAGCGGCTGAAACTATGGTAAATAGACAGATGTATAGTCAATTTCATTTAACTTGTGTTCCATTACATGTGAGAGCACATCACTATAGCATTATGTAATTGGAACAAGAACGAGTTTGCAACAAAAATGTATGCCCGCTGCGGTGTTGTCGAATGAAAATGCTTGATCCAGTGGTTACGGCTACGGCTCTATAGTCCAGTGATTACAAGATCAAAATCTCTTAATCAAAGATGAGACAAGAGCTACGAAAATACGTAGCAATGGTTTCTTCCAGTTTTTAAACTGTATTATTGCAATATAATTAAAACAAATTAAAATATTATGCAATTACTCTTTGTAATATGACCATTTCGTGTTTTCTTGGCTTTGTTATTCAACCAGCAACGTTAACGTACGCTGTAAATGTGACCGACCGTGTTGACTCTTGCCGCTCTGAGCCCACAAACGGTGGAGGGCTGGTGCCTTGAGCTGACGTGACGTCCGAACGGCCGGCTGCGCCACACGTCAAGATTGTTGTTCCATGCAGCCACTGACTAACCAATGTGATTTTAAAGGAAAATTATGAAACTTAATATAGATAGATAGATACGAAACTTTAATAAAACAAGAGTTAAAAATAACATGAAAAACTCGGATTGGCTAAGGTGGGAATCGAACGCGAATGCACGACCCTTACTTTGTCGGGTGACTGCTCTTCCATCAGACATCGAGTGAACTTTATAACGCTAAACAAATTTTAATAAGAAGACAAGAGGTCAAGTATTCACACGGCCACACTGTTAATTATCCATGTCCGTTTTTGCTCTCGCTCTAATCAAATGGTGATTTTTGCGTTAGAACGATATTATATGTCAAGACTGGCAATGGGCAATTAACAGTGTTGTCGATAGTACCTTTATTAAATTATGGAGCCTGCAATAATTTTGACCACTACTAAAATTCTTGGCGAAATATTTTTTGCTGCCGAGAAAACTTCAGGTTTCATTAAAACAAGTGGCGTTAGTGAAAGTAATCTCCCTAAAACACCATTAAAGAGCAAACCGCTTTATAGTCCGGGCGAAGAGTGGTCGTTGGACTCCAGTACGCAAACCTAGATAAATTGAAGATAAAGTCCGTCAGTATGAGAGAGGCATAAAAACCAGACCGAGTAGACCATTTGTATTGTCTGCAGATAGGTGAGGATCTCACCCAGATACTGTAACAGTGACAAAAGAAGTTAAAAAAACATTATAAATAGAGTACAAAAAGTCCGTAATTTTATTTAAATCTCCAAACTACATAAAATGTGTTTTTTCAGTACTCTCCAACTATATAAAAAATTTAGAGGGAACTTGACACGCAATTAATATCATAAAAGAACGTCACATCAAAACAAAAATGAAATTTTTAACATTTATAAAATCGGCCATTATATTATGTAAATACGAGTACGAAACAGTGTTTAGGTATTGGGATAGGTACATCTCTTTACCTACCTGTACAACATTTCATAAGCCTAAACTTCTCCGTTATAGGTTCCAACGTTGTATTGTAAAATATTGCTCATGAAAACTCTCCGAGTGAGTCAATCCCCAAAATTCCCGTAAACCTGTGACATCGGGGTTTGAACGAGTCCTTATCTCGAAGATTGCAGACCCTGAACAGTCGGGAACAAAATCTAAACATTAATCTCTACGACTCTAGCTTTAAGAGCCAAAAGTGAGCGGCAATTTTTTGAGCGGCTGTACTTTAACCGCCTGTCGGAGGAATAAAACTAAACTTTTACTACGAGTTCGGATCTTAACGAGGCCTCGGGGCCGGCGGCGACAGTTCCGCCGGTGTTTATGTGGCTGAGTCTTAGGTTCACTTTCTGAATTCGAAAGAAAGTGAAATCCTGTAAGATAACTTGCATATTAATAAAATGTACAATAATGTTTACCATTTGTTTTTTTTCTTATTCCTTTATAGATAGCAACACATTTTATTGCACCCCACACAAGACAGGAAAATAAAGAGAAAGAAATATCCCTACAAAAGATACGGCACAATTTAGGCGGTCTTATCGCTTTAAAGCGATCTCTTCCAGACAACCTTTATATGTATTATGGAAAGTTACTTTGTAGTTAATGTTATTTCTCTGCCTTTCATTCCTGTTAGGAATTCTCTGATTTTCTACGTAAACCTACTGTATTTTATGTATTAAACTAGCATCCGCCTGCGACTTCGTACGCGTGGATCCCGTTTTACCACCCTTAGGGGTGAAGTATCGTAAAATCCTTTCTTAGCGGATGCCTACGTCATAACATCTACCTGCATGCCAAATTTCAGCCCGATCCGTCCAGTGGCTTGGGCTGTGCGTGCGTTGATAGATCACTATGTCAGTCAGTCAGTCAGTCAGTCAGTCACCTTTGAGTTATATAATTATATTTAGATTCATTGTTAAATTAGAAAAATATATATTTTTCATAAAATTATAAATTCAAATCATACTGCTACCGAGCCGTCCGTTACTACTACGAATATTAAGCCATCTTTATTAAGGTGCCTGCGCCTGGCCTTTTATCCCTGAAATATCCCCGAATGTGCCTTCAGGGGCGCGTACAAAAAGACCGCAACCGGCGAAAATAATTAATTCAAGAGCTCTGAAGTTGCGATTATCCTCGGAATCTTCATAATTAACCAACATTACGTGCACTACTGAATTACATTACATTCCATTATTAACAATTATGTAATTGTTTGTTTGTTAGTTTAGGTTTTTGGTGAGTTTCGGACCAAAATTCCAAATTTTGAGATCAATTTTATCTGGAAGATAGAATTTACAGTTTGTTGCAAAAAAATGTAGAGATGAAAACATGTGCGTGGAACATTTTACTGTGGGTTTACAACAAAATACGAGCATCTCTAACGAGAATAAAAATCAAATGCAATCCATATCTAAGACCTACTTTAAGGCTTTTCTGGTTAAAGCAATAGCTTTTAGATAATAAGATCGCTTTTTTGCCACCAATGCTAGTAAGTTATTTAGGTTTGTTTGCCCGCAGTTACACATTAATACATAGAACATTGAAAAGTTATCCCACATTGCTGAAACGTTTGCTATCGCAACGTCGAGCCGTCGCAGCGCATCGGCGCAGCCGCCGCGGCCGGCAAATCTGTTGTAACATCGACTTAACGGCCCGAGTTCAGCTTGTGGCTCAAGTTACACGAAATATAACAGTAAGAGAATAAGCTCTAAAGATTATGATGTGACCTTTTGAGATCATTCAATACAGCAAGGATAAACCAGAGACAGTCACAAAAAACAACCAGACTCTTGAGTTTTATAAGTGACTAGTTTACAGATCAGGCCTAATAATGGACTTTTTTACAATAACGACATAAGCGAGCTTTTCGTGCCGTTTTGCTCGAAAATACTGCAATGAAAAGCGTCCGATTAATTTATATCATAGCATCTGAAAGCCTCATGAAAAAGTGCGGTAATTCGCTCACCACTCATCGCTCAAACCGCTCCGCTTGTGAGCACTCAGCAGCGCAGGCAGCGTAGAGCGTCCACTAAAATTACACCGACTTCTGTCAGGTCCAGTAACAAGTGCGGTAACGAGCTATCTTATTATTGTTTATTTTGACATTGCACGGGGATCCGATTCCTGATCCTGCTGGCAATTAGTTTCGGAGCACCGGTGAAATGCAGCATGAAATAAACCGTATGACATTTAACGGTCATTTTAGAAGTTTCATAACCTGCTGTAGAATAGATACCTATTACACATCTGAGTAGGTCTATTCTATTCGGCTAATCTAAAACACTTGGGGAGATTAAGTGCAGCACTGAATTGCCTTAGGCTAAATCACGATGGTAGCCATTAAATAAACAACTTGAAAAAATAAAAGCGGGACTCGAACCTACGACCTTCCGCTTGCCGGGCTCTATTCGCTTAGAAAGGACAATGTTCGTTCTCCATACATTGTTCGCCTAAGAACCAACAATTTTGACATATTACTACCNAAAAAAACATTCCAAAAGAAAAAATACAAAAAACGCATATAAAAAAGGTCTGTCGCCAACACCGTCGAACTTACAGATATCTTATGTGGTATCTTAAGACGCTCTAATAGGTGCCATTTTGCTATAAAAATATAAAGTCTGATGTGCTGTTGACTGTATAATGTACACCACAAGAATCGAGAGATAGTTACTTACGCCCGTATTCGCAAATCGAACGCAGAGTGTTGAATAAAGCTCTGTGATTGGTTCACGTTCGTAGTAATGTTATAATGTTTGTGAATACGGGTGTTAATCAGCTGTCTGTAATTTAGAGTTGGGAATAATTGCTGGATTCGATCTAGATCATAAATGGTCTAGTCTAAGTAATATAAAATTAGAAGTGCCAACCCTACGGCTGAATAAAGTTTTCAAAACAAAGATGATACTTTGGAGTCTTGGTAACATATTAGAACTGCCAACCTTACGGCTGAATAAAGTTATCACGATAAAGATGATACTTTGGAGTTTATTTAGGTATTTATCTTTATAGAAACATACCTACAGCATTTACAGTTATTTGCAGAGAATTGTTAATACCGCTAAAAGATCTCTACTAGAGCTTTTTTATAGGTCCACATTCTCATATTATCCGGATACTGACCGCTGTTGGCATGCTTCATCCCTTTGAAAGATTTTATTATTAAAGGTTGCCTTGATAAAAACAGGAGCTTTCCATAGGAAATTTCTATTAAAACGAAAATAAGAGGTTGTTTGCTAATGTTTAAACATACCAATAATTTATTGTTTCTTGAACATTCTAAGGATTCTGTTTTTTTAGCTACAATCTATCAAAATTAATTATGCCTATGTAAATTGTTATACTGAATAATAACATAATTAAAATTACTACCACTGTTTTTGTTTTTCGCCCATCGCATAGTCTGTAGGTATTAGAGCTTAAAAGATTTTAGGTTCATGTATTTGAGTATCCTAAAGGCAGATACCAGGTACGTAGCTGATATGATTTTATCAACGATACGGGGCCCTTAGGATACCGAGGCCATAGTGCCGAATTTTATGGATTAGTCAGGCAACTGATTTATAATTTTGCAATGACCTTTTTTAAATGAAAAGGGCCTCTTGATCTAAATACCATTTTTTCGATGGGGCCCCCAACACATTTTAATACAGGGCCCGCCTTAGGCATGCTACGACACTGGCTTATACGGAGTTTTTGACACTTTCTCTAGGGATGGGAGTAAAAAGAGGTTTGAAAAGTTTTTCGGGTAACCCATCATGACTACACGGTTGATGTCAGAGCGGTCTCTAGTAATTTAATAATCCTTCGATGTCCCTAAAGTCGTCCATCTTCAACTCTTGAGAGTCGTTATAGTACTACAAGCTTTATTATTATATTATTATAAAACTTTATTGCACAATAGAATCGTACAAAAGGTGGACTTAATGCTATTTAAGCATTCTCAGCTAGTCCACCCCTGGGTTATGCAGAAAGCTGTGAGTGCGAAGGTAGAGGTAGAAGGGTAGAAGTTAAATTTTTAATTGATATAATATTTAAGAAACATATACCTACAGTACATACATACATACATATACAATATACATACATTATACAGATACATACATACATATAATACAAATAAATATAATTAACATATTATACCATAATTATATGTGATAAATAAATAAACAATATTACGCAATCATGTGGAAAGGTGTTTACGTACTCTCATTTTAAACGATGTCCTCGTTTCCGACTCTCTGATATCTTGTGGCAACGAGTTCCAAAGGCGAGTAGCCTTCACTGTAAAGGACTTCGAGAAGAAGGCAGAGTGATGGACAGGTGTAACAAGCCGAAGGTTATTGGAAGAACGGAGAGTTTTAGTACGCGGCTTCGACAACGTAAAATTCAGTTTCTCACAGATCATTCTAAATTATAGCTTATTTAAGTAGGAAGGTTGCTAGGTGGTCCTAGCCTTCCTATCCTGCAAGAAATATACCCTTGATTTTCATTAGAAGTTTAGAATACCTACTCATATGTAGGTACTATCTTAAATAATAGAGTCATTAGGTAAATTGTATTTGAAATGTTACCTAAGTTAAATGGTATTTCCATTGTAGGCTATTTAAACTTATCTACTTTCATAAGACCATTTGTAATTAATAACGAAAACGATTATCAGTAACTTTTTATAGCTTATTTAAGTAGTTTAGTCGGCCGTTTGGTGTAGTGGTTCAGAACGGACTACTATGCCGAGAGGTCCCGGGTTCGATTCCCGGCCGGGCAGAAATTGAAATGATGAATTTTAATTTCTGTGACGGGTCTGGGTGTTTTCTATGTATAATATGTATGTATTTACAAAAAAAAAAGTATTTAAGTATGTTTATCCCGTCGGTCGTCTAGTACCCATAGTACAAGCTTTGCTTAGTTTGGGACTAGAGGCGCAGTGTAAAATGTCCAAGGATATTTATATCTATTTATATCTATTTATTTATATCTATTTTTCAGAACGGTGTAAAAAGGATCCTAGGAAAACTTGCATTCAGCTTAAATACAGAATCACAATAAATTGAACCTGTTCAGTCAGCTGCTACAATCCACTAGGCTAGACTGGTGATGGTTGTGATGATGACGAAATGAAATAACGATGGTGTAATAACGATGCACGTACAGATGGTGTGTATATGGCCTTTCAAAAAAGCAATTAGAGCACCGGCTTATGCGCCGCCATCGCCGGCCATCGATCACGCCGCTGCCACCTGGCTGTGTTTACATGAGCGATAAAGCACGAGGGTGCCGTGTGCTAGGTATTTGTACACGTGTGTTGCAGCTTTTTGAAGGGACAGGTTCTATCCATCCATTCGTTCGGCACAATTATGTCCACTGTTTCCACAACGATACGATAGATTACGAATTCTTTTTTCTTTACGAATTAATTTATTTTGAAACTGTTAAGATCGTCGTTCTGCCTCCTTCCTAAAGTTGCTGTGCCCTTCTGGGTCCACATTGTATAACTGCCTAAATTGTAAGACCGTGTGAATGTGCTAATGGTTATGCAATAAGCGATTGAGTATTGAGTATTGAATTTGTTAGCATAACATAATTTATGAACGAATGGTCATTATATCATAAATTTTTATTGTATATTGTAACTAGTTTTCCGCCCGCGGCTTCGCCCGCGTGGTATTTTATCTGTCACAGAAAAACTTTATTGCGCGCGTCCCTGTTTCAAAAACCGGGATAAAAACTCTTATGTCCTTCCAATCCTATGTCCTTTCCCGGGACTCAAACTATCTCTATGCCAAATTTCATCAAAATCGGTTCAGTGGTTTTGGCGTGAAAGAGAGACAGACAGACAAAGTTACTTTCGCATTTATAATATTAGTATAGATAAATACGCGTAAGTCCACGGGTAGAAAATTGGGCAATACCTACTTAAAATGTTATTTATCCACCTTATTTTATACATTTACTCATAACAAACGCCTTTTAGTACCATTTCAGAAAATTAACCTAAGTTCTTACATAATCATTATTGTAATGTTTGCATAAGAGTAGATTAAATATTTTAGCATAATGCTATATTTCCGATACAAAACTAGGTACATATATCAATATCAATATTGTTTGGGCTCTTTTCCTTGTGAATAAAATGGATGGTGAGTCCGATCGTTCGACAACTGAGTTAGGTATAATTGGGGGCCTTTTGCTGCGTAATTAAAACGTGTTGTATTAGAAGGAAATCAATATTTAAGTACAAACAACTAACTTCAGCACTTTTTGGCAAAAATTGTAAATAAAATCTAATTGTATGGCATGAACACTATTATTCAGGTTGAGAAATGATGGGCTTCCATGGGCTTACATTCAAACTGATGTAACTGATGCTTACATACAAAGTGGTGAGCCACTTCTGCTTCTATTATCTCCCGTCAATCATTTACCCATTGTTACCTGGATGGGGCAGCGCAGGACCGTGAAAATCCTTGGAGGACGCCTTTGTCCAGCAGTGGACGTTATTTTGCTGGAACAAACATGAAGTACAGCACACAATCTTGTGTCTGCTCGTTTGCCTCTTGTCACATAAAAAAAAATCTACATTTTTGTTGAAAAAGTGCAACTACTTGTTACAACTAGGTTTTAGTTATCTTTTATACACGAGTACTCTACTTATTCTACTGTAATCATCATCATCATTGAACGTGACGCGATAAGTAACACGTAGACATTCTCAAAAGCAACAACAACAATACTGAACTCAATCAGTATTGTATCAGAACTTGCTTCCAAGTTTCCAAATGCAATGGTTTGTGATTTGTATTGAGATGAACACAGCGGTAATAGTGATGGCCGCTTGTACTTAGTTTGCGTTGCGGGCACGAAACTGGCGACGGCCGCGGCCGAGCGATGGCGACGCGACGCGATTTCGGAGCGGATGCATTACAACAACATGGACAGTAATATGTGACGCGCACGAAACGGGCGGTAGCGGAGCGGGACGACGGTGGGCTGAGTGTGAGTTTACATGAAAGGTTTTTTTAACGTCCTCACTAGTTGAACGCGTTAAAAAATGTATGAAAATTTTAGTTCTTGAGAGTTTCCGTTAGGAGCGCTGTACAATCCATTTAATGTAATTTTTTTATGCGCTCACTAGTGAGGACGTTTGATCGCCCCGCCATCGCTCGGCCGTCGCCAGTTTCGTGCCCGCAGACTTAAGAACACCCTATTTGCATTCTATTGAGCTCTCGGCCTGTCAAACAGGCATCGTGTCGTATAACAATGTTGTCTGGCACAACACTGGCATTGTTACAGCTACTACGACTGTTATAGGAAAAGTTGGAATTGTAATAAAGTTAAGTTATGAATTTAATATTATGGGTTTCGTATTTACATTTTTCGAATTTTCCAACTGACTGAGAGAAGTTGCTTCTTACCAATATTTATGATACTAGGGCAGAGGCCAGCACAAAATTTTGCATTTATTACAAAGTGTCAAAAAGTGAAAAATAATAGCAATATTTGTTAGCCTAAGCACGGAATAAATAAATTTACTACGTAGTAAGTCACAATTGAATCTATTTTCTTTTAATTTGGTGATATAATTGGATTTTGTTGTGGATATTTTATAAGAACCACAATACCAATTGTTTTTTGTTCCTGGTAAAAATCAAACTCTTAACAATTCTTTAACAAACATTTCTTCTGATTACGTATAAAACCCCTTTAGAAAGTTTGATGAGGAAGAAAATAATGAATAGAAAGAATGACCTTTAAAATTTGTTGACGGCCTGCCTCGTCTGTTGGTTTGCGAACTGAATGAAACGAAAGACGATAAGAACGTGCATTTATACATAATAAACCTGAGTTGGGTAATTTATTCGAGATGTATTTTTGATCCGTCACTGAAAGATAGAGCCACTTAGAAAAAAATGTAGCCTTCTATTGGTTCAAGAATTTTCCAAATCGTTTCAGCAGTTCCAGAGAATACCTATTGTGATTAAGGCTGAGTTACACCACCTTATTTAAACCGTCACATTAACCTGTGCTTTATTCGGTTTGTCAAAGTTAAAGTAAGATGGTACAACTCAGCCTAAGTATTATGGATGTTTCCTGGGTAAAAAAGCAAGAGTTTTAATTAGTCCGTCAGTTAGCTTATCAAAAACTACTCGACACGTATTTTTCACTTTTTGAAACGAATGAAAATGTAAAGCGATAAAGCGTGCCAAAGTTCTAAAGAAAAGGCTCGAGACGTCAGTGAGTGCCTAAAAGTGCTGCACTTTGTGACGTCGCGCGGAACTTCAACGCACTATAACTTAGTAATTATTTGTTTCATTGACAATTAAAAATATACGTGTCCAATACTTTTTTATATTAAAATTAACGGACTAAAAAATTTTTTTAAGGAAACTAGCTTATTGCTAAGAGCTGAATAATGGACTCAAAAGTACGTATATCTATTTCAGTACACTGCAGTCATCGACACTTCAAATAATTTGATTTGTATATCCGCTGCAGTAAGATTGACTGCAAGGCGCGTATCCGCAGCCGATAATGACTTCGTACTAAAACTATTTCAGTCTAGATATTTTTGAATCTGACCTGAAATTATTGAAAAATAGCACCTATTACAAGTATTATAAGATACCACAGTCTGTGCTATCCGACTGCAGTTTTTAGTTTTTGCGCCATTTTCAGCTTATGCTCTAGCAAATGTTAGCGCTAATTAGTTTCTTTGTTTTCTTATGGTAGCGCTGATTATTTTTGTGGTAGTATAAGAAGGAAAAAAAGAACTACTTTTTCCCCTTTGAAAAATTCATATTGTACCTAAATGAAGTATTATTTTCTCAACAGTCAAATACAAGAAAACACATAATAAAAATAAATTTTCTTCGTTACGATAATTTATTTGGGTATGCGACATGTGCGTAATATTTCATGAAATGCTATAATGTTAGAAATATTAACAAAAATACATACAGAATATGACATTTAGGTTAATATCCCTATTAGATATTCCACACCCTTGTTGAAAGTGGTAAAAAGAGCTGGAATTTATTAACCGTGAAGTGGCAGTTAGTTTTAAGTTACTGCCACTTCAGTATGAAGGAGTTCAGTGCCCTTTTTGGGACATATCTATTGGTCTTCAAATATCAGCCTTTCCCGAAAGCCTATTGTATCTGTAACTGTTTGTACTGTAATTCAATAAAAAATACCGAGAATTACATGTTGTTTGATGATTCCAAGGTCAGTAATCTTAACATTTGAAGAACGTAATTTGTCTTTGATTAAAGGTAATTTGAGACATAATTTAATTTAAAAAGCAAATTGAGTAAGTTGTTTCGAGTTTGTTTGTGATACCTATTACATGCTTGAATGAAACTGATTATCTGAAAAGAAATAATAATATGATTCTAGGCTTCGAAGGGCTCGCGAAACTTTGATTATTCCAACTTTTGGTTCAAAATGGTTCGGTTATGACGACTCTAGTTGTTAGATTATAATAATAGAAGATGTATCATAATATAAATACAATATCGCATCAATAAAAATTACAAACCTTCCTTTTATTTCCAGAAAAATGGACCTTCCCGACCCCAGAAGATATCGCATACCACATAATCGGAATGGACATGAGATGGCGCAGTGAACTTCGTCTCAAGTGATGAACAAAGGACTCCGTCACAATGTTAACGGACGAGTCCCGATTGAACTACTCTGTTACCAACTACAGCGATCCACCATTCCTCGATGATCCAAGATTCATATCGCTTTTAAAACACAGGGGATACAACCACAGTGCCAGTTTTGGAGAAGTATTAAAAGCACTCAATGATTGGAAGAGCAGATACAACATTTCAGTGTACAAAGAATGCGACAGGTTCGAGTATTGCTCTGGAGACTTCAGAGAGTTGATTTTGGCGTACAACAGTATTCATGGATATGTCAGTTTGTTGGTAAGTAAATCATTGTAAGGTAGAGTCGATAACTTCATTTCGTAACTATAGTTACAACTTTTTGATCGCTGATGAGATCTCTTAAAACTATTTTGTACCACGGTTCTATGTGAGAGTAAATAAATTATTGTGCCTTAAATTGCATGGGCTCGTTAAATTGCTTTCTAAGTAGATTTATCAAATTGACACCCGATATTTGGTGAATTTTCTTATAATTGAAGACAAAGGGCTATATTTCACCGGGACACCATTGCGGCGCAACCAGTCGCCGGCTACCAACAAATGTATACAGCTCTATAGAAAGTTACTCACCTGGTGTCCATTTGGTTGCGCAAAGCTGTATACATTTTGTTGGTAGCGGCGACTGGTTGCGCCGCCATGGTGTCCCGGTGAAATATAGCCCAAAACCATTAGTAAGGTAGGTAAAGACGGCTGAAGCATCACATTTGTTAAAAACAAAATTACGTTATTAAGATTCTACTGAAACCAAATACAACCTACCTAAAGCCTGTGCTACAGTATTTTAATGTTTGTAATTATTTCTTCACTTAAGCCTATTCAATACAAACATACAAATCTCTCCTCTTTATAAATTAAGTATAGATTATAATTCTTGCACTAAAAATAAAGAGCGTTGTTTTGTACTGATTAAAGATGCAAATTATAATGTCAGAGGCCACAGAGCGATTGAAGGGTTCATGTATAATGCAAATTCGCCGCAATGTCGCGCGGCGAATACAAGTCAGTTGTTGCTTTAGCTTCAATAAACATAAATATATTGACGGCTCTTGGAATTGAGTTCGCGTATCCGACATGTTGCAGGTTCTAATCCCGTTAGGGGTGTGTTTGTGTTATAAGTGTTATAGTCAAACCTCGAAGTTCCGGCACTCCTAGGTTTGACTAGTCAATCCTCAGGTCTGACTAGAAGTCTTAGTCAAAGCCCAAACATTTCGGCCTTTGACTAAATAATGTTAGTCAAACCTAGGAGTAACTAATTTGGTCAGGCAAAGGTCGAAACTCTATTTAATGAAATCGGGGTTTGACTAGTCAAACCTCAATTAAGACTTTAAACTAAACTATACCTACTTCATTCTGATCTTGAACTTATTGCATAGGCGTTACGGTCGGTTTTCACGCGCACGCGCAGCTGTCTCTTTTGTTGAAGGTACGAGTAACTAAACTTATTTACTGAGGTTGTATGTCAGTGTTTCTAGATCGATCTTGAAATTACTAATTTTTAGGGTTCTGTTACCTTAAATTAAAGGATAAAGAGTAAAAAAGCGACCCTTAACGACAACCTTTAGCGAAGTTATAGTAGACTTCGCTAAAGGTTGTGTCTGTCACCAAGCTCGTATCTCATGAATCATTCTCAAAATATTTAGTTTTTATTCACCTTAAAAATAAATAGTTTTAGTTATTATCTTGCTGTGTACCTACTTGCATCGAATAAATATTTTTCTTTCTTTCTTTCTAAATATTTAAGAGGGGCTCCCATCCCATACAGCAAACGTGACTTGTTGCAGTTTTCTACTCGATATTAAAACGTAAACAGGTGAACCCTTGAAATATTCACATAATATTTAGTGGCTTAATATTTAGTTATTTTAAAAATAAATCATAAAATTAAAATAAAATAAATATTTATCTTTCATACAACAACAAAGTCTCACGGAACCCTTCGTGAGCGAATCCGACTCGCACTTGGCCGGTTTTCTATTTGCCGTCTACTTTTGACCGAGTCTGCCAGTCGTTTCTAGGATTGACTAGGCAAAGCCCGAAACAGATTATTTTAGTTTCGACGTTTGACTGAACAGTTTAGGCACTTCTAGGTTTGACTTAGTCAAAGGCCGAAATAAGAATTCACTTCGGGGTTTGCCTGTAGGCTTTGGTCAAACCTAGGATAGACCAGTCATTCCGCGAAGAGACTGCATATCGACCTTTGACTATGACATAAGTACGAGCATTTGGAGCGCTTTTATATTTATGCGACTTTAGCAGCGCTACAAACGCGTGACAGTTGGGTTGCTGATAATTTCCTACTAACTATTATGACAGTACGGCAGCGGCGTTTATAATGTTAAGGCAGGAATCCGCTGCTGCCGTGCTGCTGGTCGTGAGCACACGATGCGTTGCGGCGGCGGTGCGACGTCGGAGCGGTGTCGCTCCGTCATCTTACATAGAAATATCTGTGGCGAGCACACGATTACTGCAAATACGTTGCGCTGCGTCGCGTCATAAAAAATATATGGAAAACGTCACTCGCAGCGTACATTTATTATGACGGGACCTCACCCTAACGCGCTAATGTGAAAACAGTCTCAGCCCAAAGTCGTTAAGTTAATGTAGCACAATGGTAAATAAAACCTTTCCATTACTATTCAAACACATCGTTTAACAATAAATCAAACCTATTTCGGTCGGTTGTTTACCATGTCATACGACGCGACATGTCGTTGCTTAATTGCATGTTGAACTTGTATAGTTTGGTATTGTTGGCACATGAATGCATTAATTTAATTTAGTAAAATTTTATGTTCTGTTTAAAATCTAGATTTAAAGTAGATACTTATTACACTCGTACGAGTAGCTCGAAAGTCGAAACTATATTTAATATCAAGTATAGTCTTTTTATCATTTAAATTTCAATATTCTTTAAAAGTAACGAATTTTAAGTGTTGTTTTGTAACGTGACACTAGTTCACGTTTGAGTTAAGACATCCCGTTTTTTGCAGGATCCCGTTTAGTTGTGTAATAAGTGTTTTAATATTATTGTTCACACGAACATCCCGTCCCGATAGATAGGATAATTACCTATTTCTTTGGTAAAAGTTTATTTTGTTTCCTAGGTTTGCCTGTTCGGCAGTTTAGCCAATATTCTCAATGTAGCAGTGCTGACGCGGCGGGACCTAGCGGCAGTTCCCATCAACCGGCTGCTGAAGTGGCTGGCGGTGGCCGACGTCTTCGTCATGATGGAGTACGTGCCCTTCGCCATCTACAGATACCTGGTAAGTCTGCTGGAGGAGTTTTTTGTTTATTGTGGGTTGGTACTGTCCACTTAGCGCTTGTTGTAGCGCAGGACCGTGCATTGTGGGAAACCTTGAGGTCTTTGTCCAGCAGTGGACGTCATTTGGCTGAAACGACGACGTATGTATGTATGTATACTCGTATTTCTTTGGCAAAGGCTAAACGGCTTGACCGATTTTAGCGTGAGAGGTGTCGTTAGATTCGTCTGTGTATTCGTACTGGCTATGATAAATTGAAAAAATAAAAAACAAAATGGCGGACTTTAGGCTTACTTAATCAATTAATGTCTATACAAATCACTCTCTTCTAATAGTTTAATGCAACCCTCATTAAACGACTAAAACTAAAGGGCTGGAGTTAATTAAGTGATAGGAGTGCTTACAGCAGGCGCACGATCAAAATGTTCAGGGCTTTTGCGGATTTGCCGTTGAAAATGTTGAAATATTGCTTTCAACTTAAATAATTCAAAACTGGACTCTTTGGTGATATATTTAGGGTCCACTACAAGGGTACTTAATCTTTCTAATTTCATACTGTCTATAAAAGTGGCTTACCTTACTTATAGCTTACTGGTAATCTAACTAAGGGATCGCTATTATTTATTTCAATTATTGTCAAGGTTACCCTAGACTTGACTATTCAATATATGTAGGAAAAACTACAGTAAATGACACAAAGTGCATGGATTAAAGACTCATGTAAATAATAAAACAAATGTACCTTTTACTTATCAAAGTGGTGTTAGTAAATCTCTATGCTTGTTTAAACCGGTGAGATTATACTTTAATACGTTATAAAAATAAGCAAAGGCATCTTGCAGATGTTTTTATCACTTGTTTAATTATGCATATGACAGAAGAAGCAGAAGTTGTATGGACTAAAAGAAAGATAGCTAAATTTTAACACGTAGTTCGTAATTTGTGAGCACTATCTCGGTAAATGGAGATGTTACTAGAAATCTCTCAATATCAATTTCAACGAACAACAGTTGAATATTTCAAAGACTTTCTTGCGCCGAGTTCCAGTGAAAAGGTCGTCTCCAAAGGATGGAGCAAAAAGTAACAAACAAGAGTTTTCTTTAAACTACAGCTCCTGCCAAGCATTCAATTGAAACAGTAGAATCTAGATTTTACAGAAATGCTATTTTAAAGAAGTACTTAGATTAATAAGATAATTTTGAAGATAAGCAGGCACCTTTATTTTGCACATCACACAAAACGATTTTCTAGACTACCTAGGGAGAGGGAGGACAGTAGACAGATACGTACGTAACATTAACATATTTAACTAGCACTTTGTCGTACGTTCCGTGATCAAGAACAGGATATAAATCTAGGAAATTAGGAGGATATTATAATCTAAAGATCCGTAAACCATTTTGTGATGTAACATTAGGAAAAAAACATGCCAAAAGCAAAATACAAAATATTATATTCATAATTATTCTTAATACTCGTATGATAAAAGTTACCAACAATGATCATGCTTTTTATATACTTAGGTAGTATCTACCTAGTCGTCAGGTTTCCTCAAAAGACTCACATAGTCATGACAGATTATATTTTTGAAAGCTTTATTTCCTCGTAATCTAACGGACAGCTCATAAATTAATGGAATGTCGCTTGTCGCTTTTTCTTTCCTTTGGGTCCCGTATTTCAAAAGGAAGAACGGCACCTTATTACCACTTCTTAGTTCATTTGCCTGTCGATTAAGATTTTATTATTTTCTGGATTTAACGCAATACGAATATACAGCTAGGGTATGTTATAAGGGCTTCCTTAGTGTAAAAATTATGTTACTTTTTTGCCATTACAAAAACAATAAAATAATAGATCACACGTTACTTTACAGTATGGGAGAACCTAAACTGCTGAGTTAGATCTCTTTATACAATAAATATTTCGAAGTGGACCATGTGAACGCAGAAAATGCAGACATGCAATATTTGGGAAAGGGCTGAGTCAGGATTGTATACATATATATCTCAGTGCGCAAGTCCGACTTGCATTGACCAGTTTTTATTAAAAAGCTTCGTTTCAGCCAAAAGTGACGTTCACTGCTGGACAAAAGGCCTCCCCCAAGGATTGTCACAACGACCGGCCCTGTGCCGCCCGCATCCAGGCACCTCCCGCGACTCTCATCAGATAGAAAAAGTTATTATGGTTGCAAACCCCACTCGAAATAAGTAAAATTTTTACTCCAATTTGAATTTTAGAGAAATGCCATGGCGCATGTAAACCCAAAACTATTTCATTAAGCTAGCAATAAATTACTGATACGTACTAAGTTATCTCTGGAATTTCAACGAAGACACTGTAAGATAAACCCATGATATTTCAATTAAAATTTGGAAACAATATACGAGTACGTTTCCTCTGCAACAAACTTCAGTTTGGCCTTATTATTATTTAACCCTGAAACTCGATAACCTTTTACCTTTATAACTTTGGTATAATGTTTAATGTTTAAATGTCTGTCTTAAACTTTTCGCAGAGAAGCAGTTTCATTTCGAGATTCTTTGTTTAATTGCGGATCCGAGTAGAAGCGGTCAAAGTTTTGTTTTCGATATAATTAACAGCTAATAAACAATTAAGGTGCTTGCTTATTTAATTGTATAGAGTTCAGAACTTCAGAGTCAGACGACGAGCACTTATTGATGATGTCTAAAGTAGTTAAGCCTTTGAGTGCTGAGAAACTAGACAATAGAAATTGATTGGCTTATTTCCAACGTATAAATTTATTGAAATCAAATTAGTGTATAGAATTACCGGTGTGAAAATAAAGAGTAAAGTATTAGTAGTACCTATTAGTATTTGTCAAAGTATTGTATAAAATCAAGCACAAATAATATTCTAAGGAAGAGCGGTGTCTCCTGGAAATAGGATTTTATTTACCTATTATGATTATTGAATGAAACAACTTCAGAGAGAACGTGAAATTGACTGTACAAGCATGGTGTACAAGTATATTGGTTAACTACTAGAAAAATAACAGTTTTTCAAATCCAAAATTCTTTATGTTAGCCCTTTTTAGTGCACTTATTTACACGTCCGTACAATGTACAATGATCTTGTTTGTGTCTTTTCTTTCCTTACTGTAGTATCTTTTGCCTCTCACTGGAATACGTAGATGTGAAATTTATAGGACTTGATTTGCAGTACATGTACTCGGTCAAGCCATAACCATCTTTTCTCGACTGCATCTCGTTGAGCCAATTTTGATCGATTGCCCGCAGAGCCTGACCTGTGCAATCCTGGGCAATTTATTTCTGCTTAGACAGTGGATTTCCTTTGAGGTCTTCTTGATCGAATGTCTTATTTGATGGAGCTGATGTTTCTTTCTTTTATTTTCCTTTGGTTTGCAGTAAAACTTTATTAATTCTGTATTTAAAATGATAGATTATTGTTTGTTTTGCACCATAGTCATTTTATCTACTGTATCTTGGCTAGGTATTTTAAAATTGAAGATGGTTGCAAATAATGAGATCTATTAAAATTTTAAAAATATTACTTCCTATAAATGTGTTTTATTTTTTTAAGTTTACTGGATAATTTCCGTTAATTCTCCAGGTAAGATAAATATTCACCTAAAGTACGGCCAACGAGAAGCGATACCAAATGTAAACAAACCCAATGTCATGAGTGAACCCGTCTGACTTTTGACATATTTTGGCGGGAGAACAAGACATTATGACAAATACACAAGATGGGAAGAGACAGAATATATTGGCAACTCGACAGTCGTATCGACCTTTTGTATCGCTAGTTGGCCGTACTTTAGTGCATAGAGATCCACCATAATAGTCTAGCTAGTCTAGTCGACAGACCGCTGCCGCTACCTAAAACGTTGGGCCAATATCGCTCAAATTCGCCCTACTACGTTGTAAATTTTGAACCCCAAACTATCAACTCATAATCTGTTTCAAATTACGGTTATTACACATGCAGAGACGTATTACAGTTCGCGAATTGCTTTAGAGCCACGTGAAATATGAGCGTCTACTGCCAGTGGGTTAATAAGGGTTAAGATTAAATTGGAAATCCTTTGAATGTAGTGGTACTTGAATGACTATGCATGACGGAATATGCAAGTTAAGCATGTGTTCACAAGCACACAAGCGTTAGCGTGGTTTCAGGCAGTCTAAAGTATGTAGAACATGGACAGAAAAGTCTAGGGCTGAGTTGCTGCACCACCTAACTTTGATCGTAACTTTAACGATAACCGGTGTTATTCGTATGGAGTTTGATAGATTTTTGACGTTTGTTAAAGTTAAAGTAAGATGGTGGCACCCAGCCTAAGGCTGAGTTGGACCACCAAACTTTGACCGTCACCATAGCGATAACCGTTGTTTTGTGTATAGAGTTTGACAGCTTTTTGACGTTTGTCAAAGTTAAAGTAAAATAAGTAAGCAGAAGAAACAAGTGACATCAAATAGTTTAAATTAAACAGAGTTATATTTTGTGGTTATATGATTGCATATTTAACGAGTCTACCTTCTACCGTTACGGATTAATGATAATTTTCCTTTTCTAATGAATTGTTTAGAGACCATTTAATTAGATGAGTTCTCATGAAATACAAATGATTTTATTATGAGGGTTGCTATTTTAGCCAGGTCCTTCAATTAAAAGGTAATTAAAATTGTCCAACATACCGAAATATAATTATTTTGTAAAGAGAAACAAATGACGCGGAACCAAAGCTTAGTTAATGTAAAAACGATGTTTTTTAAATATTCTTTTTAGTAATGATTTAACCGTGAGTAAATTATTCCTAAAAAGACTTGTAACACGGCAGAATGGGTTCTGCTGTGTTACAAAATTTAAACATGGCCGCATCTGTTTTGCAGAATTAGTTGATTGACGTTATGAAGAAATTACATTACGTTCGAGTAGGCGTACTTACGTAGCTTTGTATTAAGTTTTTATTACGCTACATCATCAAAGTTAGAAAGAAGTTCTCTAACAATTTTTCGGTTCTGTTTTGTTCGACGCTAATACCTACTTACTAACTATATTTTTTAAATTTCTGCGCTATACTGGCTTTGATTTTCAGCCAATTCTCAGTATTCGGAGGTAATACTGCCTAAGCATGCCTACGTATGGTTTCTTACAAACTGCTTCACTTAAAAGGTACTTAGGTATTGCTTTTGAACTTTTATACATTGGAACATGGAAAACCAAACAAATTAAAGCAAAAATACATTGGCTTTAGATTTACAGTAATAAATAGTACTATCCCTCACTGAAGCGGTAACCGTGCAGTTACGATTTCGTCCAAAGGTACGAGAACTGCCATCAACCGCGCGATTATCTCTGTGTTTAAACCAGCCTTATTGGTTCGTTCGTTCGTTCGTTTTAGCTGAAAGACGTCCACTGCTGGACAAAGGCCTCTCCCAAGGATTTCCACGACGACCGGTCCTTATTGGTGCTGAAACTAAATTAAAATAACTTTAACTGCCTAAGGCGGGAATTGAACCCACGACCTTTCGCTTGCCGGGTGACTGCTCTTCCATCTGAGCTACTTAGACATTGCATTCAAGTGTAATACGCTGACGTTATGTTATTGATGTCTTTGTCACCAGTTGCTGCCCGGCCAGCAGGACTACCCGTACTCATGGGCGGTGTACATGCTGTTCCACATGCACTTCACGCAGATTCTTCACACAGCCTCCATACTTCTCACGCTGTCCCTCGCTGTGTGGAGGTACCTGGCGATCAAGTAAGTTATTACAAATATTGTCATCTTTACACTGCATTAAAGCGAAAGCACACGATTAGTTGGGACGTGGTTCCGGAGCGGTGTCGCTGCGTCGTCTTACATACAAATGTCTGTGGTGTGCACACGTTGCGAGATACGGCGAAATCTTCACGCTGCGGCGTCGCAACACATTGTGTGCCTTGGCTCTTACATTATTGGTTGAAGTAATTTGGAGATACGGAGCGAGTATCTTTTGATTTTGTCACTGCAACTCCTGTGAAAACAGGATCGACAACTAACCAGTGTAACCAATGAAAGTTGGGTAACTCCCGAGGGACTTATGGGATCTAAGGAGTAAGGACCAACAAACATGTAGGCTATCTGAGGTCACTGTCAGCCCTCTAGTACTGGACCCTAATGCATTATAATCAGACGGGGCAATTCGCTTACGCATCGACCCTTTTAAGGCGATCAGTTCACACATCATTAGACATGCCTTCTTTGAAAGGATTTTGTATTTCTACGAAGTACAAGATGGAAGGGACAGGAAAAACACCGAATTTTGTGTCGGAAAACTAATCGGATTTACAATTTGCTTAAGTTTTTGTCACTTGGGTTTGTTGTTGTTTGCGAAAGTCGAACAGTAAACAAACGCGATAAAGTGTTTATCGTATCTAATAGAATATAGCGGAAAATACAGCGTGCTATAGTACTTTAAATAACTTTAAGTACGTACTTACTACGTTACTTTAATCATTATTGCTCGCATAAAGGTTCCAGCTTTACGTATAGCACAATTATTGAATTAAACACAATATTATTCTTTTTTTTATGCATAACAAGGCAGGTATTTAACCACAATTTTAACAGTCAAAATCCTCTTCTACCTAAACGTGCTAACGAATCCGGTCGTTAATTACCTAGATTGCAGAAGCGCTACGAAGTTAGTGAAAACAATGAATTCGGAGTTGCTAAATCCTTGTTTGTTCCAGGTACCCTTCATACAGCGCGTCTCTGTGCACGGATCGCCGGTGCACCGCCGCGATTCTAGCGAGCTTCATCCTCCCGCCCATACTGTGCATACCTTCGTACTTTGTAAGTAGATTACTTCAAGTAGTTTAAAATACAGGGTGATAGACCAGACGGATATAATGTTTTTTCAGAAAGTTGGATCCCGCCAGGGAAGTGCTGAGAATCACTTTATTGTAAAGTTTCAATAAAACAACTGAATATATCAAAACTACATAAAAAATCATAACTCATTAAAATCGGATGGGAAGCGATTTCTTCCTGCCGGGGTCTGACAGGTCCCCAATAGAACTTTCTAAAAAAAAATGGTTTCGACATCCTGTCTGCTTCCTTTAGGGTGACTTATATTACGAGTACTTACTTATATTTCAATGTGCGAGATGTTGTTTACATAATCACGTCTTCAGTCTTAACATCAAGGATTCATTACGTTAAAAGTTTCTTATTTATCGTTTCAATTAGGCTTCCTCACTGTCATTAAATCAGTAAGTGGGAGAGGGGAAGAGCATGCTATAATCGTTCCCCGTTATCCTGAGGGAATTTATGAGAAAACTCGTGGATGCTCATGGGTATACCTGGCGATTGGAGTTGGCATTGGTTATCGTCAAGGGAATCCCATAAATTCGCCTAAATATATGTAATGTATGGCTCTTTAAATATTCTAGTTTACGACCCCAGAATTTCATTTTAAGTCTACGAGAATAAAATAAAAAAATCAGTGTATCAGCCACTTACCGGAAAACCGAAGACCTCTTAAAGACGGAAAGAAGGCGCTAGATGCAGGCCGCTACCAACCGGGCAATATGGAAATCATTGAGGGAGGCCTATGTTCAGCAGCGTCATTTTAGCTACAGGCTAAAATGATGAAGACGATGATAATAATAAATCAGTTAACTAGTAACAGTTCGTAACTAATTTGTTGCCAAGATTAATAGATTAGCGGAAGACTATTCGCGATTGATAAAGGTTCGGATGGCGTGGAACAAACAATTACCGCAATGCCTAGTCAAAGCTACAATATCGAATAAAACAGCCAGTGAATCAAAATAATTGAATAATTGATGAATTAATTAATTTAAAAATGTTGAGTGCTAAGCAGCCAGTCATAATAATGTTTAAACATACATACAATTATTCTTGCTTGTCTTTAATACAGAGTGTTAGTGTAGACATAAATCCTTTAAACTGATAGCTCAGTTCATTCGTTCGTTCGTTTCAGCCGAAAGATGTCCACTGCTGGACAAAGGCCTCCCCCAAGGATTTCCAAAAAGACCGGTCCTGCGCCGCTCGCATCCAGGCACCTTCCCCGACCTTCACCAGATCGTCGGTCCACCTAGTGGGAGGCCTGTCACGCTACGTCTTCCGGCTCGTGGTTGCCACTCGAGAACTTTCCTGCCCCAGCGGCCATCAGCTCTACGAGCTATGTGGCCCGCCCACTGCCACTTGATTTTAGCGATTCTGCGGGCTATGTCAGTCACTCTGGTTCTCCTACGCATCTCCTCATTTCTGATTCGATCACACAGGTAGCTCAGTATCATGTTAGAGTCCAAAACCGAACCGATTTAGAACCCTTGTAACCTTTGTTCATACACAATAAAGACTTTATTACTTTACTTTATTACTATTACTTTAAAACCTATAGCAAAAATCCTTAAAATTTAACATTTTTCTACAAGAAAAAGACTGTTTGGCCTATCACCTCGTAAAAAAAAATCGGAATTTCATGTATAAATTATAAGGTTCGAGATCTAGTAAATGAATTCAGCAGTTATGGATAGTTTGATGTTACCCTGTTCTTATCTGTAAAATTTATGTTTTACTAACATTCATTTGATATGGTTTTCAGTTTGTTTACGATCTTCCTCAAAACAGAAACGATCAGTGTTATAGAGTGCACCGATAAATATCCAAGAATTTATGATAGCTGAAGTCGTAAAACTTTAATATCAGATTTTTAAACAACTGCACAGTCTGTTTTCTCCGGGCTGTGGTAAGACAAAGTCGCACCTTAGATTAATCGATTTCTTCGAGGTTTATGAGGGCGTAAACAATATAAACGGCACGGAAGCCATCAAGCTCTTGCGGTTTGAGTGTATTTCGGGAACGGTTGCGTGCCTTGAACAACTCGACTCAATTAGATTATTAAATACACATTCATAATTCAACAGATGGGTGTTGAATAAACAGTTTCATTTATCTTTAGCTCTAGTGGTTTTGGTGTCATATTTCATTGAAAATACATTATGTAACAAATCCGTCATTTTAACCGGTTGCAGACAGAGAGCATAGCTGAAGCGAAGAAGAAGTTTTCCATAGTTGTGTGCAAACTGAAAACTACAGAATATTGAGAGCTATATGCGAGCTAAACTAAACTTATAACTAAGCTCTTGGTCTGTAAACCGCATCAGTCTATTGTAATAAGATATCTAGCCTTATTGTTTAAATTATGTATTTCATTTGTGGATTGCGACGATTCATACTGACTCATCGATCATGTCCATGATTGAGTCAAAGAAGAAACAATAAGGAAGTAGCCTGTAGGTTCAATGCACTTATTTGTCATAACAGTTTCCATTTGCGATATTATGCACAATAAAAACAAAGCGTAGATAACGGCTGAGCTTTCTCAGAACAACAGTTCCGATTTCTTCCCAGAAATGAGTACTGAAAGTTTTTGTTTTAACTATGCAAAAATGTGGAAAGTTGGTAGGTCGTAAAATTTTAGGGAAAAAATTCCAACGCTGCTATTTTCTCTCTCTAAAAATGAACTCGTTGTTAATTGAAGCGTTAACGCTTTCTGTGTTTAATTCAAGCCAATTTAAAGTTCATTTTCCACAGGTGTTCACAATCCACAATGACTTCACTGTGGACCAGTCTGGGACCATTCCTACGAAGGTGTACTACGTGGACTCAGACTACGATGGGACTCTGTACCAGATCAACTTCTGGGTGCATGGTGTGCTCATCAAGCTGTTGCCGTGTGTCATCCTGACGCTGATCAGTGCTTGGCTCATTCGGGCGTTGTACCGAGCTAATAGCAGGAAGAAAGCTTTGAAAGGGTAAGGTTCTAAACGCTGTCTCAAACGCGTCGAAATTTCTAAACCCATCGTGTTAGAGAGAAAACGAGTAACGAACGTGCTTATTCCTATTCTACTTATCCCCAGAATATGATTTTTATATGGTCTGATATGAGATAACTCTGTTTTCCAAATCAGAAGGTGTATTAGGAGATGGCTATGTCCAGCAGTGATATGGTTTGATTATATTTTCACTTTACACCAAACTTTCGCTTGCTGGGCAACTAATCTTACCTTGGCATAAAGACATCAATTGGCAACCTAGTAAAATTATCAGTTAAAGCTTGCTCACTGACCGCACAACTAAATAGCATTCAAGAGGTTCTTACCCATCAACATGTTCAAGCCAACGAACATACACTTCTAGTGTGTTTACAAAGTAATTTCCTTTCAGGTATAACGCCTGCCCAACTATAGTGAACGGCAATGCTAAAAAGAACGTGTTCACAAGGAAGTCTACGAAGAGATCGAAGGCTGAGCGGCGCACCGACCGGACCACCAAGATGCTGGTCGCGGTGCTCCTCCTGTTCCTGATGACGGAGTTCCCGCAGGGTATATTAGGTGAGGTATTTAGATTTTAGATTATGGAAAGCATTGGGGGGAGGCCTATGTTCAGCAGTGGACGTCCTATGGCTAAGATGATGATGATGATGATGATTTAGATTTTATTCGAGGTACAGCACATCAGAGTAGGTACACATTTTTGTTGAAAAGTAGCACCACAACTAACAAAAGATACCCATAGGAATTAAATTGATATGCTAATCGTCTGTCCTTAACTTTTCTTGGCGTCATACCTACATGTCTACTTGCTGTAGTGGATGGCTGCAGCCGGCTACGTGGGACTTTTTGACGAATTGCATCGACATAATTTGCGAAGTGTATCTACTCACCAAAACATACAATATGACATAGGTCAGAGCAGTGGAGACGAGACAAAGAAGATCATTATTACAGGCTGTCAAGGTTATGCGTCAATATGTAACAAAGATTTATTTATAAGCTTTATGATCGATTAAATCCGTACATCAATTATTCAAATTTTATGTGCAGATCAATAAAAAAGCAAAGAAGATCAAAATATTTTCATTGGTTTCAATTCTGGTCTAATAATAAGTTTGTTTTGCCCGTCAATTTCAATTTCATATCCGATTAGATCAAAGTCGTTGGGTTTATAAACAAACCCGCCACTGACAGATACACAAGGCTCATTGAACACGGGAAATATGTATAAAAACCTATTTTAGAAAATACGCGAATAAAAACTTGTGGAACTTCAGTCATCAATAAATTGGGAATTGTAAACAAAGTTGAGAGAATCCGTTAGCTGCCTACTGTTGATTGCAACGAGCTAATCCCGGATTCGCAACGATTTAAAGATTTCAAACATGTTGAAGATCGTGATACAATAGTAATGGAGCAATATTGTGGTATTGCATAGCGATGATATACAGCGGTATAACTTCAACCTTCCCGAATTCTGTTCCAAATTAGATTGAAATAGAAATCAATAAGATTCTAAAATTGCACATACAGAACATCAAAAAAATCATGCAATTATGGTTACTTTTTACGCGGAGAACTTATGCCTGCACATTAAAGTAGGGAAGGTTAGGTAACAAAATACGTAAATTAATCCTTGACACAACGCTGAGCCTACGCACCAAGCCCGTCATATATCCCTTACAGTATTAATGAAAGCTGTGGAAATTTCTAAGTACACATCCATGACTTCTACTGAAGTTGGTATTTGTCAAAAGAACCTAGACCTTGCCAGAATATTCCTTACCTTAGTGTATTTAAGGACTTATACACTCCGTATAACCAAAGTTCTTGTTCCAGGTCTTCTAAGCGGAGTGCTGGGGCGTTGCTTCTTCAAGCGCTGCTACGATCTCTTCGGGGAGATGATGGATGCACTGGCTCTCCTCAACGGGGCCATCAACTTCGTCCTCTACTGCTCCATGTCCCGCCAGTTCAGAACCACTTTCGGGCACATGATCAGGAATAGGTGTGCTCCTACACCAAGAGCAAGTTCCACCACAGAACTGCAGACGACTTACGTGTGACTAAAAAAGTGTCGCAGAAGTGTGACGCAGCATTTTTTGTGAAGTTACCGATCAATGTATGATACATTGCATCCTGTGGGTCTAGACAAAGTGCAAATTATAATTGCAAACCAGTCGAAAAGTTGTCGAAAAGCCCCTTTTTTGTATGGAGTTTTGACGGATTCGATTTTCAATTCGATCAAAAAGTGCGTTTTGTCTAAGGGGGCTGGACTTCTAGGAGAAGGCAGAGAGAGCGAACAATGTATGTGATGTATTTGACATCACAGTCAGTTTGTTTTTTTGTTCAAAGAGGCCAACGTTATCGTTTAAAGACTTTTAAGATTAAAGAGACGGTTTTCAAGATGTGGAACATGTATGTTGATTGTTTATACGTATCTTGTTATCGTATAAAGCTTTCATCCTAGATAATGCTCGACTATTGTATATGACAAGCAGGAAATTGGTGCCGTTCTGAATCTTTATGATAAAGATTTTATATTATTACTAAGTCTGTCAGGCATCAGGTAGATCCAGCTGCGCTGCTTGACAACAAGAAAATTGTTTTCACTTTTTAATGGTGGTTGATAAATTAATCTCCGAGTGCTAGTATTGGCATTGTTTGAGTAGCCCTGTACAATTGGAAATTATGAATGTTTATAAATAAGGAAAATTGTATAAAATGTCTAAAATTAAGATACAATTATGGCGTCGATTGCAAAATGTTGATGCGAGTAAAATAAAAGAATGTCCGTCTGATTGATAAACAATAATGAAATTAACATTGCTCTCAAGATACAATAAAAATAGGATCCCGTTTTTACCCTTTGGGTAGGGAACCCTAAAAAGCTTAGTATGACCACAGTATGACGCCTGTAGGCGAAGTGTGTCAAGAAGTGTAAATTGAAGAAATAAATTTATGCTTCGCAACAAAATAAAGTAATTGTTCAATGTATTACTAATTTAATGATGACGTATATTTTTGATTTGTGCTTTAAAACTGGACTCAAGGAAATTAAATGTAAATTCTTGATTATACAGTTTATTTTGTTACTCATATAAATACAAAACTTTTGTTTCATTTCCTACCTGATTCTGAAACTTAATAGACTAGAAGCTAGTGAACGCCAGACCTACGTTATTTTAGAAAAGCTGAAAGTCTGTCAGCGCATGTTCCCAACATAGGTAAGAACGTCGACAAAGCCACGATGACCCAAACTGCATAATGCAAACGTTCTTACCTATATTGGGATTATGAAGTGTCAAACTTTCATTCAGCTTTTATAAAATAACGTAGGTCTGGAGTTCACTAGCTCTTAGTCTATAATCTTCTATGACGATGCGACTGTGAAATGTGTGTTTTTTGTCCCAAAGATTGGGGTAATTTGTCATGTCCTGCTGTATTTTTACCCGTCGTAAATTATACGAGCATCCGCTAACTCGACGTACTTTTGTGTTCACGACAATATTGCGGGTTTGCTTTTTATCATGTAAATTGACTAAGCTAGGAATGGTTAGGGTAAACCGTTTCAGTGGTTGGGCTACTGTAATTATGAGTAACGAGGGACCGGGACATCTTTACCGAGTGGCTGGGGAAGATAATTTTATTTATTAGAGGCATGAATGGATCGCAAGCCTCGTAATTAGGTAATACTTAGAACTGACAGATTTTGCGGTCTGTGTTTAGTTTTTATGTCTTAGCTGTTTCAAGAAACAATCTCATCCAGGGAATGCAGATGTTATTTATTTATTTTATTTATTTATTTATTATTCATTATTGAGCAATTACATATTTGATCCAAATAGCGTCCTAAATCCTCTTTAGGTTTGTCTAGGCACTATTGTTATTGGTTCTCTATACAAATAAAAACAAAGGTTTTAGTATGAGTTTTATGTTAATCTATGATAGTTCAAAATTAATAAAAAAATACAATTTCAAATGGTATCAAGTCAAAACATTTACAAGTAGGTAAGTATAATCATACTTTTAAAAGCAGTATAAGAAAGATGTAGCGACAAGTGAAAATCAAAATGAAAATAAATACGTAACTGAAGTAAGTTACAAAGATGAAAGAAGATCGCAATCGCAAATACAAAGAAACGGAATCTACGAATATTTGTGTAAATTTTTTCTTATTCAAATAATTATGTCACTCGTAAATAATGATGTACCTAAGTAGTAAGTACAATGTACTTACCCACAGGTAAATAAGTACCTGAAAAACATTCAAAGCAACAGATGTTTGCGAGTTGCTAACAATATTTTCTTCGGATATAGGTACAATCAATTTCATGCCATAGATAAATGAATAATAGACTATGCACATTGCACCTTATAATCCACCCATGGATTTGGATTTCAAATACAGGGTCAGACTTTATAACTCAGACTACAATATTGCAGGGATTGGATCATTTACAGTATGCTGTTTTGATCCGTATGCGTACAGTTGGAAAAATAAAATCAGATCTAAAGTTAATAAGTAAGCTAAACATTACAATAATAGATAAGTCATCACTACAGGGTTGAGCCGGTAAGCAAACCGTACGTTAATCCGCCCGATGAACGAGGGACTTGATTGAGATTTCGGAGACCTATTACTGACCGATTGGACGTGTGATTGAATTAACCTTTCTATACAAGTAAGAAAAACATTTGTTTTGGTTCCAACTTAACAACAACAACAACACAGATGTACAAGTAATTAAGTACGGATTAGCAAGCTAACGTGGCAATGGGCAGGGCACATAGTACGCAGAACTGACGGCCGATGGGGCAGAAAGGTTCTGAAATGGAGGCCGCGTACCGGAAAACGCAGCGTGAGACGTCCACCTACAAGGTGGACCGACGACATCGTAAAGGTAGCAGGGAAGCGCTGGACGCAGGCCACTACCAATCGATCAACGTGGAAAGCATTGGGCGAGGCCTATGTTCAGCAGTGGACGTCCTATAGCTGAAATGATGATGATGATGATGTACACAAGTAGTCAAAACCAAAATTGGCCACCGCTCAGCATGGGTCATGCTCTGTAGTGTCTCACTAGTGTCTGTCTGTGTAAGTAGGTATGTTAGATCGAAACATTAAGTACATTTCTGACGTCATAAAGTGGTATGCTGAACATTTGGGCTTTCACTTAACTGTAAAGTAGCTAAAGCTTCATTTGACTGTGATAGTATCAACGAGAAGATACTATTACATCCCATAAAAGGTCTACCACAAAGTTTGGCAAGTTTAAATTCCCTTATTTACATCCTGATTTAACTTCAATCCTATTTCCTAAATCTATTGACACAGTAAATAACACGGTCTCATAGGTCATATGGGTAAGGAAGGTTAAGTTAGTTGATTTACATACGCTTGATTGCGGTTTACATTCAGCCTTATGTTTAATGCGAAAAGCATAGACAGAGGGATTAATTGTTTCATTAAGTACCTATATGCTTCAGGTAATACACTATCTAAAGCCTGGTCCGTGAGCACGTAGAATTTTGTCCAATGACCCCAAGCTACCCTTATCGCACCCGCAGTGAGTGTGCGAGCGCGACAGCAACATAATTACGCGCGAGCGATAAGGATGAGTAGCTTGGGACTTGGGGTCATTGGACAAAATTCTACGTGCTCACGGACCAGGCTTTAGTGATCAAAACACTGGCAGTTACCTCAACGGGACTATTCCCACCTTTCGTTCCCACCGCTGCAACTCCTGTGTAGCCAGGATCTGCAACTTGACCGCCAATAAAAAACCTACTAGTGAAGGTTAAGTTTGTCCCGGGGGAAAGTTAAACTGTCATTGGACAACGAAATCAATCAGAAGAATAAAGGAGTTCAAAGTTAAGGTTCGACTTCCTTCCAGTGCAAAGCGGATGACAGGAGACGAAACAAAGGTTTCGTTCGTTTCGTTTCAGCCAAATGACGTCCACTGCTGGACAAAGGCCTCCTCCAAGGCTTTCCACAATGCACGGTCCTGCGCTGCCCGCATCCAGGCTCTTCCCGCGACCTTTACGAGATCGTCGGTCCACCTAGTAGGAGGCCTGCCCACGCTACGTCTTCCAGCCCGTGGTCGCCACTCGAGAACTTTTCTGCCCCAACGGCCATCGTCTCTACGAGCTATGTGCCCCGCCCACTGCCACTTGGTTTTAGCAATTCTGCGAGCTATGTCGGTCACTTTGGTTCTCCTGCGGATCTCCTCATTTCTGATTCGATCACGCAGGGAAACTCCAAGCATGGCCCGCTCCATCGCCCTTTGGGTGACCTTGAGCCTTCTTATGAGGCCCATAGTAAGCGTCCACGTTTCGGAAAGCTTAGCTTGTGAAAACTGGGATGGATATCTAAGTAAGTACTTTAATCTCAAATAAGGTCATCAAGTCTACAAATTCGAACCAAATGTTGAAATTCTGCTACAAACAGAAACATTTCTTTGAAGTCCCGTATTCAACACACCATCATTCATCCAGTGTCATTCGGTTTATATGAATCTTAGCGCTTTAGAATAAGGCTGGGTTTCACCATCTTACTATGACTTTAACAAACGTCAAAAATCTGTCAAATTACATACAAAAAACATCGATTAATGTTATAGTTACTGTTAAAGTAAGATGGTGCAATCCAGCGTAAGAGTCAATAGTTTACGTTATAGGATAGGCTCGCCCATGTGCTATAAACATTATAGCAACTTGGCAAACTGCCAAGTCAATAGAGCCGGTATACATGCAAAGGAAATGAGAATTCATTAGGGTAAAAATACACGCGCGTATTATAAATATTTTGGAAATGATTAGTAAAACAACAAGCAATTTCGCAATTAGAGCGTATCTATCCATGTCGTTATCAACATCGAGGGGAGTGTAGTAGATCGGTAATTAGGTATTTTTTTACATAGCTTTATGGTTTATGTTCTTACCAAAGATATAAGAATTTAAAATCCAAACCGCGAATGCTAAGAACTTTAAACCATATCCCAATGGGTAAATTATACCACAATCGTTGAGATAACTTTTATAGGTTGTCGAAATACGAAACTACGAAATTAATGCCCGTTTTCACCATTAATCCCTACTTTTTAAGTGACCCCTATGACACCAAATTCATGTTAAGTGTCATCATAGGGGTCACTTAAAAATTAGAGATTGATGGTGAAAACGGACATAAAACTACGACATCAATAACAAAAAGCTAGACATGTAGGTACTTAGAAAACCAATAAAGATTTATAGGGCTAGAATGAACATTTCTTTGATTAGTTAACGGTAAAAAAAATCTAATTTATAAGTGGGAACCACAAAAAAGGAACGACGAATGGGAGGTGCATAGGTCAATGTAAATAAAATGTGAGGACGTTTTATCAAAACTAGGACAGACTAGAGGTGGGCGCCGATATAAAATTGGTTGGCGGCGGCGCGCCGACTTTTTGACCTCGGCGGCGGCGGCGTCGGCGGCGTGACCTTATTTGACCTTTGTTCATTAGGTATTTTTTTTAAATCTGCTTTTTTAGTATCTATCGTCAAGACTAATCAGGTGATTTGCAGTTGGTTGGGGTTTGAGCCACTAAAGCAGTGGTTTACCCTAGTAAATTAGCTCTCTTGATCATAGATACTTTGATATTTGGATAGCGGGTTTGGCTGAGATCAGGTTCTCGTGTATTTCCTAAAGGCGAGCGTACCAATGTGCCGATAAAAGTACCCTTAACATGTATTTTTGAGCTCTTTGGAGGCACATAGTTAATGTTGGATTAGCTGACTGTCGGTGGAATATTATATTCAGTTCTGTTTTATTTATATTTATGGTCTTTCCATGTCATCCTACGGTCCAGGATTTTAATGCAGGTTGATTGCAGCAATGTGTCGAGGTCTAGATTGGCCGGAGGATAAGTTTCACGTCTTAAATCATAATATGGTGAGACATCGGGGCTTAATTACATGCGCCACTTGGTCAGCTCCACCTAGTATTTTTTAAATTACACGATTTCCGACCCTACCATCAAAGTAATAGAGGTTATTATTGCATAATCCGTAGTCGTGTATTACGCGCACCGCGTATTTCTCGCTAAGCTTATGTGCGAACGTAGAGATTCACTCCGTCTCTGTCTGACAAACAAATTTGAGCGCAGGCAGGTGTGAGATAGGAATAGCCTGTTGAAGTATGAAGGGAGGATATCAATAAATCAACAGCCAGCAAAAACATTATTATTCAATTTCAAATTGCATTATTAATACTACGGTTGTATCTTTTCAAAGAAAATTGTATTTAAAGTCATAATACGTGGATTAGTCCGCACTAGTCGCGTCAAGTATGGTAAATTACTACGTACTAGGTGGAATAGGTATTTGGATCAAGTATTAATAAATACTTGGAATAGGTGCACCTAGTATCAAATTTACCTAGTATAACCCATCTCTACTACGAATATTATAATTGCTATTGTTATTGACTGTACAAGTCCGAAGGTTTCGGAAAATGAGCGCTGTTATTCTCAAATATTGGTTTTCCTTTTATTACCTATATTTGAATGATCAAACGAACTTACCAAGTGAAGTTCGATCTAAATTATCCTGTTTTCGCCGAAGAGATTTATTTTACCATGTAGTACCCCTGTACGACAACCCAATCCGCACACAATATTCAGCGTAGTAGTATTAAAAAACAAAAGAGCGGGCAACCCCACCCCTACCACGCTGTGGGCTCGGTGTCCGAGCGGTCTCATTATATTTAGAGAAGAGATGACATTGACGTTTACCTCCAGGGAAGAAGATATAGAAATCTTCGGGTTGGGAGGGACCTTAAATCTCTTCGGCGAAAACAGGATAATTTAGATCGAACTTCACTTGGTAAGTTCGTTTGATCATTCAATAAAAAATGGCTACTGGTTAACATCGCGCGTTAACTTGGAGCTAAAAATGGGTCAAAGTTACGCGTCGTGTCACAACGCTTATAATAAAAATGTACGAGCACTTGCACAAAATAGTTGTTACAACCAACCTTTTGTTGGGTCTAATTCTCGTCACTACACTGCACAACTTAAAATAATTACGTTTTTTGTCGGTAAAAACGTCCTGGTGACGTCACTTAAGCATTTTTCTTATACTGCGTGCGGTCGTTGCGCGTGCGCACAAAGGAATGAGACCGCTCGGACACCGAGCCCACAGCGTGGTAGGGGTGGGGTTGCCCGCTCTTTTGTTTTTTAATACTACTACGCTGAATATTGTGTGCGGATTGGGTTGTCGTACAGGGGTACTACATGGTAAAATAAATCTCGGAGGCGAAAGCAGGATAATGTATATTTGCTTCTTTAGTTCCGGCTATACTTTTATACAGGGTGGAAAAGTGGAAACGATAAGAGATTACTCGATTTATTTCTAAACTATACAAGTTATTGACTGATCTTGAGACTGCATCACGAGTTCTATCAAACAAAAAAAGTCAATGTTTCCAGCTTCCATACAAGAAGGGCGCCACTTCGAACAATATTAAAATAGAAGTGTTAAAAAAATGTATTCTCGTAAATTGCATTCTTATAACAGGTTTTCGATATTTTGAATACTTAGTTTAGAAATAGGTAATAGAGTGAATCACTTTATCATTTCGACCCTGTATATTTACTTACACAGTACTCAAATGATGATAGATTTTCTTTGATAAGGAAAAGAGGCACCGCACGAGTGGAGCTGTGATTGATTTTCACATTTAGGTATTGTCAGATACAATAGTTAAGTAGCTACAACATTATAATTACGGCTTTTAATGGGCATTACTTTGTCCAGATTCATAACTTTCTTCTAAACCATTTCGCTAAGGTCTCGCAACTGACATTGCTGGCAATTTATCCAATTCAATGCATTGAAAAAAAAGGAGGTCACTAGGTGGACCGACGATCTGGTGAAAGTCGCGGGAGGCGCAGGACCGGTCTTTGTGGAACACCTTGTGGGAGGCCTATGTCCAGCAGTGGATGTCTTTCGACTGAAACAAACGAAAAGTAAATCTCCGAACTGAAATGTCGATCCCCTGTTCACATTTTTACAAATTACGTGAAAATAGCACGATGGCATGATTGTGACCTAGTTTGGAAGTGGTCAAAAGAGTAGCCTATTCTTTTTTTTATGGGACAGGGGGCAAATAAGTAGACTTATCACCTGATGGTAAATTATTATCGCCGTCTATAGTATAGACACACGAAGTCTCCGGGGAGTTACATCATGCGTGTACGTACTTATGTATAGCAAGGGGGCCGGGGTGGCACGGCGCCAGGATGTTGGGCTACTGTTTTGAAGATAAAAAACTCATACAACTCATTTATTTTTGCAAATAGGCTTTTAAAAAGCACTTTTACACGTCCCAATATTAACCCTACCACTGCTTCGGGACAATAAATGGGCCAGTGCTGAGAAGAAGCAGCGCAAGAAACTCAGTCACTATTCAGTCACTCAGTCAGATGATAGTTGATAGTGCTAACTCATGAGCTATGATACTAATCGCATGACATGGCATATTAGGGGCCAGGCCCCCACCTGAAAAAGAACGTCGCCGGCCTTGAAGGTATAAGTAGAGAGCGTTGAAAGATTGTATTCGCGGCAATTCTTTAAATCCACTGCATAACTTCAAAACGGAATGTTTCTCCCTTTTCTGGTCATTTGGAGTTTATTTACAATACATTTTATCCAAAACGCGAGGGATATTTAACTTGGTCGTTAGGAGACAAGGGAAATGTAAACAAAAGTATAAATAGACGATAACGAACGAACAATAGGTAATAATTTAGAGGATTTGGTACATTTTCCTTTTTTGTATTCTAAATAAGTACAGCAAATTTTGAGATTCGAAAAGGCAAAAGAGAGAAAAATATCTAAAAATGGAAATTACAGCCATACACAGATGAGGTTAAACAAGCATTATGAATAAATTGTGACTCGCTATTTTTACGCAATTTTCCTTTTCAACTGATTTTGGGTCTTTTATTTGTGTGGCTTGCTTGAACAGAATTCCTTTTTGGTTGAATACTACGTAAATTACACGACACTAATGTCTAATATTTACTGAGGTTTTTTTTGTAAAATTTTGTTCAATCCTATATTCTCCTCGACAAGGCAACCTGAAAACCCAGTTACGGACAAGATTTTCAGCAAAAATCACACCCTATTTTTGCTGAATTTCTAAATTACAAAAAAGCATACAAAGCGTTAGTTGTATAACTTAAAATCTATGCAAAATCACGTATAATGAGCGCTGCGGTCCCCCGTCGCTGTACATACAATGGATTCTGCTTTCTATAGTCATCAGAAATTCAAATTCTACGAAATTATTAGATTTTAAGTCATTCCAGTAAGATTCAGATTTGAGTAAAACCGTATCGTGAATATTTCTGCCATATAAAGTAATGGTCTGGATATCTTAACAGGACATTTCCCCTCTGAGTTTATAACAATTATCGTATAGAATACGATCAAGTAGTGAGTATTATGACTCTAAAGCCTTTGTATTTTGGCAAGATAGAAATGCTCTTTTCTAATACTAGAACGTACGGCGATTTACCTACTCAAAAATCGTTTTGGTTTCAAGTCTTTTTTGTTGGATTTTTATATTTAGACAATCACATGAATCGGGCGTTAAGTGTGTTTTGTAATGGGTAAATGAATCTGAAATAAATGTCTTTCGTTTTTATTTCATTGACAAAGGTAGAACACATAAATCCTCTGTGTTTATTTTCTAAATGTTTAGTTCTTAGAAAAGTGGAAGAAAGAAATCAAAATGAAAAGCCTAACTAGATAACAAGGCATTGGTTAAGCGATCAAGTGAATTTATTAAGGTAAGAAAGGTCTTATTGAATCTCACATTGAATACTCAGGAATTTTGGAGGGAATGACGAAGATTTTACTGTGATTTTTTTTTATCGATGTTCCGGGAAAATGGGTGTAATTTCGAAAAATAGTTTTTTTCTTATACACAGATAAAGTTCAAGTATCTATTTAGAAAATCTGATTTAGATTTTGATGATTATAAATCTATTAATCGGACTGCAGTTGGTTCCCTGGTAAAAATCTTCACTTATTTTCGTCGAATATTCTTAAAGGACCGTTTTCAATTTCACATTAGCACAATACTTACGCCCGTATTCACAAACATTACTATGAGTTCTCACAGTGCGCGTGGACGCACAGGGTGACACACGAAACAATCCTGTGATTGAGCTCTGTAGCTCTATTCAACGCTGTGCCTTCTAATTTTTTTTATTTTTTATTGGAAAGAAAGACATACAAGCAGGAAAAACATAGATACACAATGAAGGCGATACACAAATTAATGTACAGATAGCTGCTTGAGCCCCTCTGACAAAAAGGCACCCGCTCAGCATACATCAAGACCGCGCCAGGGCTTGTCTCGAAACTGATTTTCAGCGGGGGCCCTCTGTTGTCAGCAGGGGGGTGCAATGTACAGGAAAAGAAGAAGAAAAACAGGGCAATCATACAAGAGTAAACAAACAAAAAACACCATAACAATTAAATTTACATTGAAATTCAATTCCATTAAAATTAGATTTTAATTATTCAATTACATAACCAAAACATTTATTTAAAATTAAAATTATTGACTTTTATTAATTATTCTATTTGCTGCTTGACTTAAGCAAGCATCGTTTGTGAATACGGTAGCCCCGTAAGTATTACGTACGGGACCCATATGCTTAGGTACCATGAATTTACGTTAGGTGTGCACGCTAGCGACTGCGCTATGTATGTGACATATTGTGCAGCGCCCCTAGCGGCTACTTTCAAGAAATAAAATCTTCATAGATTTTTTTGACGTACTCGCTAGCGAGCACACCTAACGTAAACTCATGGTAAGCACATCGCACGGGACTACAGCTGTAAATAGCCTCGTAGGTGCCACGTATCGGACACGTCTCGCACCCGTAGCTATGTGAATGTACCTTAATGTTATTAACCGGCGGCTCTCGCGTCACTCCCCCAAATTACTGTGCAAAGGCAATTAATCAACTTTGAAATGTTGTCATGACGAGCTTAGGATACCTTATTCCTATACCAATACCCAATATTATCACAGTATTCTATTGTGTATTGGTCTTATCTGATTACTTTTATTTCTTCAGCAGTTTCATTTTACTCTAATGTAGGTAGGTACTCTATTGTTATGTACTGAACGACATGTCCTTCAAAATACTTAATAAAACAATATGCCTTTTTATTATTGACTACAGGAATTTGAGACGTCAAAGTTCCAGACATGTCAATTACCTACTTATATTAGATAAACTAGCTGTGCCCGCGACTTCGTACGCGTGAAAACCCGTTTTCGCAACATTTTTCATTGTTGCTCTGCTCCTATTGATCGTATAGCCTATAGCCTTCCTTGATAAATGAGCTATCTAACACTGAAAGAACTTTTGAAATCGAACTAGTAGTTCCGGAGATTAGCGCGTTCAAGTAAACAAACAAACAAACAAACTCTTCAGCTTTATAATATTAGTATACAGGGTGTTGATTTCAATACTCGCCATATTTATTTAGGTGATATATTATGACTTACATAAACGCATTATCCACCAAAAAAAAAATTACAAACGAAAGTGGAATTTTTAGCGAATATTTTCCGTGCAACATCAACTGTACTATGGCTCGCAATAATGCAATACGTTTACATTGTGGCACCCATCGAGCTACGCGGATCGCTCGCTTATCATGTTGGATAGTCTACTGAAGGAAGCCACGTAAAGTAGGTAGTTAGTGTAAATAGGTATTTTTCTTTGACTAACTAAAGTTAAAGTTCGTTTTAAATTAGTTTGCTGTTTCCTATTTGTGTGTGAGTGTATTGGAGCGCTTTCCGCCACTACCTACCGCGACGGCGGGAGTATTTTCTACACAAAATTACCAGATTATTCACTTCCTACATTAAAAAGGAATCTCCTTTAAGTTTAGAGCTAGGTACTTACCGATGCGACTTCAGATGCGTTTCCACGTGCCTTCCCGTAACAGTAAACCATGTTTACGTATCTACTCACGAGCACTGTACGTATGGTTAGGCATATTCTTAACACTCACTCACTATTACCACACTCACTATCACACGTTCACACACTAACTACTCAAAACCGCACGAGAAAACAATCAAAAATCGCAAATCACATTCGATGACCGAAGATCTTTGTTAACTAAAGATCCGTCCTATCATAATTAATGCTCTTATAGCAAGCTTCCAAAATACTCAAATGCAAATGATTTGTAGTAGCTCAATCGTTATTATTAAAACGATAAGAATATCAATACATTTTGATAGTTATTTCGTGTAAGTAAGTAATGAAATTAAGTTCATTTAAAATAATCACGAACATGATGATGAATTATTTTATGTAAGTTATGAAGAATGGAAGTTTAACCTGAAACTAACTAACAGCCTAACAGTCGTTCAGGGAATTTAAATTAAACGCCGATAGAAATTAAATTACGTTATTATTTTAAATCAAATTTTTACAGAGATAGATCACGGTAGTAAGAAGTTTATGTACTAGAAAACATTTATCAAGCAGAGAGGAAGAGAAAAGTTGAAGTTACAAGGCAAGAAATAAAGAAATAGCGATTGAGTACTAGGAATTCTAAATACGAGCTAGATTTCGCGGAGCGTGCGCGCAGCCTCTCGGCGTGGAAAGCAAAATCGGACTGATGAATGGAGAAAATCGATGATCCACGATTGAGCGCCGATGACGCCCGAAACACGAAGATGAGCGAGCGAAGTATGTATTGCAGTGGTTCCCAAACTTATTTAGTCTACTGCCCACTTTGAGAATAAATTATTTTTTAGCGTCCCCCATTTTTGTAGTCAAGAATCGAGTCAGTCGATGTCTAAGAGTCATCCTCGTAGATGACGCCTCCCAAGCCTCTACACAACGTCCTGATTTTTTTTCTGGGTCTCTTACCGCCCCCCTTTAAGCCTGCAGCGCCCACAAGGGGGCGTTATCGCCCACTTTGGGAAAGACTGATGTATTGATCATCAGTCAGTGCACATCAGTGCGAGCCCGATGTCCGTGCGGCGGTATTAGTATTTAAATGAAAGAAGTGCTAAAAGATAGAAATTTTGTTTAGATACTGAAATCAATCGAGTTTAAAAACAAAATCTTGTCTTATCTCCTATCGAAAGTGAAGGAACAAGAGTTTGCCAGTGTGTTATTTCTAGGTGTTCAGTTTGCGGTATTAAGTAAGTTAAGTTTTATTTTAATAATTACTATCGTAAAGACGTAAAAGTTATTAAGGTAGAGAGCTAGAGATGTAAGGAATAACGAACCTGTATGAAAGAGCATTATTGTCATCTGTTTACAGTACTTTTGAATGATAAGTAGTTACAAGCTTGTCACACACATAAAAGCATGGTTTAATTTAAAAAAAAATAATGTAGGTTCTGTAAAAAAAATATTTTGCGGAAGGAAGCAAATTCGTGTAAAAGGTTTTTTATTAATTAAAGAGTACTTAATTAATTAGTTTTTAGAACAAAAAATAAACTCGTAACGTGATAAGGTGTAAGTAACTAATTTAGTCATTACATTTTTGGGGTAGATTTGGATTAAGCTCCGTCCAGTAGTCGTCGTTGAACTCACAGCTGATTGTGGCTGATAGTTGACTGACTCATGGGCGAGCGCGGGTAGTGGGGCGCGGGACGGGGGGCGCAGCGCTTGCCCGGGTCACCGGGTGAGCGCCGCGCGCCGTTTTCGTTGGGGGACTATTCTGCACTGTAGTGGTCGATTATGGAAATCGTAGATATTTAAAAAATAATTTAAAAAAATTTTGAAGTCAGTTTTTTTGCTGATTCGTGATCAGAATAAGCTACTTAGTCAACTCCCTAAATATGGCGGGTATTGAAATCAACACCCTGTAGATTGCTAGGATTCCAAAATATTACGTCCAGGCATGCTGCCTTATAAAATGTTGGAACACAAATAAATTAAATTGTTGTTGTTATAAGAATTAACTTGGACTAGGTACTTTACTATAGAAAAAAGCAAGATTTAGGAAAATATGAGGCAGGTGAAGCCACCGGCCGGCAGAAGGTTTATTGTTTACTGAGAGAATAAAATAACAAATTATATAGGTTTATTTCTAGAAAAAAGTAGGTACTACAAGTGCCGCCAACTGTCTGGGCTGATAAAAAATTAAACGTCCTTGAGTGGTTAAGAGCCATTTTACATTTTCGTGCGAATTTCTAAGATTTTGGAAGCATGAATTACTATCTTAAGCAACACCCAGAGATTATTTAATAACTGCGAAAGATAGGTCAATCCTTGTTGTTGATCATTAATGAAACGGATTTACTAAAACTCTTTTGCTTAATTCACAGTGCCCCATCTCCCACAACCATTTTACGAAAAAATTGCCGCAGACTCATTTTCAAAGTCCTGTATCTATTATTTATGCTCATATAATAAGCTTAAAAATATATAGTAATCATCGGACATATATTCTTGTAGTCCATTAATGAAATAGATTCTTGAATTTCATTACCATTATTGAGTAAAATCTAAAAATAATTTGGCAAATTTGAAGATTAACGTCACATTTTGATCGTGGTTTTTGGTTTAAAAACACAGCATAAACTGCAATAAAAGTATCCCAAAATAAAGAATATTCATTGTAGAATTAATTTCTACAGTTATTGTTTAAATATTAGTAACCACTTTGTCAAAATATTGATGTGAATATCAGTATAAATTACAATGCGCAAGCCGACATCGATTAGTATGGCGCGAGCGCCCGTCAAGGCAGGACCTGTGTCATTTTTCCCGCCGTGACGTTTACGTGCGTTCGTGTCGTGAAGCGGTGATTTGTACGGCGACCAAATACATTTGATACTATGCCGAGAGGCTGTTTCGAGTCGGCCGGCCGAGCAGAAATTGAAATGATGAATTTTAATTTCTTTGACGGATCTGGGTGTAACTATGTATAATATGTAGGTACCATGTATTTAATTTAATAAATAAATTATAAAAAAGTATATCCATTATGATAGCACCCTTAACACAAGCATATTGGTTGCCTACTTTTGGACTAGATGGCGCTGTGAAATTGTCCAAAGATTTGTTTATTTATTTATCCGCTTTGAGTTTTGTTTCGTGAAGAAGAAAAAGAAGCGTTTTGTTCTGTTGTTAAATCTATACTAATAAAAGAGGAAAGATTTAATTGTTTGTTTGTTTGTTTGGAGGCAATAGGCTCCGAAAAAAATTTCTTTCACGATTTAGAATCCTAATTTTTTTCTATGTTGGCTATAAAATATTTTCAAAAACTTTAGTCCAAAATCTTTGATAAAATTCGACGTTTAATAAATAAATTAGATAACATATTAATACTTTTTTTTTCAGTACGATTTTAGTACTTGTTTTTCAGAAATTCTACGATTTAACTAAACTTCTAAAGTGTTTATATTTTATGCATAATTTATTAACTTCTAAAATATACATATATCCTATTGATAGATGACGTGCTTCGTATTTTATTAAAATTATTACCTGACTAGGTTAAAAAGGTGTGGAATGTTATTTTGGAGATAACTTGGTTCCATAGAAATATAGAGAGATGCTAAGTAATGCGCTGAGTTCGAAACTCAGTGTCGTATTAGAAATTCACACACACAAAGAAATCAAATTATGTGCTCATTATCCATTGCGGTATCAGTATTCAACGTTCGAATAATCTTTAGTACTATGCAAGCAATATAAACTGTTTACATAATGACGTCGCTACTGTCATCATTGCTTTCACAAGCAATATGTTCCAATTTGTCCCTTGTCACATTTCCCTTTAGTTTCTGTGATCTGTGCTTGTTTCTAAGTTGATATCAATGAAATATTCCTTAGTACTTTTGATTTAAATTATTTTTTTTATTTTGACACGTGTTTGAAAAATCAAGGTCAGATTACAATAAAATAACAAGTGAAAACGTAACATTGCATTGCAACTCGCAATTTCGCAATATTGATGAGGAGATTCCATTGGAAAGTCTGTATTCATTCCTAGGATTCCCCTAACACCATCAAATTCAAGAGAATTCAAGAGAGTGCAGTTTCCCATCTCATGCTTAGGGACCACGGTTTAAAATAGTGTGGTTGCATAGAGCCTGCAACGGGCAACCGCGTGCGCAGCTGCTCATACTAATTTTCGATACAAAAGCAAGTGTTGGCGCCCTCACGAGTTTTAGCGGAGTTCCATATGGTAGCGGGAGTAGACTTAATGGAAATCTATGCTTCTCCGACGACCAGTTGTATGTGGAATACTCCAGAGTATGCGCACACAATAGCCTGGTGATTTTAGCACCTGAAGGAAAAACAAAAAAACATTGTTTACAAAGAAATCTGCGGCAGGTGTAGTGTTTTAATTTTGTTTTAGAAAGATCTCATAATTTTGTAAGTATTCAAATATTTAAACATAATGATGTGTAGATTTTATATCAAAAAATATAATCATTTAACAAAATTAATTTTCTTAGAATATTTTAATTCTATTAGAACCATTTTCCACTTCATCGCAGAAGAAGTCGCGGGCAAAAAGCTAGTATGAAATATGTAGTATTGCCCGCGGCTTCACCCGCTTGAAATTTAGTTTGTCACAGATCGTCATAAATTATAGCCTATACATTGTTATTCTGGTCGACGCCAGGGATGGATGAGCGTCGCTGTCGCTGGCGACATGGTCTTCTGGTTAAGGGTTCATGGCGTAGGTCTCAGGCAAAATGAAATCCACTCGTAGAAATTAATAAACTCAGTGTATTAACGAAAATAATTACACACAGCACTAGAGTCGTATCGGAACTGAGTGAACCAAAGGTCTTGCGATAGGAACGTCCGACCCGAGTGATAGTTGAACACAGACTGCTTAGTAGAGTTGCCACGAATAGTGATTTGGCCGAATACCGAATATTCGGCAACGCTGTCGGCCGAAGCGCCGAATATTCGGCGGCCGAATATTCGGCACAAAGTACATGCTAGTCGAGTGCGTAAATAATAATACGACAGGTTGCGACCTGTCTCCATCGCGTAATCTTCTCCACGTCGTAAGAGAGGAATACTGTGGCAAATGAGATGGATTTTTATTTGAAATCAAATCGACTAGATCGGAAAGCTGATCCTTACAAGTGGTGGTCAGCTAATGAAAAACAATACGCAAACCTCTCGAAATTTGCTAAAGTTTATCTTTCTTCTTCCGGGAGTAGCGTGTATAGTGAGAGGTTGTTTTCTGAAGCTGGTATCATTTAGGATGAAAAGCGTAATCGTTTGCTACCGTCAAATACTGAAAAGCTTGTTTTTATCCATCACAACTTACCGCTGATTAATTTTACTTATTAAAGTATTGTAATTTGATAATAAAGACAAATCTTGATTAATATGATGTGTCTTTTTTTCCATGATTTGGTATTCGGTATTCGGCCGAATAGTACCTATTATTCGGCCGAATACCGAATACCAAACAAAGTGGCCGAATAGGCCGAATACCGAATAGTAGCCGAATATTCGTGGCATGTCTACTGCCTAGTACTGCTGTACTGTACTGTAAAGTTTCATCAAAATCTGTTCAGTGGTTTAGTGAAAGTGTAACAAACATCCAGACATCCACACAAACTTTCGTATTTATAATATTAGTAAGACTGGTAAAAAGTAAGATAGTAAGATGAATTATTTTAGTTATTTGTTTACTTATAATAATATTTATTTATTTATTTCTTAGCTCTGTCTGATAATGGATCTGGAGGAGATGCAATGGCCACCTCCGTAACAAAACAATAGAACCATATGGAGTTCGGGCTTGTGTGATTCGCCTTGACGAATATTTCGTATCCAGGGTCCGATGATGGAGCTGTAAGGGGGCAGATTTTTTTTTTACTATGTGACTGTCTTTATTTTGTACTTAATATTATATTTTACATATTATACCTATTCGTGTTTCATTATTCGTATCCAGGGTCCGATGATGGAGCTGTAAGGGGGCAGATTTATTTTTCACTATGTGACTGTCTTTATTTTGTACTTAATATATATTTTACATATTATACCTATTCGTGTTTCATTATGAATCGAAATATAAAAGACTTAATAAACTCTATTAAAAATTTAAATTAATTAATCAAGTTTGAATACCTCATTCTACCTTAAAATTAATAACTTAAATCAAGTGTTAATACGGTCACGGCTCAAGATTTTTTTGTCCATTTCAGCGTTCTTTTTACTCTTTTGACGTTGCGTTGACAGCTTTTACCTAAATTCGCGCGGAACTTTTTTGTGAAATGGCTCTTAATGTATTGTGACAGACATTTATTATTATTTTATAGTTGCTTATTAAATGTATAATGACAACAACCTAACAAGTACCTAAGTTTATTGGTGGCATTAGTCTTATTGACTTCTCTTTAGTAGTCCAGTCAGAATTGAAAATACCCTCGTATATAGCAATGTGACAGAAGACTGTCCTGACTTATCCCTGCCGACTCTTTTCTTTCCTTTTCATTCGTTCTACGCGTCAGCATCTCACGACGGGCAAAGAATGCCACGTGGCATTAGGTAAGTCCGCTACAGTACAGTTTTATGTGCAAAAGTATAAATAAATAAATTCACACAGTCCACAACTGTGTTTCTCCAGAACTTCCTGTATCGCACAAGCAAACTGTGAAATGGAACGTCGTCTGCTGTATGTTCGGAGCGATACGACATACAAACTTTCAAGAATAGAGCGTACTCACTTGATCTACGTTACAGTATGTTATAACTTTTAAAGTTAGTAAATATGTCACACTAATACGGACAAAAATTACGTATTATTCTAAAATAATGAAAACATAAGTACCTTTGTCCTTTAACCTTTGTAGCGGATTATGTTGCTTACAGCTGGGATCAAACATGTCAGAACGGTTGAAGTTGGTGAAGTAGGTTCACGGTATAAATAGCCATAACTTTTGACTTTACCCTGAAGTGATGTAAAGCGTCACTTGCAAACAAAACTTTTCAACTGACGCGCATGTAATGTTTCCCCTTTCTACCACGACATTCGCAAAGTTTTCATTCTCGCTGCACGTTCCGCAAGCATAAGATAAGCTGGGATGCTTTAGAGTTTTGGCTGCCACCACTTAATAAAAAAGCTAGGATATCACACAGTAGCGAGAAATGCAAATGTGATTTAAAATATGGATTAGGTTTGACTTAATGGGTAAGAATGCAGAAATCTTAATAAGCTAGCAGGTCAGTAAGGTAATGGAAGTATACCATGTTTTTACGCAAATGAAGATTTTGATTCTGAAATTAGAATAGAGGCCATGTACCGACAAGCAATAAAGCTGTTCGTCCTCCAATAAGGTGGACAGAAGCACATAATATAAAGGTTGCAGGAAAGCGTTGGATGCGTTGGACGCTTCCAACCGACCAATCTGGAAATCAACAGGGGAGGCCCGTGCAGAGTAGACGTGGCTGAAATGATGATGATGATAAATGCAAAGTCTATGATGGTTTTAAGCTCAGTGGGAGTAACACTTCTGATTGTCTGATCTGGCTTACCTGGAAGTCTCTAAATAGACTTTGGACGCCGTAGTAAGGACAATCTGATCAGGTGGGGAATGTGGGGATTCTTGGATGGCTTAAACATGGAGTGCAGGTGCGGTTGGTGAAGTAGGTTCACGGTATAAATAGCCATAACTTTTGACTTTACCCTGAAGTGATGTAAAGCGTCACTTGCAAACAAAACTTTTCAACTGACGCGCATGTAATGTTTCCCCTTTCTACCACGACATTCGCAAAGTTTTCATTCTCGCTGCACGTTCCGCAAGCATAAGATAAGCTAGGTTGCTTTAGAGTTTTGGCTGCCACAACTTAATAAAAAAGCTAGGATATCACACAGTAGCGAGAAATGCAAATGTGATTTAAAATATGGATTAGGTTTGACTTAATGGGTAAGAATGCAGAAATCTTAATAAGCTAGCAGGTCAGTAAGGTAATGGAAGTATAAGTACCATGTTTTTACGCAAATAAAGATTCTGATTCTGAAATTGGAATAGAGGCCACGTACGGAGAAGCAATGTGGGTCGTCCTCCAATAAGGTGGACAGAAGCACATAATATAAAGGTTGCAGGAAAGCGTTGGATGCGTTGGACGCTTCCAACCGACCAATCTGGAAATCAACAGGGGAGGCCTGTGCAGAGTAGACGTGGCTGAAATGATGATGATGATAAATGAAAAGTCTATGATAGTTGGGAGTAACACTTCTGATTTTCTGATCTGGCTTACCTGGAAGTCTTTAAATAGACTTCGGACGCCGTAGTAAGGACAATCTGGTCAGGTGGGGATTCTTGGATGGCTTAAACATGGAGTGCAGGTGCGGTTTTGTTCCCCAGTCGATGAACACCTGATGTCGTGCCCTGAGTGCCCGAGCAACTGCACTCAGGAGGATTTGATGAATGCTGCTGACAACGCCACTCTTGTGGCGGAGTTTTGGGCTGACACTGTTTAGGTTTTTTGTCGACACGAAAAGAAGAAGACTTCTGATTGTAACTCTGTTGTGGCCAGTCGGGCTGATACCACATTTATATGCAGCGCCATTCACGGATTAAGTTATTTTTACAACGCCCATGAAATATTCGCAAATAAACGACTGTTTTTAATTTTTGTGACGAAGACAGTGGCCATATAAATGTAAACGGAGCTTTTGTCGCAGTTCAATGAACGTGTTGTTGGTTTGCGAGTTTATTTGTTTACAAAATGAAAGAAAGGAAAAGTTCCAGGAATTCTACTGGGATATTCCACTCTTGATGAATGCTTCCAGAATTGTTCCTGTCCTAAGGAAGGACTGTTACAGGGAATGAACACATAATTACTAAGTACGTTTGTTCAGTTATGGCACAGAATAAGTAATAGTACAGGTACAGAAGGATTACTCCGCAAGACGATTTAAATAAATGCGAGTCTTGCTACGACGCGATACAGTGGAATTCAGCTCGCACAGCACTACGTACCTACAATTTTATTCACCTACAAGTTTTGTCTCTTTCTATCGCGTGCCTCTGAACTCTTCTTACGCTGTTAGGGTTGCTGTCTAGTGAAAAAATAATTAATCTACTTATTTGTAATGAGGAAACGAACGAACGCATTCTGAGCAGTAGTCATAGTAGGTTCCTATACTATCCTAAGAATTATTGATTACCTACATGGCCAACATACCTTTCAGCATCTTTGGGAAGCGAAAAAAAAAGATAAATCCGGTAGGGGAGCACTAAGATTTTGCAGCTAGCGATTATAAACTGTCGCAAGATTCGCCTCACACTGATAAACTCTTGAACTAGAACTCAATCTCCACCTAGAAGTAAAAGTATCACAAAGGTGCTAGATTCCTTTCTTTGAATTTTACTAGCCTCAAATTAGTCGTAAAATGTCATTTACCATTATAAATGATAAATAAATAGAGTTAAAGTAGCTTGCAAAAAAGTTAATCTCCTATCGTCTTGCTATCGTGGGCAAGGATCGAGGACGATAAAAACACCACATCCTATCCTATCGTGATGTCAAAATATGATATAGTTAGCGCTTCATGTTAGGGCTTGCCAGGTTTATCACAAAAAAAAAAACAAATCTATCACTATCACATTTTGACAGATGACATGATAATTTTCGGGGTGCCATGTTAGCGCCGGTAGATAAAACGATATAGTGACGTCAAAATCGATATAACGCCGCGATAGCAGTTTATCACGGCGCGCATCTTAGCCCTGCAGGTGATGGATAGTTAACTCTAATCTCCTGTACATGCGCAGTACACTACCTTATAATGCTATCAGGAAAATTTCTATATGCTCTGACATTGTGGTATTGTACCTCAGTCGTAGTAACTTATTAGTAATCTTGTATAGTATAGAATTGTATATACTTCCGATAAGTAGATAGTAACCAACTGTTTTGCATTCTGTTATTTTGGCAACTTTATAGCTATCCAACATAATAATGTTTTCTGTGCATGTCGTGGTGGCAACCTTTAATTAAGGCAAAACCAATTACAATTGATTTTAAGGAAACTGTAAATGTTTGGTGTATGTTTTGTTGGTTGTCCTTGAATAAATAAATCTGTGCCTCAGAGCCCTGTGTGAAAGAAAGGATATTCAAATTCAAAAGTAAACTAATTACGAAAGCTTTAAACCGACAATCATTTTCATAGTTTAACAGTGAAACTTAACTCTGTGTTAACTGAAATTATACTGTCTGTCGAGCGGTAGAATTAATTACAGTTACAAAATGCATCTGCATAATAAGGCGGAACTCTATTCGCATTCGTGGAGCCAAATTAGTGTCCACAAAGTTTCCTCACTTTTGTATGCTCAGGGCCGGATCTACCATACAGGTTTTTGGGCTTCAGTTCAGGGCCCAGTGGATTCAAGGGGCCCCCAGATTAGTCAAGTTAAAAATAGACGATAATGCGAAAGAGTGGAGTAAAAGTAGGTGGGCCCCTAAGTAGTATTAGTAAAGCCTGGTCCGTGAGCACGTAGAATCCCGTCCAATGACCCCAAGCTGCCCATCCTTGTCGCTCGCACGTAATTATGTTGCTGTTGCGCTCGCACACTCACTGCGGGCGCGCGTCGCACAGTCGCGACAGCAATATAATTACGCGCGAGCGATAAGGATGGGTAGCTTGGGGTCATTGGACGGTATTCTACGTGCTCACGGACCAGGCTTTAGTAGTAACTCACGGTCGTAGTTTTAGCCCAGGGCCCCCTACACTCACGGTCCATGGTCCAGCTCTGTGTATGCAATTCGCGGTTTTGAATGACAAATACTTTCCTGTATACCAAAATAGTTTGTGTATGTAAATGAATTAAGGAATTAGGAGTGTAAGAAATCTTTAGCTCTCCTAAGGGGATTTCAATTTATGAACTAACAACGCCAAAGAAAGTATTTTTAGGAATAGGATAGGTAAAATATTTCTAACGCTTTAATCAGCTTACTTCAGTCGAAGTTAGTCAAATTTGTTGTTTTTTAAGAATTAATTCGTATTTTTTTGAAGAATTAATTCGAAATCGAAATTGTTTTAATACCTTCATTTGGCGATCTTTTCTCCCTAATTTCAGTGTGCTTACCACGAGTTTACGTTAGGCACGGTAATAGTATCATACAGTATTGTAACTTCAAATAAACGGACGAAACGCGAGCTTTCCTTCGAAATTCAAATCTCGGTATGCGCTCGACATGCAAAAGTCGGGGGTGTCGCGAAAGTGCCACAGTAATAAACGGAAAATGTGTTATTTTTTAAACAATAAGCGCTTTTTTATAAAAATAATTACAAGTACCTATTTATACAGGGTGTTAGGTAAATGGGTTTTATAAGCCGACACTCAAGCATTTTGTACGCTTCAGTCGAGGCGCATACATTTTACGGTCGCAAATTTATAAGATTTGTTACTAAATCTTAACACAATATATTTTTTTTATTAAATCTACTAATCACAAAACAACGTGCATTTTTATCCTATTTCATTCACAAAGTATTTTGTTTGTCAAAATAAAATAAAAAATTACATTCACAAAACTAGATAAAAATTCTTAGTAGGCAGATGTAATGAAAATAGGGTCTGTAGGTGGGCAGCCCTATCGCATGTTGTCATACCGTGACGTACCGCGCGGCTGTTGACATTTATTTCAAAAATATGGTCGAGTTGGAATACTGTATAGATAGTATTACCGTGCGTTAGGTGTGCTCGCTAGCGACTGCGTAAAAAAATGACATTACTTGTATGACATATTGTTCAGCGCCCCTAGCGGCTACTTTCAAGAAACAAAATCTTCATAGAGATTTTTGACGTACTCGCTAGCGAGCACACTTATCGTAAACTCATGGTAGGTACACTGATTTTCGTAGTTCTGAATAGAAGGGAAAAGGAGCATCTCGACAAAATATAACTTATTAGTAAGATTCGGTAGTTACCTAGATATTTGGTAGAGTGTAATGCCCATATTCACAAACATTATTATGAGGTCTCACAGTGCGCGTGGACGCACAGGGTCCGTGGGTCAGGGAGACATCAACCAATCACAGAGCTCTATTCAACGTTGTGCGTTCGATTTGCTGCTTCACTTAAGCAAGCATCGTTTGTGAATACGGGCTTAGTAATTGAAGAAAGTTGCCTCGAAACTTGAATTAGCGAGCACCAGCCGAATGGGTAGATGTTTATGAATGGGCGCTACGTAGTTAGTTCAATGTGACATAAAGAGATGGCGCTACCTGTACGGTTCTAGCGAAATTAATACACGCTTTGAAAAGACTGAAAATTTCGCGGTAGTAAGTAGAATAGCAGTTATTATGTGTTAGGAATAGTTATTGTGTGTTGTATTAGTTTTGATTTTGTTTCAATAAAAAAATTACGTATGCCCGTTTTCACCATCAATCCCTTTTTTAAGTGACCCCTAAGTTAACATAACAGGAATTTTGTTTTCATAGAGGTCACTAAAAATTAGGGACTGATGGTGAAAAGAAAACGGGTATTAGGTTCATAATATGCATTGGGATATTATTTGTATTGGTCTGGCTGGGTATGTCCTATGTAGGTAAGTACATATTTACAAATATAAAAGAACGATTAAGACCAGCATGTTTATACCCGTTCGGGACTTGATTCCTATTCTTAAAATAAATCTTAACTCCTACATAGAAACAGCTGACTAATTAGTACCACGAAAGACTCTCAAGATAGCCCAAAAATATTAATTTAATAAGAACGCTTTAAGAGTTCTTCCACAAGGTTCTGCTGATTTAATGAAGCGTAAGTAACTTCTAGATATTTATACTTTAACAACGATTCCTCGAAGTGCGTTAATTTGGCAGAAAATGTCTTCTCTTTTTTCACAGCTCGATAATTTTGTTCTGCTAATCAAAATGACATGAAAGGGTACTTGTAATAGAATATTACAAACTAGCTTGTGCCCGCGACTTCGTAAGTTTGTACGCGTGTAGGGTTGCCAGGTAATNCGGCTTTTAGGGTAAAATGTCCGGCCAAATGAAGCACAGAGTCCGGTTTTTGTGTTTTAGGACCTGGCAACCCTATACGCGTGAAAATAGGTACTTTTAATAATATTTCCTGTTTTAGCAACATTTTTCTTTACTATTCCGCCCCTATTGGCTGAAGGGTGATGGTATATACCTAATCTAAAGCCTTCCTCAATAAATGGACTATCCAACACAAAAATAATTTTTCAAATCGGACTAGTCAGTAGTACCTAACAAGACTGTCGATATTGTGTTTACAATATAATTAATCGGCTTCATATTAGGTTATAATGATGATCCACTGTTTGTATTTTTTACAAATTACAAACAGTCTGCTTGTTTGACGTAGTGTGAGATTAAAGGAAAATAACTAATATAGTTTTATTAACATTGAACTTACCATTATTTCGGGGAAATTATGTAGAGTCTACTTGCCTACTCTACTGTCTACATTGTAGACCGTACTGAAAATTGAACTAAAAGTAGCAGCTTAAAATATAATAACTAAATCACTCTTTGCAATATTTAATCGATGCGAGCTATGCTCTTTTAATACTATCACATTTTATGCACAATACTTCTGATATTTTTGCGATTATTTAAAAATAAAAACAGTATTTATTCCGCTAAGATGCGTATAAAAACCAATAAAGTGAGTATGGTGACCTGTAATACAGGCTTTCAGAACCTACTTCAGGCACCAGTCTTCACAATACGGGTAAATGCCAGGCCAATGCACCGATTAGCACATTAGTAAAAAAAAATATATTATCGCGGTGAGTGGGCCAAAGGAATCTAGTTAAGGAAGTAACATTTTACTGTAATGGAAACCTGCACTCAGCTCTTTTCTATTGACACAGTTCAACCAATGAAGCTTTATTGTGTCGTGAACTGTGACTGAGATCTCTTCTCATTTTGTACAGACCGTTGCATTGTGCATTGAAATGCAAGTGTTTTTATGAAAAGTATTTTGTGTAATGGTATTTCATAGTCTTATGGCTTTCCGTTTACTATGGAGGAGGCAGGCCTCTTCTACTGTAATGTTGGTTTTATAGATTTATGATCCAATATTCACCTGGTGGTTATTAATGTTATTAAATTCGTATCCATATGACACTTTTTTCCATAAATTTCATATGTTATCGTGTCGGCGCTTAGGTAAACAACGTTTGAGAATTCCTGGTCCGAGTAACATGGAAATTAGAAATGTATGAAAAGTTTTCTAAGGAACATGCATATTTTAGTTTACTACGCATTAATTCTAAAGTTAATTATGTGATGCAAATCAGGACTTAATTAAGGTTTGTACGACGAAACCACATTCTAGTATGCATATCCATTACTTTTGAGTTTATTCACCTATTATAGGAGAAATCATACCGGAAAACGCAGCGAGAGACGTCCACCCACAAGGTGGACCGACGACATCATAAAGGTAGCAGGAAAGCGCTGGACGCAGGCCGCTACCAACCGGGTAACATGGAAAGCATTGGGGGAGGCCTATGTTCAGCAGTGGACGTCCTATGGCTGAGATGATGATGATGATGACAGGAAAAACGTGCGTAAATTCGTCTCGCTTCATACATTTCTCGCAAATAGCGCATTCGTTTCAGCCAAATGACGTCCACTGCTGGCCAAAGGCGTCCATTTGGATTTCTATAACGACTGGTCCATACATAACTATTATTAACGAATTTACTTTCAATGTATGAAACATTCAAAAGTGTGTAGCCTAAGGCACCCCAGAATGGCACCCCCCCTGTCATGGCATCACGACCGTCCTTGCCATGCAGATGCGTCAGTGAGTACTAATCTGCGCGACTGTCACCCCCTGATGCTTGGCACCCAGGGCGGACCGCCTCCACCGCCCCCCCTCTTACGCCGCTACTGCATACCGATGTAGTTGACAATAACACCATATTACAGGACTGAAACTACGATATGTGGAATATGCTACAGTTTAATATTTTAACTGAAAACAATGAACTTAAAGTTAAAAGCCGTAAATAATGCTCTGTTACGACTATGACTACGTTTTAGTGTTTTAAAAAGATATAAATTACGAGTATTATGGGAAAGCCTGTGCATTTTAGACGAGATTTACAACCTGGAATTGTACTATAGGTAGGTACTATGAAACCTAGGTGGCCAAATATCTAACCTTTATAATGGTTCTCAACAACGTGAGTAGAAAACTTAGGCTGAGTTGCACCAACGGCCAACGCAACATAATTTACCCGAATAACCGGTGCTTTTTGTATGGAGTTTGACAGTTTTTTGACGTTTGTCAAAGTCAATGTAAGATGGTGCAACTCAGCCTTAAGCCTTGATCACACGTACCGAGTAATCGGGCGAGAATGTGCTCGAGTGTGAGTGACTCGCTCATCCAACTGTCTCGACCGAGTAAACATTTTACTGTCTCGCCCGTTTACTCGGTACGTGTGATCAAGGCTTTAGAGTAGGTACCTACCTATGACATTATATTCTAATTTATTAGAAGTGCCTATACCAGTGCTTTTTCTGTGGTAATACTAATTAACAAATAAAATGCATTTGCAGATAAAGTAAAGTTAAGGTTAAAGTAGATTTGTCTCTACTAGGTTTTGGGTGATACCCGGATTACTCCGTTGAAATTCTTTCTGTTGTTTTGTGTATTCTGTACAATGGAGGATACGTATCATTTTTAGTTTAATTGAGCCATTTCACAAATTGAATTTTTGTACTCTTGTCTAGGTACTATTCTAGTCCCAAACGAAACAAAGCTTGTCCTTGGGCTTTTTGGTACTAGATAAACAGATTTTTATTTATTTATGAGTAATGCCATTATTATTCAGTGATAGGTAATACTTAAATAAATAAAACGCCCAGACCTAAATGAATAACACAATTTGTGTACATTTTAAGTAGGTACATCTTGCGGAGCCTTGTACATCGTTCAAATGACAAACAACGTACAGTTGATTCGAAATCGATTTGTCCGAAAACTGGGTTTGGAATCGAATGAAGGTTGAATCGGATTACACTCGAAGCGTCGTTATAACCTCACTTCAATAATATCCGATTACTGTGTACTCGGATGATTCATTAACAAGCCTGAGATAATAACAGCTTACGGTGTTACAACAAGTAGGTACAGATCCAACAAATAGAATTGGTTAGCTTTATTCTAATAAAAACTCTTCGAAGGAAGCACTAACACCTAGCTTCCTTATTGTGGATGAACCCACAGTAATGTTTGTGAACACGGGCATTAAGCCAAGAGTTTCCTCGTTGTGGATAAGAAATACTCATAAGCTCATTCTACAGAGTTTGACTTTTGCATTATTTCAATTACGCGTATAATATTTGTCCATTTCGGCTAAGAACTTTTGGGATAATTTGGCTATGCATAGGCGATAATGCGGATAATCGGAGTCATAACGAATACTTGATCGAATTGATGGCAAAACTTTTCGACTTTGGCGAAGTTTTCATTCCTGAATATTGATGAACTTCTCATCAAAGATCGGCACCTGTTCAGTTGGGTGAAGCGCTTTCCCACGCTGATTATGAAACTTTAAGCACTTTATTTCATTCTTGTTTCTTTGTTGTTGTATGGACGACGGCAGATCAAGTTAATACTGTAAAGAAATAAGAGAAATTGTTGACATTGTCGGTTTAATTTTGTTAATTATGTAAGATCGAATCAATGATAGCTTACCTCATTATCTATTATTATAGTAACTAAGTGCTTTTGTAGAAGAGATGGCAAGTAAGGTAAGTAGGAAAATGTGTAAACATTTTTAAAGGGGTAAATAAGTAGCCTACCTACGATTTTTCTAAAAACACTTAACCATTTACTTTTAAAAAAGTTACAGGCTTGTTGAACACTGTTTCAAAATGAAATTAATGCCCATACCAAAACGAACACCACTTTAAAACATTGTTCAACGAACATGTAATTTTTATTAGTAAGGGGGTTAGGTAAGTTTTCTGATGTATTGTCAGTCAACTCTATGAACAAAATATGATTTGTCTTCCTTTATTCCTTTATTTTGATCACAGCGAGTCCCATACAAAGCAATTTGTCTTTGTTTGCGCTCACGTGACCGTGTAAATTGACGCGCCGCCTAATGGCGGGGAGGACGCATTATCGTCACTCGCGTATATGTCAGTACGCATATTTGACGCTAAACGGCAATGGAAAATGATCCTTCCATTTCCATTTGTTAGTATTTTTATTGACTTATTACGTAAACTGTTCAATCGTTCGTTCGTTTCAGCCGAATGACGTCCACTGCTGGACAAACGCCTCACTCAAGGATTTCTAAGACTGGTCCTGCGCTGCCCAGATTGCTACATTCACCAGTGCCTCTACCATGAGTTTACCTACCGAGCATCTCGCTATCGAGGGCGTAAAAAAATGTATGGCAAATTGTACAGCGCCTCTAGCGGTTAGTAGCTGAACCACAGCAAAACTAAAAACACTACCATGAGTTCATCTCAAATCGTTAGGTAAAAAACCTATCTAAATGAATACGATAGCGACTAAAGTTTTTATTAAGTTTCATACAAATAACTTACCATGAGTTGCAATTTTCAAAGATGTCATCGAAAAATACCTTAGCTGTCACAGTAACGTAACTCACTGGCTTATTGACGTGTGAAAAGCAAAATAAAATTGTGGTTTTAGGTCATTTTAGGTGTTTTCTTTATTAAATTATGTCGGAAAGAAGTTTATTACGATGGAACATGTTATTAGCATGTGGGCAAACCTCCCACTAGGTGGACCGACGATCTGGTGAAGGTCGCGGGAAGAACCTGGATGCGGGCACATTGTGGAGATCCTTGGGGGAGGGAGAGGATGCTGCGTTTCCCAGAGATATGCGAGGGAATTGTGTCGTGCGAAGATGTCTAGCTGTGCTGTGAAAATGTGTGCGGGTTTCCACCAAAGCTGTGCGAGGAAAATGTATCGTACGAGGATGTGTAGCAGAGATTTGAAAATGCTCATTAGTGTTGTACAGCCTGAGCCTTTTCTACCAGAGATGTGCTGACCGAGGCGAGGTAAATGAAGCGATTCTATTGGTTCTTTACAAACACATCCTTCGCTACGCATCCTCGCACATCTCTGGTGGAAACGCAGCCTTACGAGATCATGATAGAAAGCTAATCCGACAATGAATATGTATTTTCATAAGTTGAAATTTACTTTTGTTTTTAATCAGTCTGTGTATTATGTATTAGGTTTTGTGAAATAAATAGTCAATAAAAATTAATCATTTTATTTTCAACTAGCTTTTGCCCGCGGCTTCGTCCGCGTGAAATTTAGTTTGTCACAGATCGTCATAATTATAGCCTATATGTTAATCTGGGTTATAAACAATAATACTGTAAAGTTTCATCAAAATCCGTTCAGTAGTTTTTGCGTGAAAGAGTAACAAACATCCAGACATCCAAACTTTCGCATTTTTAATATTAAGTAGGATATTAGTAGGATATGTATTTACTTAATTATTATTACTGACGAGATTGCTACCATGTATGTTTAGTGACCATGAAAGATTAAAACAATATAATGTATTTAATTAATTATAATATCTTAAGTTTTACAATAATAAGGTAGGTATATCCATCCAGTTACCCTAGGTCTTTATTATGGATTTAATTTACAAGTAGTTATTTACAAGCACTCTGCTCTAAATCCTTTGGCTTCAGGGAAGAACCTGGACCGCCACCAGTCCAGTGTTCCCTTGGCAGCTCTGTGTATGCGAGTTGCCTTCTTCTTGCTGTTTAAAGTCACTCCACACCTTAACAAATAAACATTACAAATAATAATGACGAAATAAGATAAAAGCAATCAAAATGAATAAAGTAGTAGGTATTTATACACACTTTTCTCAATTTCTCAGTAGTTTTCGTGTCGCCGGTGGCATCAGCATTTCACGTTCGCGTGTCCGTTAGTTCCACCCACCGTTGACTATTGTTGGCTCTTTCTTGGGGCCCTTCAGTGGGCATACTCAGATCGCCATATCTATAGAAAAACAACTTTATTGTATCTAGAAAATATAAATCTAGCACTCATATTACTGAATTTTAGCTAGGCACGTGGAAGTTATGCTGGAAAGGTTGTATTTCTCCAAAAAAACCAGCTCAAAATTATTCGTTTAATTTCGAAATTCCTCCACTACATAGTATGTTTATTTTTACTTAACTTACCTTTCCATAAATTCTACAATCGGTTTAAACGGATAGGCGCAGGATCTCATTTTCCTATCGTGGTTAAAATCCAATTTTTTGTGGAAAATTATTCATCAATAATCCTTCAACAAAACATGTTTTGTTATCTGTTGTCATGACAACAGCTGCGTCAAAGTCGCAATGACAAGAAATAAACAATACAAATTTAAAATCATCATGTTAATTCAGCTTTAAGCACTGTTCTAGGACACTTAAATTTTGCAGTGTTATTTTTGACATTTTTGTTATTTCCTACTCTATCTTTTCTATATAGTTAGAAAGGAGCGGCATTCGTTCTTTCATTCATCCATTCATAGAGTGTGAAGTTGGATACGTTAACATGTTCACCAACATGACATCACAAAACCATCGAATTATCGCTGGCGAGTAAAGTATACGGTAATTGAACTCATGGTATGATTTTAATGCAAACTTCATCGATCCACGTTTAAACTCTATCGACTGTAGTATACGAATACAAGTTTTCGATGGCAACTCATGGTAGAGGCACAGATCGTCGGTCCACCTAGTGGGCGTAACGTAAATTACGTAAACTGTAATGACAGAGCCTATGACTGCGTCCTTGACAAGTCGTCGCTTGCCTCTCTAACTGACGTAACTGACTTTTTAGTCGAGTACAATTAGATTTTAAATAGGAAATAATTCCTACAAAAGATTTTATTGCTTTAATGGCTTCATTCATATATTACAAAAGATTTTATTGCTTTAATGGATACAAGGAAGAGGGACAGCCACAGTAGGTAACACAGAGTCGTTCAGGTGAGTGCTAGGAAGAGGTGCAGCAACCGCAGTTAAGGAACGGCTGGGACGAACAAGGATGGGCGCACCCAGCTCGTAAGCCTTGATAGGGTTACACTAGTTGAGGCGCTCCTTTTCAAGACTTGGAAGCCTGCGGGTAACGAGCCATTGGACGTGGAGAGGGTCATTAATTATACACATGTTTTCTACTTTGCCGAACATTTGCACGAGAACGGTTTGTTCAAAACATATGAATTTGGTCTTATTTAATGCAGGATTAAATGCCCTTCAACCTTCAGAAAGACCACTTTTCGATAGGGTAAGTCCTTTACGCAGTATAACCGGAAAACCGAAAAAGCGCCCCTTTCGAGGGCCCTCACCACTTAAGCACAACTCCGTCGAAGTCGAAAACCTAGGAGAATCTTTATGGACAACTAATGAAGCCATTAATTAAAACACTAAAATCTTTAGTTGGAATTATTTCCGATTTAATCCATTTTTGTGTTTAATTCTACTGGCCTATTTGGCAAAATTTTCAGGCGATTAGACAGATCGATTCGTCTTGCAAAATTGATTAAGATGGTGTAGATAGATAAGTCACTTTCGAAAAAAAATTCAGATACGTCAGTTAGAGAGGCAAGCGACGAAGTGAGCTTTATGATTTATGCCAGTGAGTGAAAGCTCACATTTGCACAGTTTGCACTGGAGCAGTAGCTGCCTATAAGTATGTGGATGGGTTGGATGGAAAGGATGAAGGAATCCTTCATCATTTTCAAAAAGAGAGAGTTCGTCATTCGATGAAACGAATGAACATACGAGTAAAGTAGTGTAGAGCATGTGCGAATGATTTGTTTAGATTTTACTCACAACGGGAGCGAAGTCTTTACTTTGTTTGGCAACACCAGTAAATTAAACTCAATGCTTGAAGTTTACGAGAGAATCGACACAGGAATATAATAAATTGGCCTCTTATGAAGCCATAAAGGGAAGCTAAATCACATACGAACCACGGCATCCCAACTTCCCAACTATCCCAACTAATATTATAAATGCGAAAGTAACTCTGTCTGTCTGTCTGTTACGCTTTCCCGCTTAAACCTCGCAACCGATTTCGATGAAATTTGGCAGGGACATAGTTTGAGTCCCGGGAATGGACATAGGATAGTTTTTATCCCGGTTTTTGAAACAGGGACGCGCGCGATAAAGTTTTCCTGTGACAGACAAAATTCCACGCGGGCGAAGCCGCGGGCAGAAAGCTAGTAGCATAATAAATGAGTCCTTAATAAGTAGAAAACGTAATAACACGGTAATTTGTCTTTTTCCTCGAACAAATATTTTTTTTACCTATCGAAAAAGAAAAATGAGCTTTCAGGGAAACATAATTAATGTCACGTTAAATGAAGAATATGAAGATAATTAGGTACCTAATTATGTTATACAGGTTGAGATAATTTTTAGGGTTCCGTAGCCAAATGACAAAAAACGGAACCCTTATAGATTCGTCATGTCTGTCTGTCTGTCCGTCCGTATGTCACACCCATTTAGAGCTATACTGTTGAAACTTGGTAGGTAGATGTATTCTGTGAACCGCATTAAGATTTTGATGCAAAAATAAAAAAATAAAATAAATAGGTATACCTACGATAAATATTGGGGGCTCCCCATACTTAGAACTGAAACTCAATTTTTTTTTCATCAAACACATACGTGTGGGGTATCTATGGATAGGTTTTCAAAAATGATATCGAGATTAGTTTGCGTGATAGACGCTTCCAAAGTGGAAAAAGCTGATCCCCCCCCCTCTAACCTCTAAAATAAGAAAATGAAAAATCTAAAAAAAACATGATGTACATTACTATAAAAACTACCAACGAAAATTGTTTTGAGCGAGATCTAGTAAGTAGTTTTTTTTAATACCTCGTAAATCGTAAACCGCTTATTACCGCGTTATCTTTCATACAAATAACTTGAATTAAAAAAAAATCATAAGTCAATGGTACGAAACCCTTTGTGCCCAATGACGCTCGGATTGCTCGGATCAAACTCCCCGCATCCCGCGCTTCCGTCGACCAAAAATTGATGGGGCGCGTCTTCGTGGATGAAATTATCTATTACGTATAATGATTTGTACCTACTGTCGAACTTAGACTAAAATTCAAAGGTAAAATGTTACTAGATACTATTACAACTACGAGTAAGTACCTCTCATAGAACAGCGAAAGGTACCTACACGAATACGAATCGATAAAGTATTTTTTGTAGAGTCTAGACTTCAAGTGGCACTCACCTGCTCAACGCTGAGAAGGTAGGTATTTGTTTGAAAAATAAACCGATTACTTAGAGACAAAATTCTAGTGAACTTCAGAGTGACAAGATAAGAGGTCGTATAACATGACCAGGTAAACCAGACGTTTTCAGCAGAACGTCTGTCGTTATTTTCTTATACTATTCACTATTTTCTTTATTTTTTTCTATCATACACAAGAATACGCGTGCGTGAGTCAATGCTCGCTCGTATGTGAGGCCTTGTCGAATAGTAATCTTGTAGGGTGCCATCGTGCTTGTTTTGTTTTCGATGTAAACTCGCGGATATGTACAGGCCTGTTAAAACGTCTAATTGAAAGAGTTCTAAGTGCCTTTTACCCGTGATACGGATTTCGGCACGCGTGCGGTTCTTCCATGTATATGTAAAATCACGCTGCTGGTTTCACGCAGCAGGACCAGGCCTGGCTCACTCCGCGTGGTACATCACATCCGATAATTATCTACAGCGAAGCGCCCCGCCGGCGGGTATTATATCAGTCGAGTGTCACGCGCTCGCCCGTCAGGACGCTGGCTTGCGTTTTAGTATGATTATAATTCTATGATCGAAGTATTATTTAAAAATGGACATAAAGAGAAAGAAATATTGTGCGGCGTTCGGGTGTTTAAATTCGAAAAGAAATTACCGGATTTATCTTTTTTTTTCGCTTCCCAAAGATGCTGAAAGGTATGTTGGCCATGTAGGTAATCAATAATAAAATTCTTAGGATAGTATAGGATTCTTTTTTTTCTGTAATAGTATGTTTAATTTATCTGTCTTATGTTAAAATAGGTAGGTATGAATGAAGACATTGTAATAGAACAAGTTTTTTTAATCCTAATTAGGTATATTTGAAATGTTATTTTTACTTACCTACATACGTACCTCATTACAAATAAGTAGATTAATTATTTTTTCACTAGACAGCAACCCTAACAGCGTAAGAAGAGTTCAGAGGCACGCGATAGAAAGAGACAAAACTTGTAGGTGAATAAAATTGTAGGTAACGTAGTGCTGTGCGAGCTGAATTCCACTGTATCGCGTCGCAGCAAGACTCGCATTTATTTAAATCGTCGTGCGGAGTAATCCTTCTGTACCTGTACTATTACTTATTCTGTGGCAGGACAAAGATTTCGTATTGTGTGCCCACAGCCAATCAGTGTTCCGCGTGCGTGTAGCCCGCTTAATAGGAAAAATATGTATAAAATAATAAAATGCGGGCAGCCCCGCATGTTAAATCCGCATGCGTGCCGAAGTCCGCATCAAGGGAAAAAGGCACTAAGAAATGTAACTTGTAATGCTAAACAACATTTTGGCTGGAAAACTGTTTCTATTTTAAAACTACCTATATACCATGCTTGTTTAACTAATTTTAGCTCAAAGTTTCTTAATTTTAAATAGAAAACGGCATAGCAATAGTTTCCAAGTAGATTATACTCCCAATGTTGTCGGGGGCAACCGTTTTATTGATTTTCTCTTTATTTATTAACTTTCTATTACTATTACAAACATAAAATCAGCTAAGTACTCACTTACCTACTCAGGTAAGCATTTAAGTAATCCTATTTTGTTTGATGTTATAAAATCAAAATAAACGTTTTCATTTTAAGCGTTTTCAGTTTATTTTGATTAAACTCTGATTGCTGGACTTTTGACCTAGTTTCCGGGCATCGTAGCAAACGCCCTTTATTTGATTTCCTTTATTAAGAGTCCGTTAAAAATTTGCTTTCCTATTTCATTCCTGATTTGTTTATCGCCAGAGAATGAGAATTTCTTCCGTCCTTTAGGGTGCGTACAAATTAATGCAAACCGTCTTTTAACTAAAATAGTAAAACACGGGTCTTAACGCGACGTTTATTAATGAGTTACATTAATGTACTTACGGCTTGACGTTTCGGCTGCTATGCTGCAGCCGTGATCACAAGCAGACTGGCTGCCTTTTAATTGTCTTTTAGGTAGCACACGTTGTCTATTACAGTCTGGACTTTCTTTTACATCTACGATTTTTTCTTACGTTCTAGTAAAATAATACTATGATTTTCGGCAAATTTAATTTGTAACACTCTCATGTCATTAAGGGTGTTTGTTAATCATCGACGTGTAAAAGCTTTGTTTGTAGGTATTGTGCCGAAAACAAATCGAGTTAAAAGGTCTGAATAACTCGTTGTTTGGGCAGGTAGAGCGACAAAGGCCCGCACTTTAAAAGGTATACAGTATGATATTGGAAAAATGTCTGTATAAACGGTTGATTTTAATTTAGTAAAGAGAAAGTTCTGAAACGTGGTCATAGTTGGATTCTAGAGACTAGAGATCTCGAGTTCAATTAAAATTGTGCAATTGTTCTCATTGTGTGTAGGCGTTGCGGGTGCATACTATTTCAAAATTATGCAGGTATATATTATGCCCTTTTCAGGGCAATGTAGCTTAGGTATGGTACAGCTGCTAGGGTCAAAATTAAGGAGCTTTATTTGACCCAAAAATATACCCTGACAGGGTTATCAAATTTTGCGAATATACTAGCACATTGAAAGGTAATAAATTTTACTTTCATGAATAACCAGTCATGAACATCTTGGGAGTAACCAGTATTTCTCCATAGGCAGTGTAATATAAATTAAAGGCCTGGGTAAACTGGGCGATTGTTTAGAAATCGAATTACACGCGTACGTAACACACAGCTAGTACAATATTATAGGTAACTCCTTAATGTAACCTGGCGCCAGTGTGGCAGGGAAAGAAAAAGATTCCAAAGCAATTCATCATAAAACTTGCTTGACTACGTAAAACCTTTCAAATCTGCCTTTAAGCTAGACAGCTTTTAAAAGTAAAAGATTAATGCAATAGATTTTTACGTTGTAAACACTAAACACGATAAAAAAAGGAAAGAGCGTAAAGACGCCATTAAGATTTAGGTCAACATTTGGCAGATAAAGGTCAGTAGGTACACAATAAGGAAATGGGTTCTTTTGGGGTATTTTGAACCAAACAACAGCATCTAATCCATGTAATGTAACGGGTTTAGGGTTGCCAGGTGTCCGGCTTTAGCCGAACATGTTTGGCTTTTTAGGGTCGTATCCGGCCTAAACTTAAAGCTTAGTTACAACAGGATATTGCAAAATTCCCACGGGAACGGGAGTTAGCGGGAAAAAACATTTGTATGAAAAAATCTAAACCGCGTAAGATAGATGAAGGGGGTAAAAGGGGATCCACGCACGCGTACGAAGTCGCGGGCGGCCGCTAGTTTTTAATAAGCACCCTATTAAATAAACTATTTAAAGATAGAAGACTAGGTACGAAGAGACGAGCTGCAATAATTTTCTAATTACTTTTTCTCGGAATTCCTAGAAACCCTGTTTTAATGGAAAAAGATAAGCATAATATTTTCTTGCAAAACGTCTGCACTATTCATTGTTATTTAAAATGAGGTGTACCTTCGGTAGGCACTCGTTTAAAGACACAATAATATTCAGAGTATGTTATTTTTAATGATAAGATTTCGAGCAATTCCTATAAAGTTCGGCCAAACCAACGCGATCACACGCGATCAGCCGGCGTGCAGCGATGGCGACCAGACTTAGGGTTCGGACAAACCAACGCGATCACAGCGCGATCAGCCGGCGCGTGCAGCGATGGCGACCAGACCTAAATGCATTGATCGCCATCGCTGCACGCCGGCTGATCGCGCTGTGATCGCGTTGGTTTGTCCTAACCTTTAAATGCATTGATCGCCATCGCTGCACGCCGGCTGATCGCGTGTGACCGCGTTGGTTCGGCCGAATCATAGATAAACAATTTAAAAAACATTAAGTAGGTACCTAAAGTTGAGTTACACCACCATATTTTAACCGTCAAGGTTCGGACAAACCAACGCGTGCAGCGATGGCGATGGCGATGGCGACCACTGCGCGTGCAAAAGTTGTTTCATACTGCCGCGACCGCGATGGCGATCACTGCGCGTGCAGGTTGTCACTGTCACCACAACTGTCACGCATATTGTCAATCACGCCTATTCGGCAAAAATAATGGAAACTGAATTAAATGATTTGTTTGGAGCTTTTGATGCAATTGAGACAGTGGAAACACTTTTTCACTCAAGTTTATTCAGGCGGCCATATATTATAGAATGAGACAGGATTACATGCGGTATAGGTAGTAGGTATTGGTTACTCATAACCAAGCTATATTTCTGGCTTCGTTTGTAGTCCCTAGAGCCCTAACAATACCTTTTAATAAGATTTAAAGAAAGGTTTGATAGGAAGGACTGCACTGAGGCTTTCTTGGCCTCAGTGGGGGAAATGAAACACAACGCGGACGGTTGATATCTGGTTTATTACTGTTATGCTATTGCTATATACAAGATTTACATAATGTACACAATTCAATGTGTCCAGTCCAATGTGCCGTCGGTGTAGAGTGCCTACGGTGCACGTTTCGTTCAGGGTTCATGGGCCAGTCGGCTAGCATGTTGTAGGTCGCGGTCGATGCTGTCGTGCTCGTACAGTATCCTTGTGGGCAAGTAAGATTAAAACCATTTCATCTTTTTCCTTGAGGGAAAAAATTTGCCCCCATTACCTTTTACCACTGTCGTTCTTATCGTTAAATCGCACAAAACTACACAGAACTTAACACAACATCTATCAAAATCAATTTTCATTTTCATTTTTGGTGCAACAGTCATCTTGACATTTACTTTTTTTTAAGGCAAAGGAAATTACATTATGTACCCAAACCACAGAGTACATAATAGTCCAAATATCTTTTTTGTCTATAATAAATAACCCAAAAATACAAAAAGACATCAGTTTTGATCAACTAGGTGTTTCTAGTGGCACTAAATTAATGACTGAGACGTTTGATGACTTTAATTAGGTTTTTATTTATGGCATACTTAGAATTGCTCTAGGGCCTTTGAGAAAGCTGCAGACATGTACATTCTCAATTATTTTGTTCTGCAGATAATATCCCAATTTTATTTATGAAGTTGAAGAAGCAGGTTCTCGAGAAAACTAGAATAATTTGTTTATTACATAAAAATAAATTCTGATATTGATACTTTATTCTAAAACCTTTTTTATTATTCAAGTAGGTCAGACTAGTGGTATGTTATGAATAAATTCATTTTTAATTGTGTAAAACCTTTTTAACAGATCCTACTTACTATTTATTACATCGATTTTAAAAAACAGAAACGTCACAGTGACAAATGTCGCGATGATCGCTGATCGCTGCGTGCACGCGACCAATGACAGGACGCGTTGATGTGAACTCATCGCTACAAATTCATACACGCTGTCTGGTCGCCATCGCCATCGTCATCGTGCACGCCGGCTGCACGCGTTGGTCTGGTCTAACCTTCACTATAACCATATCCGGTGTTTTTTGTAAAGAGTTTGACGTTGTTTAAAGTTAAAGTAATATGGTGCAACCCAGCCTTAGTTTAAGTTAGTCAGTTAATAAAGTTTCAATTTATCTGATGGTTATAAAATCAGGACACGAATTAACATTCTGATTATTCAGAGAGCGATTCTAAAGATAAACAGCTACGGACACGTCGCCCAGATGGGCCTAAAATAACAAACCTTGAAAAGTGAAAGAATCCACCTTATTTATTTAGGAAAAGGGAAAAATAAATTTTCCGATGCCGTGTCAGAATTTTCATTTCTTACTTTTTTATAAACATTTGAGTTACGTTAAATTAAAAGGTAAGGCGACTTTCACCCGCTTCCTTAACCACAAAGCAACGGCTATCTTATGTCTGCGAAAACACAAAGTTTCGCAATCATCTAAGAGTAGGTAGGTACACTTGCTACTGCCAGTCGTCGCTTGCTCAAACAGAGCGAGTCACAGTCTGGGGCGGAGCCGCGAAAGAATGTCTAGGCCGTCTAGCTCGGACAATAACTCGCAGCTCCGTCCCAAAGACTTCGGGAGGACACCGTCAGGTTTTAGTGAGTAGGCCCTGCCCATCTGGCAGGGAGAGCCTCACATAACCCACTGGTTCTCCCGGGCCAGTGGGTATACAATTTCATGCATTTCCTTACAAAAAAAAAAGGTACACTTGCTACTTTTAGCATCGGTGATTTAGCCGATTTTTAGAAGCATCGCACACTTAAAACGCTAAACGCGGCGATTGAGTAGCTTTTCGTGCTTTTCGCAAGATCGATGCAGCTATCGTTCTTGCGAAAATCGTTTAAACGCGCGATTCCATTACCGCGTCCAAACGCATCAAGTCGCGGAATCGCGATGCTGCATCGATAGAGTCGCTAAAACGCTTGATTCATATACCGCGTCCGAACGTATGAAGTTGCAAAATCGCCGATCGCCGATTTTTACATAGTAACATGATTTATTTCTACACGTGTAGCTTTCTTCTTGGTAACTAATGTTTTTATATTGGCAACAGAAATCTGACAAATTCATTATTTTCATTATTTGAACAAAGGCTTATTATAGGGTAGACCGGGGACAATAGTACCATTTTTTGGAAATTGTTCAATATTGAGAAATCTAATGAAATGTAACTTATTCTGTTAGGATGCTGTAAAAACTAGACTCTTAAGCTACAAATTTAAGCATGCAGAGTTGAACTATTATTTCGAATACTTAATGAAAAACGAATTTGAACTGTACGATGTCTCATGTTACAATTGACCCCTACAACGGGTCAATTGTACCAATAATATATGAGGCAATAAAAGTAGTTATGTTTATCTAATCATCACCTTTATTGGTATTCTGTTCTCATAATCTCCTACAATCATCAGTCTTTATTAATTGAGATCGAAAATATTTAGGAACAAGTATGAAAAATCAACACTTAAGTTTAAAAACAACACAATAACTTTTCTTCCATAAAAACGAAAAAACTAACTGTTTCTACATAATATGCCATCTATTTGGCTCGGATATTGCTTCTGAAACAACAATAAGCATAATAACAATGATAGAAATACCAAAACTGAAAAATCTATTTTTGTATGAGGGTACAATTGACCCCTGGTACAATTGACCCTGATTATTTATACCTACTACTGCTTCGACCTTTTAAGATTTTTTCATAAGCCTGTTCATAAAGGAATAGATCCGTTGATCCGCGATCCGTACTTTTGACTCTACGCCGAGGCATCTAAAACAAAATGTTCAAATACTTAGTTACTTACTGAATTAAGCTAAAATGTACATATTCAGAAGGGTTTTAGAAACCTATATTAAAACATTTTAAGTAGGCATTTAGGTACTTATATCACCTTTTTATCTACTTATTTAATAAAACACATTAAGTATGTATCTAATTAATGCTTAATGCATGCAACTATGAATGAGCCTAGACTATATTTTCAGTAGGTAGGTATGCCTGTAATTGTAAAAATATAATTGTAAAAATGTAAAATAACCACGTGAATGTTTTATAATAACTTATCTTATTATAAGTATAGGTACTTTAAAACCAATTTAAAATATTATGTAGTAAGTATAAAATAAGGTTCCGGGGGTTAATTGTACCACGGGGTTGATTGTACCGCTACAATTGACCCCATGGAGACTGGTACAATTGTTCCAAGTAGGTAGTCAAGAGAACTTCACCTAAAATTCAGTCATTTTCACAGTGAATGCCAATAATTCGCTGTCGATACAAAGTTTAGAGCCTGGATAAACTATTGACAACAATACTTTGGTAACAAATAGCATATTGGGCAACTTATGGGCTCATATATGTATTTGACATAAAAACTTACTGCGGCTGGGCAAAAAACAAAAATCTTTCCTGTACACCTTCGTTTCTCAGCACAAGCGCCGCCGACTGGTGAGCGGATGGAAACACAAAAAGCGCATATTCTGACGCTATGCACACAATCTAACGTCGCTTGTATGAAGAAATATCGCCGATGGTACTATTGACCCGTGGTACTATTGTACCCGGTCTTCCCTACCTAATGTAAATACTGGTTAGGTTACAACACCACAAGAAGCCATAAAAAATCTCAATGTTTGCTTAAAGAGCGAATTTTTTTCGTGACATACTTATCGCTAAATCTGTTGTTTCTTTTAAACCCTGCCTGAGAAAAATATATTTTTGATGAACAAGATAATTTGTAAACTAAATAACTTTTCTTGTAAGAGTTTTCCTAAATAAATACCTATCTTAAAACATATAGAATTCTGAGCGACTGCAGTGGTAGGTATATTACCGACGCGATCCCAAGTACATATAACAAATACTCTAAATGTTATTATAGGTTAGGACCTGGAGCATAACACATGCTGGATGGCTGCCATTTTGGTTCAAATTAAACTAACTATGTAAGTAATGTTGTCAGTAGTCTAAGGATATTTGGACTAAATAAAAATATTTTCTTTCTTTTTCTTTTTATAGCTTCTAAGTACTGCACAGAACAATGCCCCTTCTATGTACGTTGTAGTGATAAGGAAAACTGTAGTTGAGAGTTTTCACTTGCAGTCCGCGTGATTAACGTGGAGCTAATTGCTTTGTATAGTAAGGTACTTGATACAAATAAGGCCTACCTAACTTTAAATGCTTATATTTCAATAAATATTAACGCTAATCAACAAAATCAAGGTTAATTAACTTCTTCCATCCTTTAATTTTAGCAATATTACAAAAAATAACACAATTTTTAACTAAATCTATTCAAAATAAGCAAATTACGAAACCACTGATTTTGGCTTTATTAAATCACCTACACGGAATAAGGCCTATATGATTCAAATGCCTCTAGACCTTAAAATTGTGATTGTATTAAACAAAATGCGGTCTCATAACATTAAACACGTCGATTTGTTTGCGTTATCAAAATTTTACATACCAAGTAAATAGAAATATACTCTACATCTCTAGATAAACTTAAATTCAACTTATTAAGAATTATACATAAATTATAGATAAAATTAAATATTCATAGTAACAAACTAATGATTCCTTACATATATTATCAAAAAAATTATCAAAAACAAACATTATTATTTTTTTGCATAGGGCTTATTACAACACCGTGTTCGAATAAGGCCTACACATAAAACCTTTCAAATAAATCAGTTTAGGAACATCATTTAGTCTTGAATTTTTGTAAACAAAATGAGACATAATTTTTTGTTAGAACCAGGGCATATAAAGGCTTCTGAATCATCTTTACGAACTCCTACACAATCTTTGTGATACCACCAAAAGCAGTCCTTTATGGTCGCATATCTGCTACTTTGTTTTCGAGACAGGCATGATAATACCAGCTTTTATTCTCCTATCCTTTAGATTTATACATACGGCCTTTTTTTTCTTTTTTTTTTATTAGTTTTGTATTTTGTTTGTTTTTTTACAGGTTTTGTTATGTTTTTTGACACTGTTTTCTTTTTCTTTTCTGTGCTGTTAGTAACATTCTTATTAAATAAATATTTTGTTACTCTTTGACTCATTTAGTTTAATGAATTTGTCCGTAAACAGGTGTTAACATAAGTATCTAATATGGCCTACCATGCTGAAATAAGGCCTAGGCCTTATTAGATATCTCGCTCTCGTTGTCTTTAAAAATTTACAAATAATGCATCTATAGCCAGTAGTACAAATTAAGGTAATTATTAGCTAGTAAGAAATATTTAGAAACGATTACTAAAAAAAGCATAATCAAAAACAGCGTCATTTTACCAAAAACTTAAGATGAAATCGCCGAATTTTTATAAGAGAGCACGAAATCACCCACCACCTTAGAAGAACGCATGCCAATTGGTGCTGGGATCGTGAATCGGGACGCTCTTGCTCTCTACTGGGTTAAAGGGCATTTGAGTACGTGTCCTTGAAGTATTATCCCGGTAGGATTTATTTATCTGTGTTTTCTGATGTATAGGCCTTATTAGAACGTAGGCCTTATTTGTATCAAGTACCTTATTTCTTCGTTACCATTCAAGGGGTGGAGATCCGGTCCACGCCTAGTTGTCCGATGGAGGAAAGGGGGAATAAATTGTAAAGTGCCCACTAACCGAAGGCTTAGTACAAAAAACTGGGGACCCACTTACTAAACTTTCGTTTCTAAAGCCCGATTTACACTTCAATAAGTACAGTAGCGAGCTAACTTGCTTCATTGACGAGTTAGGTCGCAAAAACGAGAGAACTTATTACTTAACTGACTGATTTCTTAACTCGCTACTGTACCTATTGAAGTGTGAATCGGGCTTAATTATAGAACAGATGTCGATTGTTGGTAATTCCTTGTGTACAAATGACTTATGATGACTGTTTTGCATCCTATTTAATTACATTCCAGTAAGGCAATGTTTAGTTAGCTAAATAGGAGGTTCAGAGGATGTGTGATTCATTTAAAGGTGATCAAAGGAAAATAGAATAGTAATTTAACTGGTGTCCACTTTGATCACCCAGGTCATCTTATCCATGGGTGGTAAAGGACACCAAATTGTCGCTTGGAGTCCACTTTGATCACCTGGGTGATCAAAGCCAGGCGATCAAAGTGGAATAGACCCCCTAACTAAAGTTATGGTATTCACGATGCATGGTATGGTCTAGCCCTTACGACTCTGGTTCACCAAAATGTTCCTTATAGAAAACTAAAGAGAACTAATTTATCCTTAGGTACAGTCACGGAATGAAAAGGTTCGTCAGTTTTCAAATTGATTCCTTCAACGAATCGCGAGCACATATTACCTTTTGAAACTATGTTACAGAATAATCTCGAGTTAGAGAAAATAATCTTTAACTGTTCGTCAGTAAAGTTCAAAATTATTCAGATCAAAGTTGTTTGACGATTTAACTTGTCAAGAAGATTATTATGATTGACAAACTAAAACCTTCTTGTTGGTTCAACCTGCCATTATTATCTATTAAAAAAAAAGTACATTTTGTAACATTGCACTGATGGGATAGAAAAATAAACAAGCAAAACCTTATTCGTTAGCAAACGTCATATTTATTTAAATGTTAGCAGCACTGTTTCTTGCACGGTTATGTTGGCAGGTTTGACTCTTACAGTACCTAGTGCAAGCGAAAACCGACACTAAGGTGACGAACCTTTTCATTCCGCGACTGTACTTTAGGCAATAAATCAATGTCCTACTTCGGTAAAATATCGCAATTAATATTCTACTTCGATAATAATTTACAAATTATTCTAAGTAATGTTTTTGCCAAATAAGCTACCCAATCAATAATAACTTCGACATTAATGTAACAAATTTCTCATTAATATACCAACGTGGATGTTATTTTACTTCAGACACAACAAATAAGACAAAGGCTTTTACTCGTTTCTAGGTCAATCAAAAAGTTATACCTACTTTTTGTCAACTAATTTCAAACGCCTTGTATGAAATAATAGGGCATTCAAATTATTGTTTCTTTGTAAATGTTTGAGACATTTAATAAAATATAACATAGAATAGTCGACACATCAGACGTTGTTGTAGCAAATTGACTCCTATTACCACTAGACAAGATGTCACATACTGTACTACAATAAGACATCGTAGACACAAGTCGCAGCCCTGTCATCTCCCTCAAAGACCTATCTCACATTATCAACCAAGCATGCATAATACAATTCTTTGTTACAGCTTTTAGTCTCACAAGTGTTACATTGGTCGTGACATCAAGGTGTCATGTAACCGCTTATTTTCTTCCAGTCAATATAAAGGTAACCCACTTTGCTGAAGCTGAAGATGTTAGAAACAAACAATCGACTTTTACTGCTCAACTTGGAACTTTGGATGTGAAGCAATCAGAAACATAATTCTGATAAGATTTAGCTTCGAAATCATTTCTATATAATTGAGTTTAAGAGTTGTTTGGCAGAGAACGCTTAAAGAAATAATTCTTGTATGAAAACTTGAATAAAATACTAAGGTAACAGACATTAAGTTACTGGAACAATTGTAGAATGAAATGAAAATGAATGAAAGTTGCAGAGTTGACATCTACGAACTGAAATATTATATTATGATCAAAATATCAATCAATTTAACGGAAATAATCTTAAAAACTGGACATGGACAATGAAAACGAAAATTCTAGAGACAATGTTGATATCGCTCGTTGAAGGAATCCCTAGAATATTCGCGTAGTAAGTACGCGGCATTGTGCGCGACAATTGAAATAGTAATGCTACAAAGGAACTATCCAAATAAAGCAATACTTTGTTTGGATAGTTCCTTTGCTTTGTAGCCAAATCTCTTTTCTACATTGAAAGAAAGAGTTCAAAAGCTGCTCTAAGCACTAATATTAAGAGAAAAGATTTGATTGTTTGTTTGTATTGAATGGACTCCGAAACTACTGAACTGATTTGAAAAATTCCCTCACCATTATTGCTATCTTACATTATTTTTGATGAACATAGACAGACGGGTCAGATATTCTAATGATAAATCATAACCCTCTTTTGCTTTGCCGTAGTCAGGTAAAAAGTAGAACACAAACAAAGCTTTCAGCATAAAACGTGATAAAACGACACAGAATAAAATGTTTAACAAGTAACTTTGTACCTAAGCGTTTTTGAATATTCAATTTATATACTCAAATGTTTTATTTAGGAAATTTCAAACGTGAATAGGATACGGTGGAACTACATACTCGTAGTTCAAAGTTTCAATTAGTTTTGTAATTAAAGTCGATAAAAAAGTAACTAGATTCGGTTCAATCGGAATCGAAATGAATTGGTTTTTTAATAGTATATTAAAAAAATTGTTTATTTTTATTAATTTTAGTTACATTTTTTGTCGATTTACGACAGCACATTTTGTTGCCAAATGGCATGTTTACCTACCTACAACTGTATAAAATGTAAGAGTTTAGCATGTGTCGTCCTTACAGCAAAAAATTGCCTTACTTAAAGTGTGAATCATAAATAAAACGAGCGGAGTACTATTTGGTTTGAAATATTTACTAGAGATTTGGAAACAACTTAATTAGAGATGAGCTGATTTAATTTGTTGCCAAATAAACATTTTTTATTTCTTTCTATTTATTAAGGATACCAAAGATTAATTTACTATTGTTCACCCTGTATTTCACCTCCAGGTCCCTAATCTCACTCAAATGTTGAGTTATTAAGTATTTAGTAGCGAATGCAGCAGAACTGTGGTTAATGGTATCCCTATAGAATTAAGTATGTACTACTATATGCGGGCAGCGCAGGACCGTTCATTGTGGAAAACCTTGGGGGAGGCCTTTGTCCAGCAGTGGACGTCATTTGGTTGAAACGTACTCCGGAAATGTGGTCACCTATCTTCCATTACTTCACTGGACACCCATCTGATGTCACCGCTTGGGGCATCTTAGGGACCACCAATATTCAATATCTTTAATGCATTCCATGTTGTTACATAAATGTAATAAATGTATTATGGAAAACCACAAGCTTTACTTAAGTTACTTAGAGTATCTCGTAGTCTAATTTCCCAGTAATCTACTTGACACTCAAAAATACGAGTATAATCTTAAACGACTGCTCCAAAATTCAAAAACATACAATAATTTGAAACTGGTTTAAAGTATGCTTAAGTTTGAGTTGGGTGAGCTTCGTAGCACACGAAAGTCGTAGCACAAAAAGGAATTTTGGAGATTTTATTTTTGATTAATAAATTTATTGCGATACTTACACTTGTGTATAATAACTACATACTTTGAGATAATACCTTGGATAGATAGCCATTGTTCAAACAAAAACATCTAAAAATAAGACCAAAACAATTTAAACCTTTACCTTCAACCTTCAGTATGGACTCTACTTTTGTCATTTACTAGTCGTCTAAAGTTTAGCAATCTTCTAACTTTTACGAGATTGAAACAAGACCGCGGAGTTGCTTTTCGTGTAAAGATATTTTATTTTGTATAAACGCTACATCTACATGATTTTAGAATCTTAGGTATTTCGCTGTAAGCAATAGAAGGTCATTTCAAATCTCATCGTTCTTACTTTTCAGCGGTTCATTGCGTTTGCATGAACGTTAAAATTCTGTGGTTGTGTTGACTTTTCCAGCTGAGTCCGGCCGCCGCCGTCAGTCGGGAGAAACTTCGGCGCACGACAGCCGCACCGCGCCGGAATCGCACGCGAATCGTACGGCCCTCGTAAACATATAGCGATAACGGTGTGGTGTTTAACATTAAACAGAAACAGACCTGTGTATCACGATGGATTGATTTGTGTCTATACTGAGAAATTTCGCGGGAATGGGATTGTGAGTTCGCAGTTTGGTGAGTATCGTAATTTAACTATTTCAATTTTCCAATCGTGGAAACTTAATTAACTTGAAAACTAAGTAAGTTTTACTTTTATGAGTACATTAAAAAACTACAAAAAGATGTCCAGAATTTTTATAAAGCAAAGGAAAAATGATCTTGTTTTTTTAAACTAAAACTTTTTCAGTAAGTTGCAACTCAAAGTACTTAATACAAAGTACCTACCTACTAAGTTTAGACTTTCCCAGATTAGAAAACAATACAATTAAATGCCTAATGATTGAGTAATTAAGGTACTTACACACCACCCAGTTTTTCTTTGATTAGCCAACATAAAGCTAACTGAAGCTTTCGTGATAATGAAAAAGGCTAAAAGAACAATGGCAGTAATCCCTAGCAACATGTAACGTTTAGAAAACAGAAATAAATAATGCTACATCATTTTTTGCTGAATGGCTTTGCTGTATTTGTTACGGAGGACTTATTTTTCAGAGGTATTAAACTTTGATTAATGATATCGCTTACGTAGCTTTATATTCTGTCGAAGTCCGGTACCAACCAACATTAATGATATTGGCACAAGCAAATTTGTTTGCAGAGCTGATTTTAATTACTGATTCCACGAAACCGGCTATCTTTTTTATTATTTATTTTTCCGTTCCCTGGTTTTTGCGTTAGGAAGTAACAAACCCCAATGATGTATGGACACATCCTCATAAACTTTCGATTTATAATATTAGTATGATGTAAATTAATATCTTTTCTGTATCTCAACTGACACTGAGTTGGCTATTGAGATGATCTTTGTTTTGTTGTGTACCTATTGTGTGTATTGTTTAGGTAGTGTGTATTGGATAGGTGTTGGTAGCCTTTACATACTTTGTGATATTGATAATTATAATTTAAGGGGCCTTAACCATATTGAGTGTTAGTTAATGGATGTTAACACTGTATAAATACGCTGTTGGTTTTTTTTAATTAAATGAGATAACAAATTGTATTTGTCACTAATTAGGCAATGGTCTTTAAATAGAAATAGCGAAGTTATAAGGAAACAGAAAAATATCTGATTTTTTTTGCAATTGTTTAGGTTTGTTTTTAACAACAAAGTGAAATCTTTTGGCCTACAACTCACGTGATGGAAAATGATGATCAGGCCAAAGTTGGAAGCGAGCTTCATCTGGAATCATCAACCACAGAGGAACTGGCTTGGCTCTCTTACCTTTAACTGCTGTTACAAAACAAAAGCTGTTAACATTGTCGTTATGGAGACTGACTAAGATAGTTTGTTCTACACTAACTATCTCAGTCAGTCGAGACTACATTGATGACAAGGATGCGTAGTCAGTTCAGTCTGCACATATTTGATGCCTACTTGAATTTGGTTATTCTTCTTACCGTTAGATAATTCCTGGCAATTAGTGATGACTGAGTTTGTTTCGGCGTTTCTTCTCAGCACTTGCCATATGTTTGTCTCGAAGCGCTGGTAGGGCCCAAAAGATAAGGAGACATGTAAAGTCACAGTGATAAGGGCTACCTTTTCTTTTTTCTTTTTTACTACATTTTGACGTTCATAAGTGCCACTTGTGGTCTAAACTGAATGAATATTTTTGATTTTGATTTTACAATTCGTGAGAAGCTGGGGTGGGTCGCTGGTAATGTGATACAATGTCATATAAAAATAATTGTATTTGCAGGACGAATGTCAATAAGTTATAAGGTATAATATCCTGTATAATAGGATAATATCATGTGTAACTACAAAAGACTCAGCTCAAATCACTATTCAGAATTTATTGTACCTCGTATGTTTACAATGATGCGAACATGCTACTTCGCAACCGTGCACTCGCTGCTGCAGTATGGTGCTGAGCTCTGGGGTCTCGGTGCCGACCGAGAACGGGTATTTAGGATGCAGAAACGCGCTGTGAGGGCCATTGTACAGGTATCGCAGCGATCAACTGTTAGGCCTCACTTCAGAAACCTAGGTATACTCACCCTGCCGTCCATAGTAATTTACCAGGTAGCTATATACACGCGCGAGAACCTGGACTCATTTGTGAGACATAGGGATCGTCACAACTATAACACTCGCTTCGCCGAAGCACTAGTATCGACTGCAGGTAGACTACGAAAGTCTGACTCTTTGACGCACGTATTGGGGCCTAAAGTATACAACCGATAGCCTAAAATAGTGAAAGAAGCGGTATCACTCCATTCTTTCAAATTTCAATTAAAAAAGTGGTTGATCGAGCAGGCGTTCTATAAAATTGACGAACTGTTTGGAATTTAATTATTATTGACACTGTTACCCACTATTTATTTTGACATTTAATTGACATTAATTCTATTTGTATTATTAATTTATTTGGACATGATGTGTATTTATTTCTTATTAATACTGCAATTGTTTATTATTAATAAGAAAATATATTGAAAATTTGACATGTAATGAACATTATGAATAAATTTCTTATTCTTATTCTTAATTTTATTAATATTATTAGGTATACGTGACAAAAACATCATATCAACTGTAAAAACAAATATTTATTACAACTAATATAAGATTGATATGCTGAAATACGAAAATTTCTTCCAAACGAAGAAACAGGTACTGTCTTCGTGTAATGTGTGCCCACATGATATTGGCAACGTGGCTATAAATAAATTGCTAAAGAAGAAGAAAAACATTGAAAAGCTTTACTAATTTGTCTATTGCGTCATGCTTTTATATCCAAACATTTTTATTTTAGAAAATATTTTAATGAAAAATAAATAAACCAGCCAAGTGCGAGTGGAACTCGCGGGCTGAGCTGATCTTTTTTCTCTCTTTTCCTACACTGCGTTGTTAAGAAACACAATTTTCCTTATCTATAACTTGTGTTGTAAATGTATTGTAAGATCATAAGCTTCTTAAAAATGGTTCATAATTACTGGTCGTATAAATTCTTCGTAGATTGTAATATCCCAGCTAGAAAGACTAATGATTGGTAAATAAAGGTTCGTTTTTGTTATAAAACTTCAATTTTGTTATAAAAGTAAATGTACAATGTAAATGTTAGCCTTCAAGACTTTTTCCTGGATGGAGTATAGTATCTTAAAGCATCTTTTAATTTTTTTTATACTAATCACGTGCAAATTATGAATCAATTATATTGCGTCATGCCGTGTCAAGTCCAACGAGGTTCTAGGGCGCTGGAGGTAACTCAATGAGGGCTATCGTTTTTATACTTAACAGTTGGCACCCCTGGCGATTGACAGGACCTTACTCTACAGTGGCGCCATCTTGATGAGTGCAAATGCGAAAGTCCTCCTACCACTTTCGCGCTCACCAGTTGGTGCCACTGTCTTCGCTACTAGCAAGTGACAGGACCTTACTCTACAGTGGCGCTAACTGGTGAGCGCTAAAACGATAGCCCTCATTGTCTGATGCTGACACGTGGGTGTTCCTAACAATGCTAAAGCCGTATGAACGTATTCCTAGAGCATAGACCCGATGCAAACATAATAGCATCTGTAAGATATTTTGAGTTCGCCTTTGCAAAGCTGTGTTGTGCATACAGAGAGTAACAAAGAGGAAACTCAAAAGCTTGCTTAAAACGGAGTACCTACACGCGTACGAAGTCGCAGGCGGCTGCAAGTGCATGTATACTTTTGATTATCATCTGCCATTAGCAATGAATCGAAGTTGATCCTTAGCCCTTCTCATATTTTCTTTTGATTGGTTTCGTTGCGGATCAAGTGTCATAATTCCCCTGGGATTATCTTAGCCTTCGAGGGATGCTTTCTGATCCGCAGTAAAATGGGGTATAAAAACTGAAAGATATATTTAAAGGGGTTAATTAATTTTATAGCCACGATAGCTGAACGGTGAATAGTCGGAGTGGCCGACTCGAGATCCGAGGAACGCGGGTTCGAATCGGGACTATTAGTAATTTGTGCAATACAAACTGATAATAATCCTTAAAAATAATACTATAACTATGGCTAGGGCTAATTTTGTACCGCCAATTATATTCTCAGTTAGCCCTAGGATTGACTGGAGGAGAATGCCGCATGGCATTTAGTTCGCCTTAGGTATATACCGTGATTTAAGTGCATAAAAGTTTTAACCTTCGGCAGGCAACACTTTTTTTGTATACGTAAAAGGCAACAGGGGTGACCAGTCACCCCAAAAATTCAATTTAAATAAATAGCTTTGTGATGAAAAATCAAACTAATTAATGATAAGATCTATTACTTTGTTTCATTATAAAACTAAAAATGCTTTCATTTAACAGTTTATATACTCTTAATAATTATTTTTTTAACATTAAGCACAGTTAAAGCAAATATCTTTGCGATGTTGAGGGCATGAGGGTAGTTGTCATTTTATATGAGATGTCTTAACTTTTTTGTCCAGATTTCTTTGACACAGCACTCACCTTGCCTGTTTCTGTAACTTTGCTAAAGGTGCACCCTCAGGAGGTCCCTAGTTCATATTTAGAATGTCATGTGTAATTGCTCTATAATTCTCGTATCTCTCGCAGCAGTTACTATATTTCGTCGTGATGTTTGACTCCAAGGTGATGGAACCAAGAAGACCAAACATATCCGTTCTTACATAGTAGCACGTTATGTTCGAATTGTGCTAGTAGAACGTCATCGTCGTAACAATTTTTCGCTATTGGAAATAAAGTCTTCCTCCTCCGACTGAACTGAGATATTGTCTTCAATTTTGGGAATCTTATTATCATTTGAGCAGCGTATATCATAGATATTGACATCAGCAAGTCTATAAATGTATTTTTCGATTTGACCATCCGAAAACAAAGCCATTTTTACTCCAAAACCAATCATTTACTTTAGCAACACGAAAAAATAAAGTATACGTAAAAGGCAACAGGGGTGATGAGTCACCCCAGCAGTGTCAAAATATCAAAAACAGGAACCTAACGCTGTATGTTGACGAATGCGACTGATAGCTTTCCCTCTAATTAGAGAATAGACCAAACGACAGAAAGGCACAACATCAGCAACTAAACGTATCAAAACTTTTTTGAACTGGTGGGGTGACCAGTCACCCCTGTTGCCTTCCGAAGTTTAAATAAATACGGTCGTATACAACATTCAAAACACTCATCAAATTAAATTTCGATTAAAATTCCTGGCAAACCCATTAAGTACATTTTAAGTACACATTACAAAACTCATTAGTAGGTAGGTACGTTGACGTATGAAAGTACAATGTTATTTATTCAAAAAGCCCAAGGCAAGCTTATCGACTGCTCCGCGTGTTGTACACCGTTTTGCTTTCAGATAATTCTTTGTGACAGGCATTGATAATGTATGTTGTTGTCCGTGAAATCTGCGAGCGGAAAGTTGTCATTGGACCCGCAACAAAATTAATCAGAAGAACATAGGAGGAGTTCGAAGTTAAGGTTCGACTTCCCTCCATTGCAAAGCGGATGACAGGTGTCAACTTTGCTAGATAACATTTAGTACCGTAATTTTATGATCTCTGGGAAAATACTCTTTTTAACTGACTTCAAAAAAGGAGGAGGTTCTATGTTCGGCTGTATGTATGTTTCTATGTATGTTTCAAATTATTTATTCCTAAAATATACATTAAATCCAATTAATAAGAGAATACCCACATAATTAAGTAAGGTAGATCTACCTACATTACTTAGTCAACAGTATCTTTTCGCATAAAGTTGTTTAATTAATTACACGAATCTGCTGTAACAATATATCCTTTGATAATACAAATACACAAATTGATAAGATGCGTAGAACTAAATACTGTAATTATTTCCGCCTTCTATTTCTGGATGACGAAGCTAAGCTAACTTAATCAAAGCAATTAGTAGTGCACGAGTAGAATAATAATTACAGGAAGTTCATAAGATTGAGTCGTGTGGTTCCGGCAGAGGAGAATATAAAAACACTATTTCACTACTACCACAGATCCATATCTACAGGGTGTTGATTTCAATCCTCGCCATATTTATTTAGGTGATCTATTATGACATAAATAAACGTATTATCCACCAAAAAAATTACAAACGGAAGTGGAATTTTTAGCGAATATTTTCCGTCTGACATCAACTGTTCTGTGGTTCGCAATACTGCAATACGTTTACACTGCGGCACCATGTAACGTAGCTACGCGGATTGCTCGCTTATCATGTCGAATAACCTACTGAAGGTAGCCACCTTTTAAGTAGGTAGTGTAAATAGGTATTTTTCTTTGACTAACTAAAGTTCTTCATTTTTTTTATGCTTGGTATGGACTGCGGTGTTTAAAGCAGGGCGTTGAGCTTCTTTCTGTTGGAAATATGTGGCTTAAAACAGAAAAATAGCAATTTATGACATCAAAACCAGACGTGGCAGTTTGGGCTCTTCGCCAGTATGCATGACCGCGCACTAAAAGGGTTATGTTTTTGTAACTAAGTCATAGAGGTTAAGATTTATTGATTTTGCTATCTTTTACTTCTAAGGCCTTGCGTGTTGCCAAGTTTTGCGAGTCTAGGTCAACAGGAAATACCTAGGTTTTGACTTATTGACGACTAGGTATTAAAATTTGCGCAAATACTTTGGTTTTTTATCGCGTTGACTTAGAAGATCTGTCATACATTTAATGTAATTTATTTACGTATTCGCTAGCGAGGACACCTAACATAAACTCATGGTAAGCACACAGTTCTTTGTTGCTCTATTCCACTAGGTATATTAACGTTATGATTGAAAAAGACAGAATTGATGCGTACACGGGTTTTTATTTTTTCCTTTCGTGATATATTAAACCCTAAAAATAAACCTTTTAAGTTTGATTTCGCTTATGATTTTTGCTAAAGAAGTTGCCGAACAATGACGTACTTTTCGGTAAGTATTATGTCCTAAAGCCTGGTCCGTGAGCACGTAGAATTTTGTCCTATGACCCCAAGCTACCCATCCTTATCGCTCGCGCGTAATTATTATTGCTGTCGCGACTGTGCGACGGGCGCCCGCAGTGCGTGTGCGAGCTTGGGGTCATTGGACAAAATTCTACGTTCTCACGGACCAGGCTTTAACATATTTCATTCCTGACAATATATTGTGAGTTTCTCTTCGACATGGTAATTTCTCTCTGACATTATTTTTTTTTTAAGATTTTTTAATCGATTAATAATTGTAAACTCTAAAATCTTGACATTGTTTCTGGATTCTTTTTAGCATGTATGAAAGGATATAAGTGCGATTATAATACTAAATTATTGTTGTTTTATCCTTTGTTACCGCTTTAAAAGCAAATAAATTATTCTATTCAATTCTTATTTCTAATACCTCTCACAACCCTACAAAATACCTCCTGCTTGAAAGAGGAAACGAACGAACGAGGTTTTTGATCGATGGATGGAAGAAACAATTGAAAACCCGCTTGGGTTCTATTCTAGTGAGTGAATAGTAGCGTAACCTATCTCCCACTCGCCCAAAAATACGAGCAAAAGGGGCATACACACATATAGAGGCGATGTAGCCATATTGGAAATTGTTCAGCGATTTTTCACTCGTGTATTCAAAACTCTCGTATACCGTTAAAATCTCAGATCATAGAAGGGAATAGATGTGAAACGGGGGCGTGGCGCGTGTCTCCGCGATATGCCCAGAAACGAACATCGCCCGCGACGCTAGGTTAGTCGCGATTCAGTCGTACTGAGGAAATGTTCTCCGATATTGTTGGATAATGCGTCGTAACGTGCAATAACATAAGTGAAACGAAGAACTACAGGAACAATGAAGTCATTTACCACATGTAAGTATTGCAAATCCATTGGTATTTTGCTTATAAATAAAAAAAACTAAACATTTTTACGAACGAATTCAGTGCCGTGACATTTACTGCGATATCGAAATTAGTGGTGATAAAAATTCAAACACGTTGTACATTGACGATTTAGTTAGCAACCACTTTATGTCATGCGTAACTACTGCGCAATGTATTTTATTTCTTCCGATATCCACTGACGCGTGAAAATACACAGTACGGCCGCATGTGCCGGTCGTAACATAGTGCAGGGCTCGTGTTCTAATACGGTTTCCTATTATCGATAAATAGAAGTAAATTATTATTTTCTATTTTCTAATTTTGAATGAAAAAATCATGAGTTGCTTGCGATTTTTAAGTTTTTACAAAAACAATAACAATAGTAGAAGGGATTAGTAACTGTCAACTATGTAATTACTATAAGAGCTAGTTGAAAGCCTAATATAGGCATTATTTTTGATAAACATAGGCGGTACGAATTTCGCCATAATTAAAAAGTTAATGCGCGATAGTAGTTAATAATAATTACAGTGATCCTGTTATTATTATTAAAGTAAATAATAATATATTACCAATATTGTAAATACTGGTAAAAATCGCAAGTACCTACTTAACCCATGACTTTTCATACAAACTTTGTCAGTCTATAACTTCTATACTCCATCGATAACGACATTGAGCTTTGGTTGGGGTAAATTAATATAAGGTAACTTCATTTAGTCCCAATAATTGATTCTGAGTTTTTCGTCCATACAAAATGGAACTGACTCCTTTATGCAAAAATCGTTAAAGAACATAATAATAACGTATAATAATAAAAAGGTTTTCATACAAGCATTTTTTAAACCAATTTCGAGCCTTGCCCCCAGGATTTAAAGTATCGATATCTTATCGACTCCATTTTATCTTTCTTCTCTCTAATTGCTTTTTTCAAAGTGTGCGTCACGTCACGCGGCCATTGATTGGCCATAAGGCACGCCTTCTGGCCAATCACAGCACTTTTAAGCCGGTTGCACATGTTGTCGTAGACTCTCAGTCGCTTTGTTTTTACACAGTTGAATGTGTGTGTGGGAGCTGTGGTGGGGGAAATGTGGGGACACTGGTTCTCGTTGTAGTTACGCGCGACTTCATATCTATTCTCTTTCTATGATCTGAGGTTAAAATTGAACGTCTCCAACATTTGAATGTGGCCGTCACCTATGCCGTCACCTTATATTGTGATCAATCCGAATTATAACAATAGGCTAATTTTATTAAACTTTATGGGCAAGTTATAATTTTGATGGTATGGATTTTTTTTTAAACAATAGAATCATTATTTGATTATTTATAATCTAAGCAATTTGGTGTGACGCGTGGCCGTACTTTAGTGTTCACCGCACTCGGTAAAGGTAATTGGTAGATATAGATATTTTTTCTAATGAAATAAATGAAGAAGTGGGAAGCTTCTAATATTACTGTCTGGTTGATGATACAACCGATACTGATATTTTTCGTAGACATCGAATAATGTTTTTCTTCAAACTTCTGTTATCTCAGCTCAGCCAATCTGCCGGCGGCGTTCTGACTCCGCTCGCCTTCTTCTATTTACTCAAGTTTTCCGATTTCAGACGCAAACGGAAGCGATCTGCAATACAGCAAGTCTGTGAACGGAAAACAAAATACACATACTTTATCCACAATATAAAGGATACAACATAAATCTGACCAGCTAAGAATACAAAGTGGTTTATGGTGTAGGTACTAGCTTTTGCTTGCGGCTTTGCCTGCATTCCGTTCTGTCACAGAATGTTAATTTTTCGGGTTAATATATAGTCTATGATACTCACAATAATGTGGCTTTGTGTTGATAGAAAATCGGTTTAGTAGATCCAGAGATTTCTCTCTACAAACTTATTAACTTTATTTCTTTATAATATTAGTATACTCGTAGATTAAAACTCGTCCCAGATGTGCTGGTTCAATTACATGGGCACAAACAAGAAAAAGTTTGAGACACCAGTTTAAGTTCTGCAATATTTTACAGCTATGAATCGCAGGTAGATTGAAATAAAGAAGATTAATCCAGTGTCTAAGCTCAGTTGGAAGGGCAGTCGCCCGGCAAGCGAAAGGTCGTGGGTTCGGTTCCCGCCTTAGGCAGTTCGATTTTTTCAAGTTGTTTATTTAAAAAAAATGTTTTAGAAGCGTCTTTAATAAAGACGCTTCTAAAACAAAATTAACAGAGTGACATCTAATATTGTTGTGATAAGTGATATAAAGACTCTTTATATCACTTATCACAACAATATTAGATGTCACACTGTTTAGCTTGTGATATTGTCTGTACAGTTGATCAGGTATAATCAAAGTTTGACCTTAATTATTGGAACCCACATGAAAATTCTTCTATAGAAACTTTATTGGCTTTTAATTAACACTAGAAAGACCAAGGCAGTCAAATTGGCGGCAAAGCAATTTCATTGTTAAATATTTCACAAACTATGTTTTTGTTTCTTTTCATATTTTATGACTTTTCCTAATTTGCTATTGTTAAGCTAAATCTATATGAAAAAGAAAATAACAGTATGTTGTATATGAGTTTCGATGACAAATACCTACTAAGACCGCGCACCGTCAATGTGGCGGCATAATACATATAAAGGCGGCGATAAGATTAGTAAACAACGATTTTTTTAAACTAATGTGGGTACTTTTGTTTTTATTTATGTTGAATTGAATTCTGAGTAGGTAAGTTGTTACTGCCTAGCTTGTTTACATTTTACAGTAGACATTGGTTTCGTTCGGTGAGCAGTCGTGGTTATGTGGTTTCGAAACTAGTACAACCCTATTTCCAAAAGGGCCGAAACGTAACCACTGACAACTTTTTCACGTCTCTAAATTTGGCTAAAAAACTAATGGTCGAAAAGACTAGTATAATTGTTGGAACAATGCGGCGTGCAAAAGAGAAGTACCACCGATTTGTAGAGGTATTCTTACTATAAGATATGAAACTTTCATAATGAAAACCGAGACCGATATAACCCTTACTACCTATCAAGGAAAACCAGTAAAAATTGTTATTATTTTGAGTATATTCTACACCCCAATGTAAGCATAGGTACTGATAAAAAAAAGCTGCCTGAAACAGTTGAATTTTATAATGCTACAAAATTTGGTGTAGACATCATCGATCAAATGGCACGCAAATACACCGTAAGAGCTGGAAATCGGAGACTTTTTTTACAATATACTTGATTTAGCAGCTATAAACTCGTGGTTCTATATCAAAAAGTCACAGGAATAAAAATTTCTCAGCATCATTTTATCCTTCAACTAGTGAGCGAACTAAGTGAAGAGTATTTGTGAAAAAAATCCACTTCAACTGCGACTCAGAGACAATAAACTAATTCTGAAACAAGTGAACCATGTACTACAAACAATAAGAGGTGGCAATGTCAATTCAATAGTAATTGTAAAAAAAATGAAACATGTAAAAAAGCTGTTTGTGGAAAATGTGCAAAAGAGTCTAAAAAAACTATTACTTGTTACAAATGTTACTAACTTTAATGCTAAATTGTTTACTACTATTAAAAAATAAATTTGTATTATTTTTATTTAATTTTTTTTTTAAATCTGTAATAATTTCATAAGTATTCTCACTTAATCTCTAGTACCGTCAAATTGACCGCTGCGGTCTTTGAAGGTATAGCATGTAGCCCGGCCCTTCTAGTGTTAAACGATAAATTCTTAATAAGCTCAAATTCTTAGAAACGGAAAACTAAAAATACTGTTTTGAAATATTCATGAGAATATAAATAATAAATAAATAAATCTTTATTGGCAACAAAAACACTTACATGCACAAACATTGCTGCGTTAGCAACTGCATTAGTCAAGGACTGTGTCGCAGTTGCTAGCGCCCACCTCATACAGGCTGACATTGCAGACTTAAAAGTATTTTTGTTTTAATTTTAGTCTTAATTTTAACTTCTATTTTATAAATTAAATAGTTAAGTTTTACACATTATTTAGAAGTAGGTACATAACTGTGAGTGTGTGTGTATAGTTCGTGCTGAGAGTGCAAGTTTCATTATGATTAGATTTATTTTATGACGATTTTAGAGAAAACCTCTAGGCAGGAGTTAGAGTTTGCCACCTTTGAATGGTCTCTAGACTAGCTTAATAATATGCTAGTCTACGTAACTGTAACTGTGTGCTAACTTTGTTATAATTATGTAAAGAGTTAAATAATATAAGGTGTGCAATATGTAATGTATTTTATAAGATATACCTAAATATTATTATGTATCATGAGCAATTGTTGTGCTTAGTTATTTGTAGTGCTCTCCTTGTCTGGGTGTCCACGGAAGATCAGCGTCAGCGCATTATCTACTGAGATGCTACGACACCATGCTGAGTACATACCTTTTCAGTATTATTGTAAATAATTTTAAGTATTGTTGTAACTGTATTGTCGATGATACTGAACAAACATTTTTTCTTTCTTTCTTACGTAAATTCACAGGTTCAGCGCGATGAATCCACGGGACCCTGGGCTGAAGCCCAAATAGCCATATAGTAGATCCGGCCCTGTCCAGTCATCCTGTATATTTGTTTGAAATTGAAAAATGACAAGTCTGGATATCTAGTTACACATTACAGATGTGACTAGACGCCCGTCTAGCTCATTCTTTATTTATCTCCAGAAACAGAATGAAAAGATAAATGATACAGTCGACTTGTTTGCGACAAAGCAAACAAATAAGTCTTCTTACTCCATAAGCAAAGTTACTTACCTAGCACTTACTTAAGTACTTATTCCCAAGTTTTACGAGTTTATCTAGCGAAAGTTGTTTCTAAATCTAGCGATTGTTTACGTCTTGAGGGATAATTAATTCATGATCTGAACAGTTCCGTATTTATCGAATTCTTATTGTTATTATTAAGTGTAATAATATATGTAGTAACAGCTGGAAACGCTTCCCAGCCCCAGTTATACAGTCAAATACTTGGGCATCATGATTATGTACCTTTGTTGTAGAGTGATCTTGCAACAAAAAGATGTGGTGCTAAAAGCTACAAATTAATAAAATCAGTCATAACCATTTATTTTAGCAACATTAGGTTACCTATACTCTGTGTTAATTATTATAAGTAGTACTTCGTGTTATGGAAATGAGATGTTTAAAATTTACCGAAGGATTTATGGATACTTCTGTAAGCAAATAAAGAAAAATGATTACTTAATTAAATCACTACTGACGTAGAAAGTTTGGTGTCAGTAGCAAACCTAATTAATTACAAAGTTTCTAAATTTTATTTGCACTAACTATGTTCTTGGGCTTGAATACTAAGCGAGTCTGAACTGATCGAAATCCGGGCTCAAAAACGCAAATCTGCTGGACCAAACAACCTAATGTGTGCTGGGATTGGGAATCCTAATTGATGCGCAATCCTTTGTTTCCACGAGGGCATTTCAATTTAAATTGTTTGCCACACTTTGGTTCTATTTTGAAGCAAATATTTGGGATGTGCCGTCGACTGTACCTCTCCAAAAATGGAGCGCGTTTGGCTTGTGTGGATACTTACATTGAAATATTATTTAGGGGTTATTAAAAAGACACCAGTCATCCTGCTATTAGCTGTGGAGAGTAGAGGAAGGTGGAAACATTGATTTTTCGGATAGATCCAGTTTATTCTGTAACCTAGTATTGGTACCGTTTGAAATAATCGAGTGAGATGAGATCAGTTATCGTGATTACAAAGTGAGAGAAGCAGATGTCAAGGACCCACCAAAGTTTGGTCTTTTCGACCAGGCGACACTTTGGTGTCCTTTGATCACCTATGGATAAGATCACCTAGGTGATCTAAGAGTACCTACTTCTTATCCATGGGTGATTAAGTCCAGGATCAAAGTGGAACAGGTCCAAAGTTTAAGTTTTAACGTATACTTCTACTACTCTACTTATCATTTAAAGAGAGGGATAAAACATTTCGATTTAAAACTTTTCTAAGCTATATTCACTCGCCTACGCTGTTTCAGTTTTAAAATTCTGCACGGTTTACCTTGCATTAGGTGTACTGTACCTACTTAAAAGTTTTAGCAGGATAATAAGTTGGATTCTATTTTTAGCAGGATAATCTCGATTGTTCATCCAAATCGGAATAATAGGGATATTTTTGGGTTTGATTCATCTGGGACATAATTATGGGATACTTACTCGAACTGTAAAATCACTTAGAATGAGTTGCACCATCTAACTTTTTTTTTTTATGCATAACAAGGCAGGTATTTGACCACAATCGCACCTGATGTTAAGTGGGATGCAGTCTAGGATGGTACATATCTGCCCTGTAAGTGCTTATTCACTCTCGCTTTGAAGAGGCCCGTATTATAGTTTTCGGGAAAGACAGCAGCAGGCAACGAATTCCAGTCCCTAGCTGTTCGCATTATAAAAGAGTCATCGAAACGCTTAGTGCGAGCTGGTGGAATGTCAACAATATAGGGATGGTACGCTAACCTGCGTCTGGTTCCCCGATGATGGAAGGGGGCTGGTGGAATTAATTCGTGTAATTCTTTCGCACATTCTCCGAAGTGTAGCCTGTAGAAAACCGATAGGGATGCTACCTTACAACGATATACCCGTAACTATGACGATAACCGGTGCTTTTTGTATGGAGTTTGACAGATTTTTGACGTTTGTTAAAGTTAAAGTAAGAGCCAGCCTTACACCCGTATTCACAAACGATACTTACCTATGCAAAGCAGCAACGCTATGCGAAATGAGACATTTCTCAATGCGTTCCATATGACAAGCCTTTCAATTCATAAACAATACTTAAACGACCCTTGACTATGCAAAAATCAGAGTGTTGAATAGAGTTCTGTGATTGGTTCGCTTATGTTACGCACTTCACTCCGCTAACTGACATGACATTCCTGTCATTCAAACGGTGCAACGGTTTATAAGTGTCGTTATTTTGTGGATTTGTGAATTAAATAATATAAATAAATATGGATAAAACTACAACTATCAGGTTAGTATGAATATTTCGATTAATAATAATAGTGAAAATCATGTTTCAATCATTATTNTTGTAGTGCCGTGTGGTGACGGCAGAGTAGAATACATTTGTCACCAACCCCTACTCTTCCCGCGGGTGTCGTAAGAGGCGACTTAGGGACTACACAACAAACAGAGAATGGGCAGCAGCGCTCTCTGAAAAACATCAATCTTTTAAACTGCGATCTCCAACCCGCCTGCCAAGCGTGGAGATTATGGCAAATCCCTCCACCATAGTGGAGGAGGCTCATAGTCCAGCAGTGGACTGTAAAGGGCTGTTGATGATGATGATGAAAAAATTATTACTCGCGTCCCTGTTTCAAAAATGGATGATAAATTACTTATCCTAGGATGTCCTTTTCCGGGACTCAAACTATCTCTATACCACATCAAAACCGGCGTGAAAGCGTAACAGACAGACTGAATTACATTCGCATATAATAATACATAGTAGGGATTACACAAATAAGACTGTGAACCAAAGTAATTAATTAAAAAGACGTTAATTAAAATATCAACCATATTTTTCAAAAAGATTGAAGTGGCTTTTAATTTAATGAAAGATAATCCTTCATGTTAATCCTACCTACTGACGCTTTTTTTGGCTTTTGGGTTAAACTTAAAAGGTGACCTAAATTGACAGGATTTTGGAGCTTAGAAACCATAACGACAAAGGATTTTTGTAGGTAAATTGTTTAGAAAAATTCCTCAATTTCACTGATTGTTTTTAATTACGACTTACAGCGATATTGTAAAATATTTGAGAGCATTTTAAACATAAAATATATCAACTTTATTCACTGTATGTATACAGTATGTGTAAGGATCAATTTTTATCGTAACTTATAATTTACTAGCTTTCCGCCCGCGGCTTCGCCCGCGTGGAATTTTGTCTGTCACAGAAAAACTTTATCGCGCGCGTCCCTGTTTCAAAAACCGGGATAAAAACTATCCTATGTTCTTTCCCGGGACTCAAACTATCTCTATGCCAAATTTCATCAAAATCGGTTGCGAGGTTTAAGCGGGAAAGCGTAACAGACAGACAGACAGACAGACAGACAGACAGACAGAGTTACTTTCGCATTTATAATATTAGTTGGGATTAATCAGTCCATTTGCTGTTATCTTTTGTATTTATTAGTTTTTATGGCTGATTATGCCGTTTATGTTATAAATAACCTTTTATATTTTAAATCAAACATTTCCATTATGCTTACTTTCAATATTTCCCCCAGATTAATAGTCTTGGCAAATGTTGTTTACATTTCTACACTATTATGAGGAAAGATTTTTGTTGGTATTGAATAGGCTCCAAAACTATTGTACTGATTTGAAAAAATCTTTCACCGTTAGTATCCTACATTATTCCTGATGAACAAGGCGGTACGAATTTCGCCTAGTTTTATTATGTTTTAACGAGTCTTCGATAAAAAATACACTAAATAATGCTATTATTTCGGAGGCAATATCGTAACATTTTCGACGTGTAATATTCATTCGAATAATAAACCAAGTGGAAACATCGATTAGCATGAAACAGCGCGTCTGGCGCCCTTCAATGTTCAACATTTCACGTTAACGACAGTTAAAAATAAAATTAATATTGAAAGCAGGGCATGTTGTCATCTAGGGAAGATAAAAACGTTGCTTTTTCAAGTGTGCATTATTTGATCGCCTTCGTTGGTCGTTTACTCTTCTATGTTAGCGATTCGCCCGCTTGGACTTGGATGTCTTGAAAGTCAAGATCCGTATTGTAAAGCAACGCTCAAAACTAGGTTCAATCTCGTTAAAGTTTGTCCTGTGATTTCTTCTAAAATTATAATTAAAACTTGAAATTCAACCAATCAGAGGCCTCACTCAATCTATGTATTTAGGTATAACTTCTACAATTAATTATAGTGGGCTCAATGAAAGTTGAGGCGATGAAGTGTTCACACTGATGTAATATTTGTAACAACACAACACAATAAAGTTCAAATATCGAATACACTAGATACCTTGTTCTTGTAAAATGTCTGCAACCGAGACAGATGCACTTGTCAGTCAATTACGCAAGACGTCATCGCAGACAGCATAATACATTTTACTAAGCAAGTCTTTGCTTGGAGTTTATGGCCTCAGCTCTCTTTGCGCGACCTATAACTTGTTTTTTCATTGAAGCTGACTAAACTTGAGTCTTTTTTCTGAACGTGATATTCTATCTTCCACAGGAAACCTACACGGATGTGCCGGTATCGTCAGGGTCAGAAGCGCCGGAGCACTGCCACTGGAAGCCGCAGTCGGAGCCGCCCAGTGCGGTCCCACAGCTGGTCATAGCGCTGGTGCTATGCGGGTTCTTTATGGTAAGACTATTTGGCGCCTCTTTTTATAGTCTTGGCATACTGCCGGTAGATGTGCAGCTTGACATTAATAATTATCTAGGTTGTAAGGGGATTACATATGCATACGTACATTGATAAGACTGCTGGCTCACAGCTTAAAATACACTTGAAAATTGGTGAGCTCACAGTGGCAAACGAAAGGTGCAATTCCCTCCTGAGGCAATCATCATTTCAAATTTTACATTGGTTTGAAAAACGGAGTTGCGTTGCCACAATATGCCCTGTGATTGAATAGAATATTATTGATTCTCACTCATATTGTGGATATAGGGGCATTTCACGCGAAGCGGACAGCGAAAATCAAGTCAGGTTTTGGATTTTGTTCATATTTGGATTAAATGTACTGCTATATAATCTGAATGGATGTGCATCATTATTTTTTTTTTATGAAGCTTAGTTTATTTTTTATGAGCGTTCAAAAAATTGGTAAAATTTTAGGAACAGATTTTTCTGAAGCTATTACTGCTATTATTACATTTGATTAAAAACAAACTGACTATTGGACTTTAGAGAATAAATAACTGTGTTTCTTACTATTTACTACAAATTTGAAATTTCTTTTTTGTTCACATAGAAAACCGGAAGTAAAGTTTTAAAATCGAATTTTACAAAACTTCGGTATTTTTAATTTTTTTTATTTTTATTTTAAAACATACCTAGTAGTCTATAAATAACGTGTGTAAAGTTGTAGAATGGAGTCTGTATTGGTTTTTGATTTAGACGCAGTACAGTGCGAGCGCGCCGCAATGAGCGTCATACTGGCTATCGACATTTGGCTACTGTATAAAAATTATTTGTTCGAAAACAACTGAAACGTTAATATTGTTGCATGCATACTCTTAAACAATTATAATTTTGACTCGGCGAACTTCGTACCGTCTAACAGACAATGATTGTTGGCATTGAGATGGTATTACGTCGCAGACCACCCACAACTTATTGGATAATACTATTAAAACATTACCCTTCTTTTTGGGTAGTCGGGATATGTTAGTCCGGGGTGCCAGTTAACTTCATGCCAAATTTCATTAAAATCTGTTCAGCCGTTCTTTGTTTTATACATAAAACAAAGTCGTGTTAGTTACACGATTTATAAGTCAAGAACGGTTCGGCAGATTTTGATGAAATTTGATATGGAGGTAGCGAGCCAACTACCTAAAAAAGAAGAATTATGTTTTTAGTGTATTATTCAATAAGATGTGATGTGGGTAGTCCGCGACGTAATACGCACCATCTCAATGCCAACAATCATTGTCTGTTAGACGGTACGAAGTTCGCCGAGTCAAAATTATAATTGTTTAAGAGTATGCATGCAACAATATTAACGTTTCAGTTGTTTTCGAACAAATAATTTTTATACAGTAGCCAAATGTCGATAGCCAGTATGACGCTCATTGCGGCGCGCTCGCACTGTACTGCGTCTAAATCAAAAACCAATACAGACTCCATTCTACAACTTTACACACGTTATTTATAGACTACTAGGTATGTTTTAAAATAAAAATAAAAAAAATTAAAAATACCGAAGTTTTGTAAAATTCGATTTTAAAACTTTACTTCCGGTTTTCTATGTGAACAAAAAAGAAATTTCAAATTTGTAGTAAATAGTAAGAAACACAGTTATTTATTCTCTAAAGTCCAATAGTCAGTTTGGTTTTAATCAAATGTAATAATAGCAGTAATAGCTTCAGAAAAATCTGTTCCTAAAATTTTACCAATTTTTTGAACGCTCATAAAAAATAAACTAAGCTTCATAAAAAAAAAATAATGATGCACATCCATTCAGATTATATAGCAGTACATTTAATCCAAATATGAACAAAATCCAAAACCTGACTTGATTTTCGCTGTCCGCTTCGCGTGAAATGCCCCTATAGTAAAAGGCGACTAAGGAGTAAATTTATACCAACATAAGGCCTCTTCAGTTCGTTTGTGCTTAGAACAAGGAGTGTAGCCGTAAGCCGAATTCTCAACGGAGACTAAAGCCCGGTCTGTGAGCACGTAGAATTTTGTGCAATGATCCCTAGCTACACATCCTTATCGCTCGCGCGTAATTATATTGCCGTCGCGACTGTGCGACTGGCACCCGCAGTGAGTGTGCGAGCGCGATAGCAACATAATTACGCACGAGCGATAAGGATGGGTAGCTTAGGGTCATTGGACAAAATTCTACGTGCTCACAGACCAGACTATAATTGTCCTGATGATCTGATCCCGATCTCCCATCGCTTATCTATAATGATGGAGGCATTCTTGGCGCTCACACGTACTTCTCGTTGTCAGATCTGCGAGCTGGTGGGCGGCTACCTGGCCGGCAGCCTGTCGGTGATGTCAGACGCGGCGCATATGCTCAGCGACTGCGGCGGCTTCGCGCTGGCGCTGCTGGCCTTCCGCTGCGCCAAGCGGCCGCCAGACTCACGCATGTCATACGGTTATCAACGGGCAGGTTAGTCAATGTAACCACACAGCAGGGACACGCTTCTAGAACATCCTAGAAGGTGAATTGATGGCAGCTGTCTTCGAACTACATGCTCAACGACTGCGGCGGCTTCGCGCTGGCGCTGCTGGCCTTCCGCTGCGCCAAGCGGCCGCCCGACTCACGCATGTCATATGGTTACCAACGGGCCGGTGAGTCATTACACCTACACAGCAGGAACATACTTTAGAGCTCCCGAAGTTATGACATTTGCTGGCAGACAACATAGCGCTCACGCTGCGTCAAGTGGCCGCACGACTCACGCATGTCATATGGTTACCAGCGGGCTGGTGAGTCATTTATTACACCTACACAGCAGGAATCACATAGCAAGGACAGGCTTCTAGAGCATCCTAGGTCTCAGGCAGACAGATTCAAACTACTGCGACTACAGCGGCTTCGCGCTGGCGCTGCTAGCCTTCTGCTGCGCCAAGCGGCCGCCAGACTCACGCATGTCATACGGTTATCAACGGGCTGGTGAGTCATTACACGTATACAGCAGGAACATGCTTCTAGAATATCCTAGGATATGTCAGGCAGGCGGCTTTGCGCTGGCTGCTAGGACGTGTTGATGGCGGCTTCATACACACATGCTCAGCGACTGTGGCGGCTTCACGCTGGCGCTGCTAGCCTTCCGCTGCGCCAAGCGGCCGCCAGACTCACGCATGTCATACGGCTACCAGCGGGCAGGTTATCGTAACCACACATCAAGGACAGGCTTCTGGAACATCCTAGAAGGTGTCAATTGATGGCAGACGTCTTCGAACTACATGCTCAGCGACTGCGGCGGCTTCGCGCTGGCGCTACTGGCCTTCCGATGCGCCAAGCGGCCGCCTGACTCACGCATGTCATACGGTTATCAACGGGCTGGTGAGTTATTACGCCTATATAGCAGGGACAGGCTTCTAAAACGTATTAGAAGGTGTTGTTAGGCAGGCGACTTTGCGCTGGCTGCTAGGACATGTTGATGGCGGCTTCATACACACATGCTCAGCGACTGCGGCGGCTTTGCGCTGGCGCTGCTGGCCTTCCGCTGCGCCAAGCGGCCTCCTACTCGCTGTATAACTCGCGCATGTCATATACAGCAGGGACAGGCTATTAGAACATTCTAGGAGGTGTCGGGCAGGCGGCTTCGCGTTGGCTCCGCTGGCCTTTTACTGCGCCAAGCGGCCGCCGGACTCAAGCATGTCTTACGGCTACCAGCGGACAGGTAACCCTCACCCCTCAGCAGGGTGTAAGGCTTCTGGGACATCCGAAGACGTGTCAATTGATGGCAGGCGGCTTCGTACAATATTGACTTATATCCAGGGGTATTTTTATTTCCAACGCGCTTACGCGCTGTGACCCATTCTTCTTTATGGTGCGTCCAGACTGGGCGCACGGGCTCGCGCGTCTAACTCAACATCCTGCTCACTCAAGAGCAGGGAGAGCAGGATGACCAGCGTGCCGCGCGAGCCCAGGCGCAGTCTGCTGGACGCACCATTATGCAAAACTTTTTGTCTAGTGTAACCACAGTGTAACTTGAAAGTCTGCTGACGAAAATATTGCTTTGTGCCACATTCTAGAAGTCTGTTGACGAATAACATAGTTATCTAACCACGGAAGTGTTTGCTGACGCTGACGAATAATAATCAAATTTGTCCTCAGAGGTGCTGGGCGCAATGGTCTCCGTCCTACTAATCTGGCTGCTGACTGGCGTATTCGTGTACGTGGCGTGCATCCGCCTGCGCTCGGGCGAGTACCACATCGAGCCCGACGTCATGCTGCTGGTGTCGGGCTGCGGCGTCGCCTTCAACGTGGTGCTGGCGCTCGTGCTGCACGGTTGCGCCTCAGATATCGGTGAGCGAGCAAGCGGAGGACTCTCTGTCTCATTTTGTAGATTCTAGGTCCGCTCCAGCGTCTGCTGACTGCTACAGCGCCTGCTGACGGCATCTGCTGATGGCTACAGCATCTGCTGATGGCTACAGTATCAGCTGAAGGCTACAACATCAGCTGAAGGCTACAGCATCTGCGGACAGCGTCTGGTCACAGCTAAAGCGTCTGCTGACGGCGACGGCGTTTGCTGACTGCTACAGCGCCTGCTGACGGCTGGCTTCTTGTAAAAGGACGCTCTGGTCACTAAACTACTACCCTTGGGACCCTCCATGTAGATTCTAAGCCTGCTCCAGCGTCTAATGACGACTACAGCGCCTGCTGACGACCGTCTTCTAGTACGAGAAGGCTCTGGTCACTACACTACTAACCTCAGGACTATCTATGTAGACTGTAAGCTCGCTCTAGCGTCTGCTAACGGCCGTCTCCCAGTATGAGCACTCTCTGCCCTCTCTAGCTGTATAGCCTGCTCGGGCGAGTACCACATCGAGCCCGACGTGATGCTGCTGGTGTCGGGCTGCGGCGTCGCCTTCAACGTGGTGCTGGCGCTCGTGCTGCACGGCTGCGCCTCGGATATTGGTGAGCAAGCTGAGGACTCTCTGACTCACTCTCTAGCAGGGTTCGAAAATATCCGATATTTATTATAAATATCAAAATATCGGATATTTATGATATATATCCGATATATATCAACTTTGATATATATCAATTTTGTATGAAAGCCATAGTATTATTTTATTGCATTATTCATGAATACTATTGCATATGTGTTACATAAACATGTTTTTAATGTTTTTAAAACTTTAAATCAGACAAATAAAGCAAAATCATAAAATATCTTTGAAATACGGCCAAATCACCTAAAAAAATAAAAATCTTATGTCAAAAAGTACAAATAGAGTAACAAATTTTAAAAGTTGATATATATCATAAAAACCGGCTTGATATATATCGGATATATATCCGATATATATCTTGATATATATCCCTTGATATATATCCTCGAACCCTGCTCTCTAGGCTCTAGGCACGTTTCAGCGTCTACTGACAGCTACAGCGCCTGTTGACGGCGTTTGCTGACGGCTCCAGCGTCTGCTGACGCCTAGCTTCTTGTAAAAGGACGCTGTGGCGAGAAAAGAGTGACCCACTACACTACTAACCTCAGGACTCTATGTAGACTATGGTTCCGCTCCAGCATCTGCTGATGATTACAGCGCCTGCTGACGGCTGGCTTCTTGTAAAAGGACGCTCTGGTCACTGCACTATTACCCTCAGGACCCTCCATGTAGATTCTAAGCCTGCTCCAGCGTCTACTGCTGGCTGTTACTGCAGTGTTTGCTGACGGCCGGCTTCTTGTAAAAGGACACTGGTCACTACACTTCTACCCTTACGACTCTCTGTGTAGACTCCAAGCCAGCTCCAGCATCTGATAATGGCTACAGCGTCTGCTAAAGACGCTCTGGTCACTGCACTACTAACCTCAGGACTATCTATGTAAACTGTAAGCTCGTTCCAGCGTCTCCTGACGGGTGTCTTCTAGTATGAGCACTCTCTGCCCTCTATAGCTGTATAGCCTGCTCGGGCGAGTACCACATCGAGCCCGACGTGATGCTGCTGGTGTCGGGCTGCGGCGTCGCCTTCAACGTGGTGCTGGCGCTCGTGCTGCACGGCTGCGCCTCGGATATCGGTGAGTGAACCAGCTGAGGATGAGCTATGAGGACTCTAAGGCCGCTACAGCGTCTGCTGATGGCCGGCTTCTTGGATGCTCAGGTCACTACACTACTACCCTTAGGATTCTCTATGACTCTAAGCTAACTCCAGCATCTGCTAATGGCTACAGCGTCTGCTGCCGGCCATCTTCTAGCATGAGCACTCCTTGCCCTGTATACTGTCTGCTGCCGGCTCGTATTAGTCGCCGGGGAGTACCGCATCGAGCCCGACGTGATGCTGCTGGTGTCGGGCTGCGGCGTCGCCTTCAACGTGGTGCTGGCGCTCGTGCTGCACGGCTGCGCTTCGGATATCGGTGAGTGAGACAGCTGAGGACTCTCTGTCTCACTCTCTAGACTGTAGGCCTGCTCCTGACAGCTGCAAGAAATACTCTGTCTCACTCTCTAGAGTCTAGGCACATTCTAGCGTCAGCTGACGGTTACAGCGCCTGCTGACGGCGTTTGCTGACTGCTACAGCGTCTTCTGACGGCTGGCTTCTTGTAAAAGGACGCTCTGGTTACTACACTACTACCCTCAGGACCCTCCATATAGACCCTTAGCCCGCTCCAGCTGAACTAACATGCTGACGACCAGATTCGTGAATGTGGGTGGTCTCTGCCCACACACCGTCTGCTGACGGCCGGATTCAAGTCTTGCTGATGACTGAGTTCAATGCAAGTTAGACACAAGCACTAACAATCCGCTATAGAAGTAAAAGATCGTGTATTGTCTTTCATATATCCCCACTTTTACAAACTCTTGTTCCTCCACAGCCCACCACCACACCCACGGCGGGGCAGCGTGTTCCCACGCCCACGCTCATGCCCACGCTTCGTCAGAGCCCCGGCCGCTGTTCCGTTTGTTCCGCCGTTCCCGGGAACAGAAGCAAGCGAACGGAACATTGGTGAATGGGGACTACACTATGAAGGACCTGTCTAGTGCTGAAGCCAATGTTGTTGGTCAGCATACGAGGTAATTGTTTTTCTGTGTGGACTTTAATTACTTTCATATCTTTTAATTAAAGTGATACAATATCAAATGTAGCTTTATAGTAATACTCGTAGTATAATATTTTTAGCGTTTAAGAGTTGCATCTCTTTCTTTTTCTTTCTGTTCTGTTTTTTGGTGTGCAATAAAGAGTATTATTATTATTATTAGCTCTAATAAAACTTTTAAAATTGAGAAAATCTATTGCTTTGCGTGGATTTGATCCCACGAATGTTTGAGAGTTCTTAATAGCTCAAAGATCAGAGCAGTTGCCCTGCCAAGCGAAAGGTCGAGGTTTTTACGAGTATTTCCACATGAGGCATGACTTCAAGTTTTTAAAAATCAAGTATCTTTATCCCCGAAGATCACGTTTTGTAGCGTTCCTTGTGAGAGGCTTACATTTAGCAGTGGACTGCCACTGACTGAAATGATGATCATGAGATATTCAGCCCCATTCGGATAAGAAAGTTATTTTTTTATCGTTTTAATGTTCAATCAAAGTACTGTGGTCACTATAATATTACCATTGACTGCTTAAAAGACGAAAAAATTGACAAATCATGTTCAGGAACATCAACCTCCGAGCAGCGCTCATCCACGTGATCGGGGACCTCATCCAGAGTTGCGGAGTGCTGCTGGCTTCAGTCCTCATTAAGTTTTATGTAAGTACATTTTATGAAATATTCTGATAAATATGCTTTAACATTTTAAGAGTAATTTGTGTATAGGTGCCCTGAAAAAGGTCTAACTTTATAAACAATTTGAGGGATCAAATACCCATCATATCAAACTTCAGCGTTTTTTATACCGGGTGTAAAAATGCATGTAATACAGATGTCGTTAACTAGGGGTGAAATTTTCACTTGCCTTTAGCAAATTGGAGAGAGTCGATTCGAGGTCTAACGACCTACCTTATGATGATGATGAAGAAATTCTAAAAACAATAAGAGTAAAATTTAGAATACTATATGTCTAGCGCTTAACTCAGTCTGTGCCTGAGCTATGGGAGCGGCACGGGAGGGGTGACATTGACAAAATATTATAACATGGCAAAGCATATAAATCTGAAGGAGATTTGAAGACTCGCTGACGTTTGACTCTAAAAACATCCCCGAGATGATCCCATGCCTCAGCGCTAGACTACTTTAATCATCTTCATAAAGTATAGAAAGAGTTAAGTGCAGTTAAAATCCTCGTCTGTTCTCTCCACAGCCGTCAGCCAAGATCGTGGACCCGATCTGCACGTTCCTGTTCAGCATCCTGGTATTACTGACGTCAGCGAGAGTGGTCCGCGACGCGCTCGCCATGCTCATGCAGGCCGTGCCCAGGGACTTCCGGTGAGATACGACTTCTAAAGCCCGGTCCGTGAGCACGTAGAATTTTGTCCAATGACCCCTAGCTACCCATCCTTATCGCTCGCGAGTAATTATATTGCTGTCGCGACTGTGCGACGGGCGCCCGCAGTGAGTGTGCGAGCGCGACAGCAACATACAACACAATTCTACTTGCTCACGGACCAGGCTTTAGTCGATTATCGGATGTAAAAAGGTCAACTAGTCGGCCAAGCCGATCAAGGTTTCGGGAGTTCTCGACAAGTTACATCATGACGCTTCTGCGACTGCAAGTAACATCGCACGAAAGCGTATTGTTTTTTTTAATGCGTTATGGTAATCTTTAAATTACTTTCTCCTCCTACCACATCAGCCCATACTTCGGTTTACGGGCTCGCGCTTCGTCTCGGTAAATTTTCCGCAGTATACCTACTTGCGCCATGATACTAGTATTTATTTCGTTATTATTAACCTAGAAATTAGCACGGCACTAAAGAAATATATTCAAAACTGCCACGCGGTCTCGTGCTAGATGGGCGTCTTAAAGGCCACCTTCTATCAACGGGAGCGGGTGGTAAGTAACTTGCTTCTGAATGTATTGTAACTTCCTACTTTTTTATATTTTTAAACCGGCAGACAGTGGTGACTGAGTTTGTTGCGGCGCTTCTTCTCAGCACTTGCCAAATGTTTGTCTCGAAGCACTGGTAGGGCAAAAAAAGAATGAGACATGTATAGGCTCCTTAAGAGCATTTGACGATTTGCAAGCACTAATTTAATTAGTCTAAACAAATAAAGAAAATTTTGATTATGATTTTGTTACTTGTGTGTTGCAGCTACCGCGAGTGCGGCGCGGCCCTATCGGCCTTACCAGGCGTGAGGCAGGTGCACTCTCTGCACGCGTGGGCGCTGTCCACAAACTACGTCGTGCTCTCCGCGCACGTCGCTATTGGTAACTATATCAAATGGCAATGCCAGATTTTGTATGGAAGGTGGCGTCTTTTTTTTTCGCGCGGCCATCGACCAAACTTTGATTTTTGATTACAAAATAGTGTAATAAACCAAACTTACTATAACATGTATACCTCTAAACTCAGTCTGAACTGAGTTACGAGCGTTAGAAGTTTGATGATTTACATACTAGATTTGCTTTTTGCGCGCAAGTTTTGTAAGAAATTGCAACCAACAGATTTCATTATTTCCATACCTCTCCGCTCCGCACCGCGCCGCAGCCGCTGTCTAATGCTAAAAAAAATGAGCCCCCCGATACATCTTTCTTCTCCGCTCCGCTTCCCCTTGGTGAAGACCAGACCTTAGATCACGCAGAGTTGAAACGATCAACACATGCTAAGATTTGTATCTGTATACGCTCGCCACGTTGTCAGACTGACAAGTGCGTTTGCGTACACACATTTAGCAAGATCGAGATAGTTTGTGTTCTTGTGTATTTAAATATTACACCGGTGTGAGTGCGTATTCGCCTAAACTTGTATTGCGCGACCTAAAAGCCTCCTGGGCGTTTGTCTGTTGTTCACAGACGATTTTCCTAAAAGTTGAAGTATCTGTTTATTGCTTAATATTCTGCTATTTTGGTATGGCTTTAGTAGGTATTTTCTGTATTGTTTTAACTTTTTTCATATATTGTAGTTATACTGCATGCTAAATTGTTTGTTTTGGATTGTATTTGTATCTTGATATGCTATTTGTGAAAACTATGTAAGGCATTTTTGATCTTAACCGCCTCATCTATTAATCTATACTAATATTATAAAGCTGAAGTTATGGAATATGACGCTCAACCACCATAAGGAGCTATGGTGCATCTAATTTGCCAGTCTTGGTTTGTCTATATATACTGGGCAGGGTAAAAAACTTCGTCACCGCGAGCAGGATTGTATGCGCGATGGAGTTTGCCATAGTAAGATCGTAACAGCGCCATCTGTTGGTACGGTTTGTAGTGGCGCAATTTATTAATCACAGTTTGTTTATTTGGTTGAACGCGCTAATCTCAGGAACTACTGGACCAATTTGAAAAATTCTTTTTGTGTTGGATAGTCCGTTAATCCCTGAAAGCTTTAGGCTATATATCATCACGCTAAGACCAACTAGGAGCGGAGCACCAATGAAGAATGTTTCAAATCAGTGTTTTTTTTCCTTTTGAGAGCTGACGCTGCGTAAACGGTTAAAGTTTCGCATAAATTATGTATGATAGGATTTTCCCCTTTAAAAGTTCTACAAAAAAGTCCGCAACAGCATATGTCTATATTTTATGGTTGGCTCACTGTGACCTTTTTGTCTGGATGTCTGGATGTTTGTTCCTCTTTCACGCAAAAACTAATAAACGGATTTTGTTGAAACTTTACAGTATTATTATTTATAACCCAGGCTAACATATAGGCTACAATTTATGACGATATGTGACAAACTAAATTTCAATAAATAGTTAAGAGGTGAGAAATATCCTTAAAAACGCCATCTATCGACGTGCTTTTGACGGTCGTTAACATTCATGAGAGCGAAGCCGTGAAACGTTTCATTAGTCATAATTTAGTAATATTTAATTACATTTACAGAACTGTTTAAAATATTAAAAAAATATGTAATTGAATCATTCACTGTGTTTAAACGATCAAATAGTATTCAAATATTTAGATAATAACGTTAAAAAAAACATTTAAAAATCCTATGAGAACTTTTTCGACTTCTACACGGACGAAGTCGCGGGCAAAAGCTATTTGTAAAATCATCATCATCATCATCATCATTTCATCCATAGGACGTCCACTGCTGAACATAGGCCTTTGTAAAATAATTAGACTAAATTATTAAAAGTGCCTACCCAAAGTCATTATTCCACGCGGACGAAGTCGCGGGCACAGCTAGTAATACATATTATGCTGTTTGTTTTCCATAAAATAAATAAATAAAATAAATAAATAATCCATTTCTATCACCCGCAGACGAGTTAACAGACCCAGAACAAGTCCTGCAAGCGTGCCAGAACCTCGCCAAGAACGAATTCGGCGCGCGCGCCGCCACCTTCCAAGTCGAGCGATACACACCAGCCATGCGAGCCTGTCCCGCCTGCCGCCACGCGCCCGCCTGACACCTGGCGCTCCTGCACGCCGACTGGTGAGCCAGCACGAGCGAGCCAGTCCATCATGAGCGAGCCACTCAGGTGGAGCGGTACACGCGAGCCTGCGCCGCCTGCCGCCACGCGCCCGCCTGACACCTGGCGCTCCTGCACGCCGACTGGTGAGCCAGGCACGAGCGAGCCACTCACGTGCGAGCTCACTCACTGGTGAACTAGTCCTTCATGAGCGCCATCAATCACTCACGAGCGAGCTCACTCATTGGTGAGCTAGGCCTTCATGAGCGAGCCACGAGCTTACTAGTGAGCTAGTCCTTCATGAGCGAGCTACTGACTTACTCGCTCACTCACTGATGAGCTAGGCCTTCTTGAGCGAGCTACTCACGAGCGAGCTCACACATCGAGTGTCACTCAATCATAGAGTATCACTCACACGTACAAAGAAAAGTACATCGTGCACTCTTGAAGTATGATTGATTAAAATCATTCACTCACTCGATAGTGGAAATATCAATTACTGTAAGGGACAAAACACGACTTTTCAGGAGAGCCAAAAAACGATTTTTTTTTTCTTTATACCTCAATATCTTTTTATGTGATGTTACGATTTAAATAGTTTCTATGGCAAAGTTTCTTAGAATTTTCTGTTCTTTCATAATATAAACGCCAAATTTTCGAAAAATGGGTAGTTTAAAAGATAGCATGTCCCTTACATTAAAAAAACGAGCTTGACTGTACCTTACAATGTTGAAATTTCACAGTATGGAATGTCATGTATGTTGTAAGGTACATTTAAGAATAAACACGACAGTAATATTATTGTAACTTGACAATTTTAACATTGAAACCTGATGTAAGTAGAGGTTGCATTCGAGTATTCATTAACAAAACGAAGAGAAGAGATAGAAACAAGACAACTTAGTGTTCACAAATGCAGTTGGAGGCATCAAATACACATCACCAACAAAACATTTAGTCACTGATGATGCCTACATCTGCATTTGTGAACAAGTTGTCTTGTTTCTATCTTTTTCTGTTCATTTTTACGCAGATAGGTTTTTTTTTCAATCATCGTTCGTTCGTTTTAGCCGAATGACGTCCACTGCTGGACAAAGGTCTTCCCCCAAGGATTTCCACAACAACCGGTCCTGCGCCGCCCGCATCCAGGCACCTCCTACAACCTTCACCAGATCGTCGGTCGACCTAGTGGGGGTCTGCAGCACATTACGTCTTCCAGCTCGTGGTCGCCACTCAAGAATTTTTCTGCCCCAGCGGCCATCAGCTTTGCAAGCTACGAGCTCCATCCACTGCCACTTGATTTTAGCGATTCTGCGGACTATGTCAGTCACTTTGGTTCTCCTGCGGATCACGTCATTTCTGGTTCAATCACTACGAGCATAGCACGCTCCATCGCCTTTGACCTTGAGTCTTCTTATGAGGCCCACAGTAAGCGACCACGTCTCAGATCCATAAGTTATCAAAGACTTTTGTCTTGAGACAGTGCGATATTTCAGACGTGAGAATATCACGAAGCTTCCTGAACGTTGCCAGCCGAGTTGGATTCGACGATTGACCTCTTCCTCGAAGTTAGACCTACCTAAGGCTGGTTTTAGTGTCACGCAGACCGTCAGTGCGGATCGCTCCGCACAGCCAATCTGTATGAACTGATAGGGAGCGAGCGATTCCTGCGGACCGCATTACTCTAAAACGCTTCCTCGAAGTTTACAGATCGGCTGTGTGAAGCGGATCCGCACTGGACGGTCCGCGTGACACTATAACCAGCCTAACTGGACTGTTTGTACTAGGTACATATAAGTGTCAACAACTGCCGAGTGTAGAGTATCCAACCTTTAGAGGAGTGGGTGCAACACGGACATTTGACATGATTTTGTCTTGTCCATGTTTCATTTTAAGACCCCCTTGTTGAGAGGCTCGACTCAGGCCATTGTGCATTGTGCCTAGATCTTCCACGGTCTCAGCCATGGCTATGATATCGTTTGCGAATCGAAGGTGGGTTATTTACTCACCGTTGATATTTATGCCGAATCCGTTCCAGTCCAGAAACAGTTTCGGAGTTTTCAGTTCCCCCTGTCTGCTGCTGCAACTGGTTTCGAGTCTTGATCCTGGAGACGGAACGACATTGTGGCGTTTTCGTACAAGCCTTTCAACATTTCGATGTATCGATATAGGTAGTCAATTTGACACCGTTGGAGAAACTGTAGTAGGTACTGCCCAGGTCTCGATCGAAGCTTTCTCATAGTCCACAAACGCCAGGCAAAGTGACTGACTATACTCCTCGGTCTTCTGTATAATCTGCCGTGGCGTATGTATGTGGTGTACTAAAGCGATTGAGAGATTGAGAGGCTGGAAGTCATCGAGCTTACGAGCGAGACGATTCGTAATGACTCTCGAAAACAGCTTGTAGACATGGCTCGGAAGTGAGATGGGTCTATAATTCTTCAACAAGGTTTTGTCGCCTTTTTTGAAGAAGAGTGTCACCACACTTCTGTGCCATACCGTAGGCGTTTTTCCTTCGAGGATGACGGAATTGAACAGCTTCTGAAGAGCCTTCAGCCCCTCGGTCAAAAACCCAACTGCGTAAAAATGAACAGAAAAAAGATAGAAACAAGACAACTTAGTGTTCATAAGTGTAGTAGGAGTGGGAGGCATTAAATGCATATCACCACCAAAAAAAGTAATTGATATCCTATATGCATATTAACGTAAGGGCCTAATTATAATAAATCAAAAAGTTTTAAATGAAGTAAGGTTCAATGAGTTCAAAAGTTAAAACCAACAGTTTAGGGTAAGGGCTGAATTGTATTATTAAAAGGAATTTACGTCCTTTAAATCATTTGTTTCCCCAAAAGTCGTATTCAGACGACTAAAAATGTTTAAGGTAAGGGACATTTTTTTAAAGATATCAACATTTCAAGTATACCAATCGATAGAGCCGAAAATTCTGAATGCGTTGGTATATATAACTCATTTTGGCCAAAATGTCCCTTACATTAATTGATACTTCCACTATCGCACTGATTGATTTTTCCTCATTAAATGTGCTTCACTCACTCATGAATGGAGTGATAGTTACATAACACATTTAAACTCTATTATAAGAGTAGGCGCACACCGTTGATTTTTCGTCGGCCGATAGTTTAGTCGGGCAGTTGATCAGTATGGGCATGTATGGGAGTGCGCACACTACGCCGATTCGATTTGGCCGATTCTTCATACAATTTAAAATCGGACACAACTATCAGCCAACTAAAAATCAACGCTGTGCGGTGTGCGCCTACTCTAAACGCGAAAGACTGCACTCTTAGCATTCTAAATGTAACTTTTTCTATTTTCGTTCACAGGCCACCGATGTAAACTCACCTGGAATCTAAAGGGCGTCGCGAACAAGATCAGTGGTTTCAGTGTTGACTATTTTGTGAAGTGCAGAGTGAGCAGGACAGATTTTGAGTCACAATAAGATATAAGTGTTTTTGTTATGTTCTTTAAGTATCCAACCAAAACGTAGAGTAAGTTATTGTTGTTTTTTTTATATTTTATTCTAATTGTGACATCGTGCTTTGACCCACCGGGCTTGTTTGGTTAAAAGAAGAAAGTGTCGTAGGTATCACAAAAAAAGATGAGTTACAATGTTGATATTTGAAAAATAATTAAAATACCAAAGAATTACGACGGATGGCTAATGAAAATAATTTATTGTAATTACACAAAATATCTGATGAGTTATTAAAAAAAAGTAATAGCTTTTCGTAATTAAAGAAGTAAGATATTTATTTAATTTGCTAGCATGTAATATGGAATAAATAATTTAATACCGCAAGTCACAAGCAAAACAAGAAAATAAATATCTGAATTTTCTTCACGATAAAATTTAATGAAATAAAGTATTGTGATAGTGCCAAGTAGGTTTGTGTAAAAATAAATATGTATTAACTTATTAAATAAAAAAATGTATTGGACAAATAAAATGTTTCGATTTAGACGTAAGCTAAATAATTAGGTAAACGTTATTATACTATAAAATGCATTTACTCAAAATAATTATAATAATACATTACAAAGAAAACTATGTATTCGTGTATAAAAAAATAAACAAAAAAGAACTTTTATAATTAGATTCAAAGTTGAAAATAATATTATAAAATGATGTTATTTATTTGAGACAGGGTTTTTGCCGTTGTTCGAGTCAATTTGACAATTTGTATGACGTATGTATGACCACACGATGTTATCACGACACAAGTAGTGCTTAAAATTGTAGATTAAGTCATTTTGTACGTTAAATAAAAATAGTTTACTTAAAATATCCGTCTGGCAGAACGATTAGTTCTCTGACCTCAGAACAGCGGTAGGAGGTTCGAATCCTGCGAAGGACAAATGTTTATAATAGCACGAACATTTGTACCAGAGTCATGAATAAGTATGAATACAACCCGATCGAGCTAACTGCGCATCTCGTTGGAATGCGACTCTCCCTCGCACTCACCCGCACACCTCCCCGCGTTCGCTCCGTGCGTACGAAAGCGTCGATGTGACGTCACGGCTGCCTGGTGCGCAGTTAACTCGATCGGGGAACCTAACTGCTTATTTTGAGGCTAGGTGATTAGTTCTTGAAGGAGTCTATTTATTTATTATATTCATGTTTTTATAAACAAGAAGCTAATACATACAGTGTGAGTCACGTTAAAGTGTACATATGAAAATAGATGAAACTAGACCTATTTTTATCGACAAAAAAGAGGTCAAAAATTTTTTGAGATTTCTTTAAATTTTTTTATATATTTTTTTTTCTTCAAATTACTTATCGTAAAGAAAACGTAATAACTTTTAAACTAAGCGGTATATCCTGATAAAATAAAAACAGTAATAATGCTAAATAACAGGCGATACTAAAAAAATACATAAAATACACAAAAAATGCCAACAAATAATAAAAAATGATACTTTTTGAAAAAAATCTGCTTAAAAATTCGTGTTTTTTTGGTTATTTTATAAATTTCTCCAAAAAATGCCCCTATAACCGGTGATTTTTATTACTTTGTATTATTTTCTATCGTATTATCTTTGTAAAACCAAAAATCGCATGTCTCTATCCCTATCACAACATTTGCAATGATCGTTTGAACTAAGCCTCTCCGGGCGCGCCATTCAACGCTTCGTTAACAACAAAACTGAAAATGGCTCTAGATTTGTAATTTTGATAAAAACAAGTTAGATTTCAAATAAAAACAAAAGATTTCGAAGTAAAATAAGCATTTTAGTTAAAATTAAAATTGTCTCTACCTGTAGCGGAGAATAATGTTGTGGCAGGCCTTTGTTCAAACGATCATAGCAAATGTTGTGATAGGGATAGAGACATGCGATTTTTGGTTTTACAAAGATAATACGATAGAGAATAATACAAAGTAATAAAAACCACCGGTTATAGGGGCATTTTTTGGAGAAATTTATCAAATAACCAAAAAAACACGAATTTTTAAGCAGATTTTTTTCAAAAAGTATCATTTTTTATTATTTGTTGGCCTTTTTTGTGTATTTTATGTATTTTTTTAGTATCGCCTGTTATTTAGCATTATTACTGTTTTTATTTTATCAGGATATACCGCTTAGTTTAAAAGTTATTACGTTTTCTTTACAATAAGTAATTGGAAGAAAAAAAATTCTATAAAAAATTAAAAAAAAATCTCAAAAATTTTTTGACCTCTTTTTTGTCGATAAAAATAGGTCTAGTTTCATCTATTTTCATATGTACACTTTAACGTGACTCACACTGTATTTCTATTTTACAATTCACATTACTGCAGCTGTATTAGGTGCAGGTCTGAAATTACATATTTGGATAAAAATTACCTGCATGCACTAGGTTGGATATTACTGGGTGGTGAGTAACTTTGTACTTTTGATGAAAAAAATCTATAAATAATAATATGAAGCTAAACAACGATGCTGGATGCAGGCCACTACCAACCGTGCGATGTGGAAGTCATTGGGGGAGGCCTATGTTCAGCAGTGGACGTCCTGTGGCTGAAATGATGATGATGATGATGAAACAAAGATAATTTTATTACTTTATATTAAACGATCAATTTTACCACTATAGTTGTATTTAATATGGATGCAGTAATGATAAATGCTCTATTGTTTTCAAAACTAATTCCTTCAATGGTTCTGTACTTATATCAAATTAGAATCTTTTTTTCTTATCGAACTTCAATAATTTTTATTCCACAATTTGATATACACTAATGAGAGAATGCATTGACCGCATAATAACACGAATACGGTGATATTATACTTTATTAGATAGTCCAAAATACATAGTTAGACCCCGTTGTTGTCCCATGTAAATAAACATCATATAATTTGTTATAATATTGTTGTAGTGTAGGTAGTTTAAGGATATAATAATAAAGCTTGTATTATGAAATTGTATTCTCAAAAGGATATATGTTCAGGTTTTTGATTGCTTGAATTTAATATTTGAACCAAATTAAACTAGCACATCAAGTTTAAGACTGTGTCATTTTGCAACAGAAATGTACCGCTTGTTGTTCTGTCGACAGTAAATTCATTTGTCATTTCATAATATGGGTCTTATAGGTTATAGAGCGCTAGCTCAACTCAGTCTTGCCTGAGGCATGGGAGCGGTGACATTGACATATGACGTGACAGAGCATACAAATCTGAAGCATATGACCTAACCTCGCTAACGTTTGACGTCTAAACCCCGGTCCGTGAGCACGTAGAATTTTGTCCAATGACCCCTAGCTACCCATCCTTATCGCTCGCGCGTGATTATATTGCTGTCGCGACTGTGCGACTGGCACCCGCAGTGAGTGTGCGAGCGCAATAGCAACATAATTACGCGCGAGCGATAAGGATGGGTAGCTAGGGGTCATTGGACAAAATTCTACGTGCTCACGGACCAGACTATAAAAAAACCCTCCCGTCCCGCTCTTATACTTCAGGCACTGACAAAGTTAGTGTTAGATCTATAAATTTATAATGCGTGCTCTTTGGGTGGCGTTGGGTACCCAAAGATTTACAGTATTCAAAGATTATAGAACCATAGCTTTTTTAAGTATTATTTGACTGTTATTCAATCAGACGAGATTTTAGTTAGATTTTTTAATGTTAATGAAATAAAACTTATTCAATTTAAATTTTATTTTTGACGTTGAATCATTTGTAATTTTTGTAGTTGAATAGTTGAACTTATGCCAATTTAGCTTTGACTTTTTGATTTATCGCGAAAAGAGTAATATTTTATATTGTTGTTACATTTTATTTCCATGTGTTTAAATATCTATTAAAATAAATGAAACTTTCTCTGAAATAGTCGAAATATGTACTTACTTTTCCTTTAGAATACATTTCAAACATAATAGAAGGAACCTGAAATAGTTGTTATTCTGGTGTAGGCTGAAATGGAGATATCCCTAATTTTGTACTTAATTTATTTTTGTAACTCTCATGTACCTATCCATATGTAAATCTTGCATAATTTAACTTTAAATGTATTTTCTCGCTCAAATAGTAGGTATTAAAATGAATGTGATAGACGATTAGTTAGTAGGTTTGATTCCAATACATTCCAATTTTTATATAAAGGGAAAAAATATACATCACACTGTTTTCAAGTTAGTGCTATAGTTAAATAAATTATGAGGCTAGGCTTGAAAGATATTATTTTGAAAAATATAGGAAATTAAAAAGATATGAAATCGCGATATATTAGAAAATTACTCTTTCTTAAATATTGACGTTATTTTTAAATTCTGGGACGAAAATAAATTCGCTCTAACGAGCTGCTCAAACTGATAAATTGATCAGCAATTTAATGGTCGATATTTAGTCATGATCAAAGGTTGCTGACCTTCAGTTCATTGATCAGTAAGTGGCATCATTCAGTATAATGTAGACATTAGAATAGAGTTCAGTATTGCGTTATCTATGTAGAAAACTTAATTATTAATGGTGGAGGGAGACGATTTCATCACGCCTCGTATGGAGTTTTATAGTTAGTGGCGTGGACGAAATGCCTTGACACCAATTTTGGTTTGTTTTTGGAAGAAATACCTTTATTTCTTGCTCGTAATATGTTATTTATTATTAGTACCCATAATCGATTGTGCATAAGCTGAATGGTATTTCTTAAAAAATAAACCTAAATATAATTTGCCAAATTGTAACCAAAAAGACGTATTTTTATAAATTACTTATTTATGTAAAAAAATATTCTGCATGTATGCTAAGTGCTGAATTTGCATATTATATTTTGATCTTTATGTTCTGCGGCAAAAAGCTTGAAATGCAATGTGTGAATTCTATATTTTGTGTACCTCATTGGCTATGCCTATAAATAATGAATATTTGCTACAGTTTCTATAATAGATGAATCGATATTGCGACCACTATGTACGCGATGGTACAAGATATGTGTTGTAGTTGTCTTGATAGAAGGAAACTCTTGAAACTCTTGATTATTTATTTAAGATAATTACAATATAAATCTTGACAATTGTGTGCACACTAACTAATAGGTTGAGAACTTGTGTAGAACTGATCGGCGAATGCTTCAAGTTAATAAAATTAAATATTGCAGCGTTTGCATGACCTACATAATTACTCGTGACTTATTGTACTTTGTACAGCTATAAATGTCGATTTATTTAGTATAGAAATCAACTATTTCGCAAAACGGCTTCAGTGTATCAATCGTATTTGTCTGTCTCTCTTACTCATTCTGATATGTCCCAATGAACGAGTGAGAGAGATAGCGTTGTGTATTGAAACCGTTTTGCGCGGTAGACTAGCATTGACCGACCGCGGCGGGCCACGGGCGGTTGTTTGTATTCGTTTATATTTTTTGTTAAATAATGTTTTCCGTCCCAGTTCGTAAGTTTTTATTCTGTTGTTGTAACCATGTGCTATATGTAATAAAAATATGCGAATTTATAAAGGTTTTCTATTTCAATGATCCCAGGGAAATCTAGAAATTCATTGAAGTACGTCAGACATACAAGGGGTATTCAAAGCCTTACATAGCTAATCCCCCTTGTTAATAAAAAGTTACACCTAGGATGAACCTTTGATTAAAATGACATTTCCATATTAAATGACGATTTAAGCAAGAGGGTATAACTTTTATTAATAACGGGGAATGGGTTTAGGTAGACTAGTTAAAAGAAAAGCAACACATTTAACTACTTATTATTATTTATTATTCATCTGAAGGCAAGTTACAATAACACGTACGTATATGTACACAACTCTTACCCTACGTAAGTATGGCTAACGTTGTACAGATATCACAACAGCGAAAATAATATCCTCTTAAAGCTGTCACGTGGACTATCACTGCTATACGAGCTATAGTCTGTTCCACCACACCTTAATTAACTTTATTTTAAAAGCTAGTGTAAGAAAGGTAGACTTGTCTTTGCAATGCATTTGAAACTTCTAAAATGACTTATTGGCCTATTTATGTGGCTCAGTAGCTACAAATTAGCGAGTCCTACATACACTATCAAAAAGCCTAAGTGAAATTTTAGCAAAATTTAATTTCATCAAAAATTATGGCTGCTTTTTGAATAGGTATATTAATCGCGTACGTAAACTATAAGGATGAAAGAAAAGGCAATTTCACATGGTGGAACAGACATTTTTGTGTTACAAGTAGTCATGGAATCGAATTATTACACATTATTATTGCTTAATGAGATTCAATATTATTACTAAGACATGTGACCAATATTAAGTATTTTAGCTGCTATCTTATTATTAGTTTGACAATTATTACTTTGTTTTCTATTGTGAGTATCAAGGTAAGCTGCATTTGTTCTTAAAAAATAATTATTCTCTCAATACACAACAGAATTTTTCGGAACACATTTGGATACAACTGAACAATTTTGTTAAACAAACATGAGTTGATTTATTTTATAATTGGTCAGCAGTTTTATCAATGCTGACCGCTGATCAGCTGTCAAATTAACAGTTTACTGATCGGGCAATATTTCGGCTACTTACGTTATTCTAAATTATGCTACAACACTAGCGAGGCGTACAAACATAACAGCCGACGTAAAGCCGGGTCTCCAGCGCGTGTTTTGAGCTACAAATCAACAAAAACATGTCAACATTCAACATTTTTATAGACAATGTTGTTAAATGTTGAGATGATTTTGTTGATTGTGTAGGGCAAAACGCGCTAGAGACCCGGCTAACACTCGGTACAATAACATTGCTTACAATCACAACACCCTCATTAGGATAATAATTTGACGTATTTTGCTACACATTAAACATTAATTTTCACAAACAGCCAATCTCCAGCTAAAACACCAGTAACTTTTAAATAATAAAGCGAAAATTTTAACACGTGGATGCAACGACGTAAAGTCTAGCGCTTAACTTAGCCTAGACGCAGACCATCAATTTTTCGTCGGCCAATAGTTTAGTCGGGCAGTTGATCAGTATGGGCATGTATGGGAGTGCGCACATTACGCCGATTTGATTTGGCCGATTCTTCATACTAATTAAAATCGGGCACAACTATCGGCCAACTAAAAATCGGTGGTCTGCGCCTCTTAGTGCCTGAGGTATCAGAGCGGGAGGGTTGTCAGCGAAACTTCAATATGCTCTGTGACGTCATATTATGCCACGGGTGACACCCTCCCGTGCCACTTTCATACCTCAGGCACTGAATTTTCTTCTTTCCATAAATAAGAGAATTACGAACATCAAACATTTTCACGAATTTAAGCCGAGCTGTACTTATAAAGAAATGAAATAAAAATTGTGCTTTTGCTTGCAAAGATATGGCTTTCATTATTGCAATGATATTTCACCATCTTAGACAATATTTGGTGATAAGTTTACACATGACGTATTGTATTTTACAACGAAAGAAAATATTTTATGTACACTTCGGTGATTATTATTTTAATCTTAATAATAAATAAATAATACATACGAATACGTCATAAGTAGACACCAGTGTTTATACACTCTTGCTACAATTTGTGCGTTAGTGATACTAAGCTATTATTTGCATTAACGCTAAAATTGTTTTACACACGACATTTTGGCGACTAATATTATTGTGACAATATTTTAGTGAATAAATAAATTCCATATACAATCCGATCGAGCTAACTGCGCACCTCGCTGGAATGCGACTCTGCCTAGAGATGGGTAGTGGGTAAAAACCCGGTTTTTACCCATTATCACCCATTCTGGTGGGTGAAAACAAAAATAGCGTTTTTTTAAAGTGAGAAGTGGTATTTGTTGCTAAGGGGGCGTTCTAGTGTTACGTAATGCAATCTGGGGGGAGAGGAGGTCTTGAAAAACGTTACAATGCGTTACAGTGGCAGAAGGGCGGTTCGATTTCAAGTTTATAAGCAGAAGTACTTTGTAGTTGGTGTTGTTATTTGTAACTTTATACCGTAATGTCATCAAGAGAGAGTTTGGCATCCCCCCCCCTCCATGTCCTTGCCATGATCACAAATTATTGTGTTCCTACTAAATTTCTTCTAAATCGGTTCAACGATTCTTGAAATAACACCATTTTATAAAATAATTGGTCACATCATCATAACGTGATGAATTTTACGATTTGGCCACGATATAAATGCATATTAGTGTTAAATTTGACTTATTACTTATTAATCAATAAACTTAAATGAGAAAAATTCAATAAAATTTGTTTTCACCCGGTGTAAACACCCACGGGTGGAATGAAACGGGTTTTTATTGGGTTTTTACCCTCATGTGGGTTTTTACCCGGGTGGAAACCCATCTCTAACTCTGCCTCGCACTCACCCGTACACTTCGCGTTTGTTCCGTCTGTATCAGGCGTCGATGTGACGTCACAGCTGCCAGGTGCGCATTTAACTCGACCGGGTTGTAGTATGTATTTCTATTGCATTTATTTAATTGATTAATGATCCACAGCTGATTTCTAATGAGATCAAGACAAAAATATATTAAGACCTTAGCTCATAAATTCAAACAAGCTATCCCAAAAAAAAGCTTGTTGGTGTTCAAATAAATAAATAAAAAGTTTCAATAATCTTTTTTTTTTTTCAACAATGTAATTTATACTGTTTTTTATGGAAGACTGAATGAATGTAATAAATAAACATTAATATAAATGATTTAACATTATTGATATAGCTGAGTAGACAATTTGAAACTAAAATCACAGATGATTTGTGACACGAAGGAATTATATTCAAATTGGCGGGATTAGTAAAATATAAAAACACTAAAAGCTTAAAATAATTCTAATTAAACAATAATACTGAGTTAATAATACAAGTAAAAATATTTTCATTCGGTCAACAATGTCACATAAGTGTATAACCCAATAAAAAGAGTTTTTGAGTATAATGAGTAAAACATGTTTGTTTCATTTCTTTAAGCTTTCCATTCATAGCACGAAAAATTAAAATATTCATACATTTAATATCGCGCTTTTAAATCACATCAGCTTCACATTTTAATCTTATTATTATTAATTTCAACCAATATATTATTTTATATTACTTTACAATTAACACACCGACGTCTCATAACATATTTGTAAGTATATTTGATATATTTAGGCAAGAATATAGGCAAAAATAAGTGCGAATTTCGTGACGAATTAGCGGTAAACTTTGCAACATTTGTTCGTACAAATGCCAATAAATATTTTTTTTTAAAAAGATTACTAAAACTCGTAAAGAAAAAAATACTAGATCTCTTTAATACTCGGTTTATAATAATATCATTCATTTATGTTATCACGAAAGTATTTTTAAAATTAATCTAAGAGAATTCGTGACGAAATTAGCACTGTATTAATAACTACCTACGTATCACTCGAGCTGTATCGACAATTTATTATTATCTTTAATTATTGCATTAAAATTGTATTATTATTTCCTATTAACCTAACACCTAATTGGCTATGATAAAGGCATGATATAAGTGTAAATTTAATTTAAAATCAGGCTAGCAGCGTTGTATTACTATGTCATTTCAAAATACGTTTTTTGAACGCACTTTTTTGTGGTATGAAGCCAATTAGTTTTTCATGGCTAAATGGAGTTGTAATAAAGAAAAAATATCAATAAATGCTGTCATTTGCCAATTTTTATCAAACTATCTTGATATGTCTATCAGATGACCCTAAATTTTATTGAAAACTTGCGTAAAGAAAAAAATACACTTCTTAATGCAAGCTGCTTATTGTTTTACTTATTTTTTTTAAACAAACAAAATTAATCATTTGAAAGATATATTTCAATAATTTAGTTTCATGCCAAAATTATATATTTGGCTTACTGATCATTTTATTACACTATTGAGTATCAATTCTCACGATATTATGATTAATTTATACTATTAATAATTATTATTTAATATCATTAAGTTTAGAGAGATTAAGACTAGCGCTTGTCATGTACTTGTGATAAAATATTATTATTTGCGACTGTGGAAAAATATACTTTTATATGACACGTTTTATATCAGGTTTTGTATTTGTATGTTTGTTTTTATATTATTTATTAGCTGCTTATTTAGTAAATATTTATAAATATGAAACAAAATAAATTGGAATGTATTTTGAAGGTACTAAATTGCGGAAATATCAATATTTCAGTTGTACCATTGTTGCACTGATTAAGCTATGGCTCGACATTGTATGCCCCTCCCCCTTTTCTTTATTAACTGGTTTCCACGTTATTCTGAACTTTATATCCTTTTCTTAAGGCTCAAACACTTTAATTACCTTTACGGATGAACTTCACATCCCTTGGTGAATACAGGCCTCCTTTCTCCATGCATGCTGGAGTTACGAATGTTCCCACATTTAATTTTGAGCTCTATGTCTTACGGCGTTGGGTCGAGTGTTACTCGCGCCGCACGGCCACGCCGGCGAGCCTTTCGCAAACGGCTTCGAGCTGGGCGTCCAGCATAAGCGAAGCGATCTGGTCGTCTGTGAGCATTTCCACGCTGGAAGGAAGGAAGATTAGATTAAGAAAATAACGGATGAAGGGTTTGAGAATAACGACGAATGGGACGAATTGAGTATGGGACTAACTGCAAGTGGGACAGTTTACGAACGCGTAACGTCTAGTTTTTTAAGGGTAACAATAGATTAGCTAACGGGAGTAGTCCAAAATCTCTTTCCCACCACGGCAACTCCTGTATAGCCAGGATCTACATTATGGATTCCACCGAAACACAAAAAGTGAAGGTTAAGTGGTATTGAGTGCTATACAGTGTGAGTCACGTTAAAGTGTACATATCAAAATAGATGAAACTAGACCTATTTTTATCGACAAAAAAGAGGTCAAAAAATTTTTGAGATTTTTTTAAATTTTTTATAGAATTTTTTTTCTTTCAATTACTTATTGTAAAGAAAACATAATAACTTTTAAACTAAGCGGTATATCTTGATACAATAAAAACAGTAACAATGCTAAATAACAGGCAATACATATAAATACATAAAATACACAAAAAAGGCCAAAAAATAATAAAAAAATATACTTTTTGAAAAAAAAACCGCTTAAAAATTCGTATTTTTTTGGTTATTTGATAAATTTCTCCAAAAAATGCCCCTATAACAGGTAGTTTTTATTACTTTGTATTATTCTCTATCATATTACCTTCGTAAAACGAAAAATTGCATGTCTCTATCCCTATCACAACGTTTGCAATTATCGTTTGAACTAAGCCTCTCCGGGCGCGCCATTCAACGCTTCGTTAACAACAAAACTGAAAATGGCTCTAGATTTGTAATTTTGATAAAGACAAGTTAGATTTCAAATAAAAACAAAAGATTTCGAAGTAAAATAAGCATTTTAGTTAAAATTAAAATTGTCTCTACCTGTTTCGGAAAATAATGTTGTGGCAGGCCTTTGTTCAAACGATCATAGCAAATGTTGTGATAGGGATAGAGACATGCGATTTTTGGTTTTACAAAGATAATACGATAGAGAATAATAGAAAGTAATAAAAACCACCGGTTATAGGGGCATTTTTTGGAGATATTTATCAAATAACCAAAAAAACACGAATTTTTAAGCAGATTTTTTTCAAAAAGTATCATTTTTTATTATTTGTTGGCATTTTTTGTGTATTTTATGTATTATTTTAGTATCGCTTGTTATTTTGCATTATTACTGTTTTTATTTTATCAAAATATACCGCTTAGTTTAAAAGTTATTACGTTTTCTTTACAACAAGTAATTGGAAGAAAAAAATTTCTATAAAAAATTAAAAAAAAAATCTCAAAAAATTTTTGACCTCTTTTTTGTCGATAAAAATAGGTCTAGTTTCATCTATTTTCATATGTACACTTTAACGTGACTCACACTGTATACATGAAATTATAGAAATATGCCGACGTAAAAGGGCAATGCGTAAAATCTCAAAATATATAAGAAAAATATAAAAATTGATAACAGCAGTACCAAAAGCATTACATGTTAAGGCTAAATGTAAAATTTCATTAAATTCGTTTTAGTAGGTCAGAAGATATGACCCAAAAATATGGTTCTGGCCACTAAAATGGCTCTCCTGTAAAATTTACTTTTTTCACTTACGCCAGTATACGTAGGAGCCATCGANAACGCTTCAAACTCGGTACTTCTTTCCCAATTTCATAAAATTCAACTCTTAAAAAGTGACAAAAAACTTTAAAATAGGTAGTTGAAACAAACCACAGCTAATTTTCATAGTTGACTGTACTATACGATAAACATGTCAGTCAATTTGACAACCTTTGTCGGAAACATTATTCAATGAAAATATTGTCCGAACCCTTAGTATTTCTCTTCGACAAATACTTTAACACATTGTGAACCACTTTTCTTTCACGACTATAAAAAGATTTTAGCAATTTATTCACAAAATCAATTGCGCACATTTAAAATGAAGTTTGTTTACACTATGACAGCAATAAACTGACATGCAAGGTGACATTATAATGAAGTTTTCAGTTACTGTTGCCATTAAAAGAAATTAGTACCATTAGTTTTCCGCAACATGGCGAGGGTTTTTATGTTCCTGGTCAGGCTATAATTACTACTACACAAATTAATTATAACATTGAGGATACAATTTGTCATCAGTAATAATCAATCAGCCAATTAATTAATATGTATTTTTTTAAGGAATTTGGATGTTTGTTCCTGTAGGAAAGTTGTTGTTGCAGTAGAATCAGGATGTTGGGCTACCGATTTGAAGATGATACACTAATCGCGTTATCGTTGTCGTTCGTCGAAAAACTAACGATTTTCTTAGTAACCCTGCTGCTAATATACCTCGCCAGGCTACTCTTAACAAAACCTTCTCAAATACTGACAGTATTTGAGAAGGTTTTGTTCGCAGAGCAGACTTCTTATATGGTCAAGCTGTAGATTCTGGCTACACAGGAGTTGTAGCGGTGGGAATAGTCACTAGTAGAGTATCTGTCATCAAACGCGGAGGGTTCGGTCGCAGAGCAGACTTCTTATATGGCCAAGCTGTAGATCCTGGCTACACAGGAGTTGCAGCAGTGGAACATGGGAATAGTCACGTACCTGGCCAGGCTGTCAGTGTCGGAGTATCTGTCACCTTGGCACTTAGCTCGCTCAGTGTAGATGTAGAGTGAGCTTCAAACAAGGAAGGCGTCATCACGCCTTCTGATTTTTGTCTTCTTCTGCACGCAGGAGTACAGAACTGCTGCTTTATGGTCGCGGCCTCTTTAGTCGCTACCTGATGCCTATGGTTGCTCATTAGACTGACCTGGCCAGGCTGTCGGTGCCGGAGTATCTGTCACCTTGGCACTTAGCTCGCTCAGTGTAGACGTAGAGTGAGCTTTAAACAAGGAAGGTGTCATTACGCCTCCTGTCTTTTGTCTTCTGCTGTACGCAGGAGTACAGTAGGCCTAAGATGCGCGCCGTGATAACTTTTATCGACGTCAAAATGTATGGGCAAAATCGATAAAATGGCGTGATAACCGCTTATCGCGGCGCGCATCTTAGGCCTACAGGACTGCTGCTGCATGGTCATCTGATGTCTATGGTTAATCATTAGACTGACCTGGCTAGGCTGTCGGTGTCAGAGTATCTGTCGTCAGAGGCGGAGAATTCGGTCGCAGAGCAGACTTCTTACTATATGGTCAAGCTGTAGATCCTGGCTACACAGGAGTTGCAGCAGGTAAAGTCACGTACCTGGCCAGGCTGTCAGTATCAGAGTATCTGTCATCAGAAGCGGAGGATTTGGTCTCGGAGCAGACTTCTCATCATTGGTCAAGCTGTAGATCCTGGCTACACAGAGGTTGCAGCAGTGGAACATGGGAATAGTCACGTAACTGGCCAGGCTGTCAGTGTCGGAGTATCTGTCACCTTGGCACTTAGCTCGCTCAGTGTAGACGTAGAGTGAGCTTCAAACAAGGAAGGCGTCATCACGCCTCCTGTCTTTTGTCCTCTGCTGTACGCAGGAGTACAGGACTGCTGCTGCATGGTCATCTGATGTCTATGGTTAATCATTAGACTGACCTGGCTAGGCTGTCGGTGTCGGAGTATCTGTCGTCAGAAGCGGAGAATTCGGTCGCAGAGCAGACTTCTTACTATATGGTCAAGCTGTAGATCCTGGCTACACAGGAGTTGCAGCAGGTAAAGTCACGTACCTGGCCAGGCTGTCAGTATCAGAGTATCTGTCATCAGAAGCGGAGGATTCGGTCTCGGAGCAGACTTCTCATCATTGGTCAAGCTGTAGATCCTGGCTACACAGATGTTGCAGCAGTGGAACATGGGAATAGTCACGTACCTGGCCAGGCTGTCAGTGTCGGAGTATCTGTCACCTTGGCACTTAGCTCGCTCAGTGTAGACATAGAGTGAGCTTCAAACAAGGAAGGCGTCATTACGCCTCCTGTCTTTTGTCTTCTGCTGTACGCAGGAGTACAGGACTGCTGCTGCATGGTCATCTGATGCCTATGGTTAATCATTAGACTGACCTGGCTAGGCTGTCGGTGTCAGAGTATCTGTCGTCAGAGGCGGAGAATTCGGTCGCAGAGCAGACTTCTTACTATATGGTCAAGCTGTACATCCTGGCTACACAGGAGTAGCAGCAGGAAAAGTCACGTACCTGGCCAGGCTGTCAGTATCAGAGTATCTGTCGTCAGATGCGGATGATTTGGTCTCGGAGCAGACTTCTCATCATTTGTCAAGCTGTAGATCCTGGCTACGTGGACGTCCTATGGCTGAAATGATGATGATGATGATGACCACGTACCTGGCCAGGCTGTCGGTGTCGGAGTATCTGTCATCAGAGGCGGAGGATTCGGTCTCGGAGCAGACTTCTCATCATTGGTCAAGCTGTAGATCCTGGCTAAAGCCTGGTCCGTGAGCACGTAGAATTTTGTCCAATGACCCCAAGCTACCCATCCTTATCGCTCGCGTGTAATTATATTGCTGTCGCGACTGTGCGACGCGCGCCCGCAGTGAGTGTGCGAGCGCGACAGCAACATAATTACGCGCGAGCGATAAGGACGGGTAGCTTGGGGTCATTGGACAAAATTCTACGTGCTCACGGACCAGGCTTTACACAGATGTTGCAGCAGTGGAACATGGGAATAGTCACGTACCTGGCCAGGCTGTCGGTGTCAGAATACCGATCGTCAGACGCAGAGGATTCGGGCGCAGGGCTGGCACGCGCGCGCGGGGACGCCGCCCGCCGCGGCGTGCGCGGAGCCGACGCCGAGCCGCGTCGCTCGCCGAATAGGGACAGCCCTGCGGAACGACCCCAATTATTATGTTAAAGAGGTACAATTTGTAATTAAATAACTTTTTACTAAAAAATAACTTTATTCTTGTACCTACTCAGAAGAAAATGATATAATATTCTTATGCTAATATGTAAATACACAAATAACAAAAATGACGGACTGATGATTCTTTTGATGATTCTCTTTAAAAGTGAAGCACAAGATAAAGACAAAAGATCTAGTGAGTTGTCTTCAATTTCAAATATTCTTGAAGTCGATTTCTTTCTTTGATCTCTCCTGTAAGCTTCTCTGATAACGCTATCTTGGGGATTGTGGTAAAAAAAGAATCTTATTGATCAGCTCCTGCCTTCGGAACATCTTTTTGAGCTTCCCAGTATCATTTATGCAGGCTCTAAAAATTTCTTAAAATATGACATTGTGTATCATTGACATTGTATGAATCTAATGTAATAATAATTATGTTTGTGCTATTTCAATAATTCATAATCATTTTCTGCCATTTGCATGACATTCAATTAATAATGATACTACTTTTTAATATTAAAAACATAACCGTATTTTTTGTAATATTTGCACATCGTATGTACGATAGAATATGTTGGAAACTTCTCTTTTTATAACCATTTGTAACCGTATTCTGGCAAATAAATGATTTATTATTATTATTATTAATCTTCTTGATGTCCTCAACGCAGTTGATCTACAGCTCTGAAAGATGAAGCTACTAAGAAACCTTCTGACTTTGGAACATCTCCTTGACTTTTTCCCTGGTGTCATGCAGCAGTAACCTAGTTCTGATCTCTCTCTCTGAGCTTCTGCTCTAGGAATAGTGCACTGAAACCTGTGGGAAAAAACAAAAGAGCATCTGCTGACCTTGGAACATCTCCTTGACCTTCTCCCCAGTGTCGTGCAGCAGAGCAAACTAGCCTAGAAACTGAGATTCTTGGTTTTTTATTGTCAGGAACGAAGTCGATCTGGCCTCATCTTGCCTCGGAGAATCTACACTGGGACATAAGGTATATAACTACCATCTCCTGATCTTGGAGTATCTCCTTAACTTTCTCCCTGGTGTCATGCAGCAGTAACCTAGTCCTGATCTCTCTCTCTGAGCTTCTGCTCTAGGAATAGTACACTGAAACCTGTGGGAAAAAAACAAAAGACAGCTACCATCTCCTGACCTTGGAACATCTCCTTGACCTTCTTCCCAGTGTCATATAGTGTGATCTAGTGAAATTGTCCTTCTCTTATGTTCTTGAAGTCCTCTTTTTATCAGGATCTAAAGAAGTTTCCATCTGTGTTTTCCCCTGAGATTCTTAACTTCTCTTCTAGATACCCTGGGAACCTGTAGTAAAGACACAAATCATGATAACCAGCTGCTGACCTTGGAACAGATCCTTGACCTTCTCGCCGGTGTCGTGCAGCAGCGCGTCGAGGCTCGGGCGGCGGCCGCGCTCCAGCTCCGCCAGCGCCGCGCCGCGCCCGCGGATGATGCGCCGGGGAGACGCCGCCGACACTTTGGATTCCGGCGGGCTGGGCGGTAGGGACTTGCCCAGTGAAGAGTACGGACGGAATGAGCACTTATAGCCTCATTTGTGATCTAATGCAATTTCTTCGAGCTGTAACCTTCCTACAGTCTTTTCAGGATCAACGCAGTCAGATGGAGATAGAGAAGTCACTAAAAGGAACATGATGAGCTCTGATGTTCTTGAGGTCTTCTTTTTAAATCAGGATTTCTCTCTTTGATCTCTCTTCCTAGCTTCTCTGAGATCGCTACCCTGGGGCGTGTGGTAATAAAGAATCTTATTGATCAGCTCCTGACCTTGGAACATTTTTTTGACCTTCCCAGTATCATTTATTCAGGCTCTAATCTTCTTGATGTCCTCAATGATCTACAGCTCTGAATGGTGAAGCTACTAAGAAACCTTCTGACTTTGGACGTGCTTTGGAACCTCTCCTTGACTTTCTCCCCTAAGTTTCTCCCTGGTGTCATGCAGCAGTCCTGAAATTGATGTTCTTAAAGTCTTTTCTATGAGGATCTCTCTCTCCCTCTCTCTCTCTCTCTGTCTTCGATCTTTCCTCTGAGCTTTTGCTCTGAGAACACTACACTGAAACCTGTGGGAAAAAAACAAAAGACAGCTACCAGCTGCTGACCTTGGAACAGATCCTTGACCTTCTCGCCGGTGTCGTGCAGCAGCGCGTCGAGGCTCGGGCGGCGGCCGCGCTCCAGCTCCGCCAGCGCCGCGCCGCGCCCGCGGATGATGCGCCGGGGAGACGCCGCCGACACTTTGGACTCCGGCGGGCTGGGCGGTAGGAACGAACAACTTACAGGGATGCCACAGGGGTCTTTACGGAGCACCGCGTCGTTGAAGTGTAATAATCTCAAAGCATTGAGTGTCACATGAGCGGTCTGATGTCACAACGCAACGCAGCTTACTCCAACGTTGTAAGTTGATGAATGGCATGTCAGTCTATGAACTAGCAGCTGTCGCCTTCGATATTCTATAAAATACTGCGCTGCATGTCATGTGCCACTCTAGCTAGAAGAATACCTCTCTTCCTAACTTCTCTGAGAACGCTACCTTGGAGCGAGTGGTAAAAACTATTGTTCAGCTTAGAACCTCTTTTTGACCATTTATTCAGGCTCTTATCTTCTTGATGTCCTCAACGCAGTTGAACTACAGCTCTGAAAGGTGAAGCTACTAAGAAACTTCCTGACCCTGGAACATCTCCTTGACTTTCTACCTGGTGTCATGCAGCAGAGTGACCTAGTTCTGAAAATGATGTTCTTAAAGTCTTTTCTATGAAGATCTCTCTCTTTTTTTTCTTTGATCTCTCCTATGAGAACACTACACTGAAACCTGTGGAAAAAAAACTAAAGATAGCTACCACCTGACCTTGGAACATCTCCTTAACTTTCTCCCTGGTGTCATGCAGCAGTAACCTAGTCCGGATCTCTCTGAGCTTCTGCTCTAGGAATAGCACACTGAAACCTGTGGAAAAAAAACAAAAGATGGCTACTATCTCCTGACCTTGGAACAGATCCTTGACCTTCTCGCCGGTGTCGTGCAGCAGCGCGTCGAGGCTCGGGCGGCGGCCGCGCTCCAGCTCCGCCAGCGCCGCGCCGCGCCCGCGGATGATGCGCCGGGGAGACGCCGCCGACACTTTGGATTCCGGCGGGCTGGGCGGTAAGGACTTTTCCGGGGAGGAGCGTGGGCAAAACGAGTACTTCTAGAGGCTCATTTGTGATCTAATGCAATTGTCCTCGAAGAACTTTTCTGAAGTCTTATTTTTTAACATAATCAAGGAAGTCTTGCAGCTCTTAAAGATGGAGCTGCACTATAAGAAACATGATATTCTTGAAACCTACTTTTTATCAGGATTTAACATAGTCGTTTCGCAAGAGAAGCTACACTGGGACCTGTTGCAAAATACGAACGGTATTGATCAGCTTTTGACCTTGAAAAACCTTGATCAAGATTTAATAAAGGTATCCTCAGGCTTTGAAGTACTTGAAGTCTTAGAGGAATGCGATTCTAGCACCTAAAGGTGAAGATACACTGTAAAAAAGGAATCATATAGACCAGCTTCTGATCTTCTTAACCTTCTCTCCAGTGTCATGCAGCAGCGGTCTACTAATGTTCTTGAAGTGCTTTTTTATATCAGGATCTCTCTCTTTATCTTTTTGACCTTTCCTCTGACAAGCTACATTGGGACCTGTGGGAAAGAAAGGAACGATATTGATCTGCTGACCTTGGAACAGATCCTTGACCTTCTCGCCGGTGTCGTGCAGCAGCGCGTCGAGGCTCGGGCGGCGGCCGCGCTCCAGCTCCGCCAGCGCCGCGCCGCGCCCGCGGATGATGCGCCGGGGAGACGCCGCCGACACTTTGGATTCCGGCGGGCTGGGCGGTAGGGACTTTTCTGGGGAGGACCGCGGACGGAACGAGCATTTTTCGAAGCTCACCTATGGGTTAAATAGGTTAGAGAGATTGAGACTTGAGGCAATGCAAGTTAAATTCAATTTCATGTAAATGTATACCAATATGTGTTCATTCGTTTGTACTCTAATAATTGTTATGTAACACTGTTTGAAACTACATTTAAGTCTCCTTTTTCTTGTTTTAAAAGTTTTGGATTTGTTTTAAAAGACTAACCAATCGGACCAAGTCATTGTATTTAAATCTTAGTTGAGGAATCACTGGCTACTAAGATACAGGTTGTAACCTAGTTTAGTAGTCATGGGACCCCCGATTATCATGCCACTTTTTGTAACTTTTGCATAGTAATACATGCATAATGTAACTTTTGGCTCAAATAAACGTTTTTTTTTCTTATTATTAATATCTTGGGGGATGTTCAGTAATTAGTACGACATACTGAGTTAGATGACAGCTGGGTCAAAACATATTATCATTCTAACAAAACATACATAATGTTCATTCTCATGGTTTTCAAGTGTTTTTAGGCGTCCCAAATTTTAACCGTGCCAGAGTTAGTCCGGCGAGTAAACAGCGCAAGAAACTTAATAGTCCTGCAGATGACCTCATTTGGAGGTCACTGTTAACTTACATCAGGCCTAGAATAATCCAGGTCTCTCAGTCTCAATCTGCTGTCTTCTGAAGCTTCTAGTACAGCCTTCATTGATTTAGACTTACCTCTTCTGGGCTAGAATAATCCAGGTCAATCTCAGTCCAGGTGTCGGAGTCTTGCAAGCAGCGCGGGCGCGAATGTTCGGTCCTCCGCAGCCACTCGCGAACGTTCGCGTCGGCGCTGTGGTCGCAGATTTCCTCTAGTTTGTCGCTGGCCGTGGTGTTGGTGTCGCTCGCCGTATCCGTTATTGTGGAACGGTCTATATCTGAAAAGGACGAAAATTAGACATTATAGATTCTTCTTTTTCGTCTTCCATCATCCTTAGTGAAGCCCAAAACACAGATAGTTATGTAGCTATGTGTAGATAGCTTTGAAAAATGTCGATAGAAAGTAAAATAATTAATTATAGTTTTGACAAACTTTAACATGATAAAATGGTTAATTATTTTCATCATCATCATCATCATCATTTCAGCCATAGGCCGTCCACTGCTGAACATTGGCCTCCCCCAATGCTTTCCATGTTGATCGATTGGTAGCGGCCTGCGTCCAGCGTTTCCCTGCTACCTTTACGATGTCGTTGGTCCACCTCGTAGGTGGACGTCCCCGTAATTATTTTAAACTTCAATTTTCAACCGACTTCAAAAAAAGGAGGAGGTTCTCAATTCGACCCGTATGTTTTTTTTTTTTTTTCTATGTTTGTTACGCGATAGCTCCGCCAATTATGAACCGATTTGAACAAATCTTTTTTCAGCGTATAGGTAATATCTCAAGGGTGGTCCCATTTAAATTTAATAATAAAAAAAACAAACCCCCAAGGGTGGAAAATTGGGGATGAACTTTTTTATACGCAATATCTCCGCCGATTATAAACCAATTAGAACGATTACTATTTTGTTGAATAGGTATTATCAAAAGGGTGGTTTCATGCGAATTTGAAGAAAATATTTCACCCCCAAGGGTGGAAAATTGGGGATGAACTTTTTTATACGCAATATCTCCGCCGATTATGAACCAATTTGAACGATTATTTTTTTGTTGAATAGGTATTAACAAAAGGGTGGTTTCATGCGAATTTGAAGAAAATTTTCACCCCCAAGGGTGGAAAATTGGGGATGAACTTTTTTATAATATACATTAAGAATATGGTCTCAATGTACTGCCTACCTTCAGTGGTAACATCAAGGTAATAATTAGTCAACTAAAAAGCAAGAAATAAGTTAAATTTTATAAAAAAAAATAAAACCGACTCCAAAAAACCTACACTAAAAAGCAGAATAATAATTACTAATTACCTACTTATTTATTAGGACGAATTATTAATATTTATGTAGGTATACCATGATTGATACTTCTGGAGTCGGTGCCAAGATTATGAAACATGTAAAGTTTGCCTGCACCGACTCCAAAAGTATCAATCATGGTATACCTACATAAATATTAATAATTCGTCCTAATAAATAAGTAGGTAATTAGTAATTATTATTCTGCTTTTTAGTGTAGGTTTTTTGGAGTCGGTTTTATTTTTTTTTATAAAATTTAATTTTATTCTCTACTCTAAGGCCCAGTTTTTTGATTCGTTACAATTTTTTGTGTGTGTTGACGGCCTCAACTCTCGTTGTGCGACCTATAAAATAAATCATGCCTTCAAGTTTCAGACTTCAGATCCCTTCTTCGCTACAAGTACTTACCATTCCTAGTAGACTGTCTCCTGGACCGATGCCTGTGTATCTCATCGGATATCCTCTCCAGATTCCTGAGGGCCGACGAGTACTGCTGTTTGGCTTCAGCCACCTGCTCTTCCAAGGTCTGGATGCGGGCCTTCTGGTGCTCTAGGGCCGCGTTGATGCGAGCCTTCTCTTCGAAGTATGGCCTGGAAGGTTTGGAGCTGGTTGAGGATGTAAAAGAGGTGAGGACGAGACCGGTCAATAGAGGAAAGTTTGAAGCCCAGCCACATTCCATGGCTTTGGCATGGTAATAATTTGAAAACAGTATGTAAAACCAAACACTATTGGTCTGAAAACCTTCACACGGCTGAGGGTTCAGATGTCAAATAATTCATGATTATGCCGAAGCTATTGAGGTAACAGATTTTTTAAAATGTAATTTGTAAGGTACTAAATACTACAGGATATTAAACTATAGCTGTAAATGGGTATACAGACATCAAATCCGATAGTCTTTCTATTGTATAATTTATCCACTTTGCGAGAGACAGATCTATTACTATATTTCAGAATCTTTCTCTATTGACCGTTCTAAGTCTTCACCTTCATATCATAGCACCCTGGCACCATATCGCATTGAAAAATACAAGAAAAAGAAATAAGTTGGTGAAAAGTAAGCCAAACAAGTATACAACTAATTAAGTAAGCAATTTATACATACATGCAGAGGTTAATCACACTAAATTATTAGTTGAATATAACTAAAAAGATACAGTTAGAAACATAAGTTAGTGACAGAACAGAACATGCTTAGAAAAATCAATGTATGTACCAAACGTGTGCTAGCAGTGCGGCCGGACCTGCGGACAAGACACGTGCCACTAGACAAGCTTACGGTGCCTACGGTAGGTACAGGTGCAAAAGTTATTTTTTAAGCCGGGTCTCCAGCATGTGTTTTGCTCTACACAATCAACAAAAACATGTTTTCTCGGCAAAAATAACAAAAAAGATCCCTAGTTATACAAAGCGTCTTGCTCACTTTAAAATAAAATCCCTAGAAGCACGTAGATCTACCCATGATTTAACTTTTTTGTTCAGAATTTTAAACTGTAAGGTTGATAGCCCCAATCTACTTTCTAAATTTAAACTTAAAATCCCTCACAGATACCCAAGGTACCATATTAAACTGCTATGCCCTCCTTACCGTAAAACTGTATCAGGATCTAACTCCCCTGTTTCAAGACTGTGTAAGTCATATAATAATCTCAGCGCTGATGTTAATTTGTTTGGCACAAATATTTCTAAATTCCGTCGTCAGATTAACCAAATAACCTAACTTAATTAATTAGCTAACTATTGTCTATCTTGGCACTCACTAGCAGCCTTGTGGTTGCTCGTTGCTTTGCAATTCAGTTTTTAGACTAAGTACTTACTTTCTTTGAATGGTTTGGTTTATATAAACGCATGCAGTGTTTACCTACTATTATATATTGTACTCTTAGAACATAGTATCAATGGATTTTTTTTGTTATATTGTATGTATTATTGTACAATTGTTGGTAAACCAATAAATAAAAATAAAATGTTAACATTCAACAAAAAAGCCTACAAAAATGTTGAATGTTGTCATGTTTATGTCGCAGTCAGATTGTATAATCCGCCGTTTTACATTACAGCTAGGCATTTTGCATTACAGCTCTGTTTTGTAATACGGCGGATTAACGTTTAGCCGGATTGAATACGGCTGAATGAAAATTCGCCGGAATGTATTCGGCGTCAAACGTTCTTCAATACGGCTAGCCGTAATGTAAAACAGCGTGTCATTACCCGCCGCTTTGACAGTTTTTAGTTCCTATTTTTAATACCGTGGCGCTGCCGGACAAAGTGGCTATGGATTCTGATGTTCGGCGGAATCCTACACAATATTATTAGTGTAAAAATATGAAATCATGGCTATGGCCAGTGAAGATAATTTTATCTTAAAGAAAAATAACCTAACTAAATTAATTTTATAAAATCCGATTTGTATGAAAAATAAATAATTAAAATGAAGATATCAATTTTCTGACTTCACCATACCATTTATATGACCATGTTAACATGGGCTAGTGTCGGCTCATATACCCATTTACCTAACACCCTGTATATTCAAATTATGTGATGCCCCGCAAAATACAAGAAAAAAAAAATTTTTTTCGTAGGAATAAGGACCACCCTAATGGTCACCCTACAATCTATAGTAGTAGGTACGATGCGGCTAAACGTGGGCCGCCGTATTGAAGAACGTATCGCAATTACAATCCGCCTAAACGTTGAACCGCCGTATTACAAAACAGAGATGTAATGTAAAATGCCTAGTGGTAATGTAAAACGGCGGATTATACAATCCGACTGCGACATTTATACAGCATAGGCAGAAAAAGCGCTCGTTAAAAAAGCGTTTTTATGGCTATTACGACTTCTAATTTATACTAGACTACTCCGAAGTCAAAGAAGAGTTTAAGGTTTTATGATTTAAGGTTTGTGTACTTAAATCAGTTTTAGAAGAGCTTTTTATTTCAAAAATATTTTCGCCAGCTTGCACGAAATAACAAAAAATAACTTTTGCACCTTTAAGCTAAAAGTAATAAAAATATTAGTGTCATAGTGAAAATTAATACTAATACAGTATCTAAATTTCTACAGAATAGAAAACTAATAGAAAAATCAGTGTTCATTAATTCGCAAGCTTTAAAAATACAACAGCTTAGTTAATTTTGCAAATAGCTCAAATTGAATTTTGAGGATTTTCATAACTCATAAAACATTAAAATTGTTAACTTTGGCGTAGCGATTACTGCACTTGGCAATGCGACCATACACGGTAACGGAGTGTGCGAGCGCGACAGCAATATAATTACGCGTGAGCGATAAGGATGGGTAGCTTGGAATCATTGGAAGAATTTGTATCTGTTCGGCGACCGGACTTTATAAAGGTTGTGCAGTGGTTGTCCTACTCGGTATAACCTATCTAATAGTGAGGATTCTATCCTTCTGTTATCTGCCTAGTGCCTATCAACGGTTCTGACCTGGACTTGGCGATGTGCCGCTTGAGCTTGAGCGAGTTCTGCAGCTGGTTCACGAGCGCGTTCCGCAACAGCCTGGTGATGTTTATTATTGGTTTGCGACCAACCTATTCTCGGTGATGCTATTGACCTGTACTCACTGATCTAACTGACCTGTACTCACTGATCTAACTGACCTGTACTCACTGATCTAACTGACCTGTACTCACTGATCTAACTGACCTGTACTCACTGATCTAACTGACCTGTACTCACTGATCTAACTGACCTGTACTCACTGATCTAACTGACCTGTACTCACTGATCTAACTGACCTGTACTCACTGATCTAACTGACCTGTACTCACTGATCTAACTGACCTGTACTCACTGATCTAACTGACCTGTACTCACTGATCTAACTGACCTGTACTCACTGATCTAACTGACCTGTACTCACTGATCTAACTGACCTGTACTCACTGATCTAACTGACCTGTACTCACTGATCTAACTGACCTGTACTCACTGATCTAACTGACCTGTACTCACTGATCTAACTGACCTGTACTCACTGATCTAACTGACCTGTACTCACTGATCTAACTGACCTGTACTCACTGATCTAACTGACCTGTACTCACTGATCTAACTGACCTGTACTCACTGATCTAACTGACCTGTACTCACTGATCTAACTGACCTGTACTCACTGATCTAACTGACCTGTACTCACTGATCTAACTGACCTGTACTCACTGATCTAACTGACCTGTACTCACTGATCTAACTGACCTGTACTCACTGATCTAACTGACCTGTACTCACTGATCTAACTGACCTGTACTCACTGATCTAACTGACCTGTACTCACTGATCTAACTGACCTGTACTCACTGATCTAACTGACCTGTACTCACTGATCTAACTGACCTGTACTCACTGATCTAACTGACCTGTACTCACTGATCTAACTGACCTGTACTCACTGATCTAACTGACCTGTACTCACTGATCTAACTGACCTGTACTCACTGATCTAACTGACCTGTACTCACTGATCTAACTGACCTGTACTCACTGATCTAACTGACCTGTACTCACTGATCTATCTGACCTGTACTCACTGATCTATCTGACCTGTACTCAGCGATGTAACTGACCTGTAGGCGATGCGAACTGTACTCGTCAGTACTACTACATTATCTTTATTTATTTTGACATAGTGACTAGTAGTTGCATCTTGGCTATAACGTAGGTGTAGTGGACCTATCCTGTTTTCTGCTTATCAACGGTTCTGACCTGGACTTGGCGATGTGCCTCTTGAGCGAGTTCTGCAGCTGGTTCACGAGCGCGGAGGCGGCGCGGTGCGCGGCCTGGCGCGTGCGTTGCGTCACCGTCGCGTTGGCGCGCTCGGCCTCCGCCTGGGGACAAATTATTTATTTGCGACATTAATTAGGTAATTTACCAATAATTTCAAGATACATCTAAATAAAAACACATAATAAATAAATAGTAATTTATTTCAGACCATAACACTTAACTTGCCTTTAGAGTAGGCGCACACCGTTGATTTTTCGTCGGCCGATAGTTTAGTTGGGCAGTTGATCAGTATGGGCATGTATGGGAGTGCGCACACTACGCCGATTCAATTTGGCCGATTCTTCATACAAATTAAAATCGGGCACAACTATCGGCCAACTAAAAATCAACGGTGTGCGCCTACTCTTAAAAGTACAAAAACTTTCCATTTAACTGTCATACTGATTGTTGGATATAATTTATTTGCCCAGAGTTTATCAGTTAGCAATGAAGAATCTCCGCCGGTTATAAAGGCAACCAGTCGTACCTGCCATGAGTAAGCTGAATGAGACGAAATTCTAGATATCATGTGAGATAGTCCCTTCTCATTGATGTCTATAGTGCAACCAATCTGCACTCGGTGATGCGAGTGACTGTACTCGATAATTTATTTATTTATTTATTGCAATAAAATACATTGTACACTAAGAAACTTAAAACTAGGTAACTTAGGTAACTAATGCACACCCGGTTGGGTACAGCAATCTACTTACATATTAAGTAGGTACTATATGTTATCTTACATACTTATTTCAGTTATTAATAGATTTATATAAAATATTATATTATATTTATATAACAAATGACAATATATACCTCTACTACTTCTAACAAAAACTATTATTTATCTTCCATAAAATCTTTAACACTATAGAAACATTTATTTATTAGGAATGCTTTAAGCTTTTGTTTAAATATATGAATGTTATCTATATATATCTATATTTTTTATACTATCAGGAAGTTTATTAAAAATTTGTATGCAACGATATGCCGGGCTATTTCTAAACATTTCACAGTTAGGGGTTGGAAGGAGAAGTTTAGTCCTGCGGCGGGGGTTTGGATCTTGCTGGAATAAGTACATGTGCTTTCTTACGAATATTGCTGCTTCTAAAATATAAATAGATGGTAGAGTTAACATTTTTTCATTAATAAAATGTGGTTTGCAACTGACTCTTTGTTTTATATTTATAATTATTCTTAAGCATTTCTTTTGCATAATGAATAAGTCTGGAAAATCACAGCCAATGATATTAATTGTTTTTATATAATATCATTGATCACAGCTATGACCCCACATGATGATGCCGTAGCGTAGCCAGGCGTACGCATAGGCGTAGTAAGCTGAGAAGGCGGTTTCTTTTGATGAATTGGTTTTTAGAACGCTTAACGCATATAAGAATTGAGATATTTTAGATTTTACTACTTCAACATGTTTTTTCCAGTTCAGGTGAGTATCTAATGTGATGCCTAGAAGAGTAAACTCGTTTATTTCTTGTACATTTATTGTTTTAGTTACAGAGTTAAGGTTAAGTTGTTTCTATTGATAAGGTTTAAATTGGATTAGTTTAGTTTTTTTATTGTTAATTTCGAGATTATGTTGTTGGAGCCAAAGTTTTAATGTGTTATAAGATTCAGTTATGTTATTAAGGATATTGATTGAGTCGCAATTTGGTATTTTAAATAGTAGGGATACATCATCTGCATATAATACGCTAAGTGTGTTGCATACTTTAGGTAAATCATTGATGTATATCAAAAAAAGTATGCATCCTAAGATACTTCCCTGGGGGATTGACCAGTTAGTAGTGATGAGTTTTGATTTTACATTTTGTATTTCGCAGGAAGATTCATTGAAATATTGTAATGCAAGCGACCTGTACTTAATACTGTAACTGACCTGTAATTAATGATGCGACCGACCTGTACTCGGCGATGTGACCGCCCTGTACTCTATGATGCAACCGACCTGTACTTGATAATGTGACCGACCTGTAAATAGTGATGCAACCGACCTATACTCGGACACGCTAGCGACCTGTACTAAATAATGCGAGCGACTTGAACTTGATAATGCATCCGGCATTAAGTCCGCCACAGTGCATTGTTTCTATGTGTGCTAAAGTTTAAATAAATAAGTAAATAATGCAATGCAGTCGACCTGTACTCGGTGATGCTAGCGACTTGTACTCGGTGATGCCTTTAAGAACATATATCCCTGCTACCTGGTTGACGCGGTGCGTGGCGTGGTTGAGCATCTCCTGCCAGGCGGGGTCAAGAGTGAGGCCGCCCTGTAGGTGCTCGGTGGTGCCTTTAAGACAGTGGTTCTTAACCTTTAAGTCATGAGGGACCATTTTACCAAATTTCTGTCTTGTCAGGGACCACCTCATAATCGGTCAAAACCAGTTTGACTGCAAAAATCAGTTGAAAGTGGTTTTGACCAAGGTGTGCAAGGGCACTTCGTGGACCATTTGGAATGCCTCCAGGGACCACCAGTGGTCCGCGGACCAGCGGTTAAGAACCACTGCTTTAAGAACACCTATCTCCCTGCTACCTGGTTGACGCGGTGCGTGGCGTGGTTGAGCATCTCCTGCCAGGCGGGGTCAAGCGTGAGGCCTCCCTGCGAGCCTTCCGCAAGCCGCGCCAGCCCCTGCTCGGCCAGGTACACCATTTCGCGCGCGGCCGAGTGCGCACTGTTGGCTTTGTCGTAGGCGATTGTGGCCGTTTGGAGTTCTTGGGACGTCTGGAAAGATTGGGAGTAAATTAGCACCATTATGTTATCAGCTGGGCTAATCCATGACCCCGTTTAAGTAGTTTTGAGATATTGGTTTCTGTGAGAAGGATGGAAATATTCTAAACTTTGGATAATGGTTTTAAGAGTAGCTTCGCAGATGTCTTTAGCTCATAATTAGAGTATAAATTATAGAAGAATTGCCAGATATAATATTATCTCCAAATATGAACAGCAGTAATACATTAAATAGAATAGGAAATTCTGGTGTTTTTAGATTTAAATATTACTTTAGAAACTAATTATAATAAAATTAGACCTTTTGCTAAAGTAAAGGGAGATGTGACAGTTGCCCCAATTATGTTACTCACAATACTAGCTCTAAATCGTGCTTCATAGTAAGGCCGGGCTTTATGTACGCTGGTGCCAAGTTTCTTCGTTAGCTGTTGGATCCGGAGGTGTCCTTCTGCCAACAACCGTCTGAACGCCAGCCGGGCTTCGTCAAGCTCTACTTCTAGCCTGTTGATCTCGTCTGTGGCAGTGTTAAGGCGTTCTAGCTCTATCTGTAGAATTTAAAAAAAAAAAATTAATTATTAAAAAAAGAAGTGATACTGCCTTCCCAATAAATTATAAATAATTTGATCCCTTACAAATTGATTTAATTAACATTAACAACAATTTTATATACACTGTGTAGGATTATGTTAAATCCATGAATTAATTAATGCAAGGCACATAGCTCATTTAAAAAACTAAATAAACAAAAGAAAGGCTTACATAAAAAATGAAAACAAAATTCTAATAGCATCAACCCTATTTTTAGTAAGATTATTATTTTTATAATACAGGTGTTATAAAAAAAGTTACTTTTTATATTTTTATAAATAGAACACTTCAATATAAGACAAAATAGCTCCCAACAAACTTGTAATACAGCTCTCAAAAAATGTTATTTCAACAATTTAAATTGTTAAAGATACAAAAACAGCTGTTGAACTGATTATAATCATTGCATGAAAAGCTTGTTGCATAACAAAACAGAACTCATTTATTACAGAAATACATCTAGATACTGACAATATAAAATTGAGTTCATACAAATTATTTGCCCTAGCTCTAGTGCCATTGACCCTATCAAATTGTCTCTTTCGAACATCAATAGATGGGTTTTATTGATTCAACTTGCCTGAACTCGAGGATCCAAGGCTTCTGAGCATTCAGCACCGCTATCATTCATTGTTAAATTAAGCCAAGTGCATTTTAGCCAGCTTTATTTGGACGAAGGTTTGTTTTCGTGGTTATGATAATGTTTTTCTTGGTGAACTCATTCCATCCTCCACTTTACGGTTCTGCATAAACCAAACTAAAAAGTTTTTTTGTTCAGTTCGATAATCGCCAACCCTGAAAATTGCCGAGCCGCAATCCACAGACAAAGCTCTCCTTTTCGGGTTCAAATGTCAAAAAATGTGAAATATCAAGTGAAAATAGTGATGTCAGCTCTTATCACTCTATAAATATCAGTACTGAAATGAACCGGAAATAGCGCTGGTGTAGTATTTTTACACGAAAGTCGCCTTTATTGCCCTGCAATACGAGTCAGTATGTTAGTTCCGATGAATTCCGTTATTTCATGCATTTTAATCTGTACCCCGCGACTGATTTGTCATCGTTTTCTGAGCTTCTGTCATTTTTGGTAAAGTTTGTTGCTGCTGTTTGCACTTTGCAGAATCCACTAAAAATAAGTGAAAATGGTGATTTAACCTCTTCTAAAGTGAATTTATTCTTTCTGACAGTGCTGTGTATTAATTGGAAAATACTATCCTTTGCAGGCCACCGAGGTAGAGGAAACAATCAAGAGAATTCAAGCCCACAAAGGTGTTATGGGCGTAGTGATAGTTAATCATGAAGGTTTGGTCGATTTCATGCATTTCCATGGCTACATTGATTAATTTCAGTTTTATAAACCTCGTATTACATGTCTATGATTATAGTTCCATAATGTCTATCACAACCTATTTGGTACCAAGTTACAAGATCTGAACTTTCTAATTTACAGGCATTCCCATCAAAAGCTCTCTAGATAATGCAACTTCAGTTTTATACGCGGGCCTAATTGGACAACTGACTGAGAAAGCAAGGAATGTTGTGCGGGAAATGGTAAGGTGTCAAGTTCTACCCAATTTCAACAAGTACTAGTTCCTAAGTTTGGTACACTACCTACTTTTACTAATGAGATCAATATCAAATTTTCAGTTTTGTGTGTGAACTAACGATCTTTCAAGATATTACCAAAAAATAAGGAATTCACTTACCTACATAAATTTTTTCCTTCTTTCCAGGATTCCACAAATGAGCTGACATTCCTCCGTGTGAGAAGTAGACGTCACGAAATACTAATCGCTCCAGACCGAGAATTCATTCTTATAGTGATACAGAACACTTCAGACTAGGCACCCATAGAACTGGACATGATCTAGCGTTGTGGTTTACTGCAAGGAGGTGATTTGGAACATGGAACAACTTGGGTTTGACGCAGACCATCCTATTTACATTTTGTCACAAATTAAAAAAATGGTCCCATTCAGACAGGGAACGGATAAAAGTTGCACAACGTTTTTGACCTACAAGTTGAACTATTGTTTCAAAATGGCAGGCTAACTTTTATCTGAGTGTGACTAATTTGTGAATTGGACAGTCTGCATCAAACCTGCTTTTACAAAATCTAAAAGGCAGTCTAATAGGAATAGTCCTTAGCAAATAACAAAAATGGTTTTGAAAATGTTACAATTAATTGTTCCTCTTTCATCTCATGTGGTGAGGTTAGATAAGTAAAAGTATAGTTTTTACATCATAGATTATGTCAACATTCATACTTTCTGTAGTTTTGCACTAAAAAGCACTGTCTTGGAATACACTTGCAAATTGTCCACCTTCAAAGCCTAAACGAAATGTTGGCATTAGTTCTGTGGCTCTATATTGACAAATATTTCATGGAGTAAGTCTCCTTGAAATGATTATTTTTAAATAAATATGAAATATTGTCAAATAGTAAGTACCTACTCAGTAAGAAATGTCTGTATGCATTATAAGAATATCACCTTCATAAGCTAAGAAAAAAATGCATGTGTGTAAGAGATTATACTAACATCGTTGAAATGATTGGTACCTTCTCATTTCTGTTATGTATGTATAAGTGAATTCGGTTAAGTATAAAACTTTTTGTAAAGGATAGCTATAAGCCGAAATGCAATATGTTTAATGAAACTAATACTTAACGGTTTTTGTCAAGACTATTTGTTATTAAAGCTTGCTTATTTATTTTTTAAAGAACCATATTAATTTAATATCAATAAATAACTGTATAACTAAACTTGAGTTTCTTTTGAAAGGGCTTTCAAATAAAACGATGTTTGCAGTTTAGTAAAACGTTTATTGAAAATACGTAACTTGTTCCTATAAAAAATCACAAGCAAATTAAGTTACCAAAGTAGAGTTCACACAGAAAGCTGCCTAAAGGTGGACGCGCACCGGCATCGAACGCGCCGAATTTCATGACGTCATCCGCACCAGCTTGTGGCATCAGTATACCTACATCATTTTAGGAAAATGCGGCGCGTATGGAGCTCGATGCTCTATACTATTTCATAGTAAATATTTATAAAGTGCGATGACTGCGGCGCGGACAGGTGCGCGTTCACCTTTACTTTACCCCAAGACCCTGCCTCAGTTCCTGGAAGGGATTTCCCGTTAATACGTTGAATGGCATCGAGCATTTAGAGAAGCTACAGTCATGGTTTCCTTGTGTGTTCGCCAGTTGGCGCTACTGGCGAATAAGGTCCTATCGCTTGCTTTTGGTTAATATGAGTTAAGACAAATGGTGCCAAGCCAACTGACAAATGCTGCCTGTCATCCGCTTTGCAACGGAGGGAAATCGAAACCTTAACTTCGAACTCCAATGTTCTGATTAATTTCGTTGCGGGTCCAATGACAGTTTAACTTTCCCCTGGGACAAACTTGACCTTCACTGGTTGGGTTTTTATTGGCGGTCAAGCTGTAGATCCTGGCTACACAGGAGTTGCAGTGGTGAGAAACAGAGGCGGGAATAGTCCCGCAATTGATGAGCGCTGAAGCGTTAGGAGCCTTGGTGGCAGAGTCGAAAAACGTCCTATCACTCGTTAGTGCCGCCAACTGGTCAGTGCAATCAAGGAAACTATTATGGTGAAACGCAAACCGAGATAGCCACGAAAATATCTTCCAGGAACTATGGGTTAGTAAAAATGGGACTTCATCTTCTGCATATTCATTGTTTTTATGTAGGTAGATTGAAGTTGGAAAACATTGGGTTATTTTCTTGAACTATCAGGACGCGACGACAAAAAGGTCAACGTTTAAAACAGAACAGAATTTATTTATACGATGTATTTAGGTTAGGGAACGCGAGAATTGGATTTTCCAAGGTAGAGCGTTACTAAAATTATATCAATACTCTTTAGTCTGCACCTGATAGCTCAAACAGATTATTTCGCCCAGCAATTTGTACTAAATTAGGAATCGAACCTGGTACAATTTATATCGGTCCATAACCGATGACACGTTATAAATACTGTTAAAAAAAAAATTTCTACGGTATGTAACTCCAAACGATGGTATTTACTTGATTAGTATTTTTATATGAACTTCTTTACTCACCATTTTGCAGGTTCTTTTGGTTCAGGATTTATTGTTTTTGGTAATTGTTGTTCTCCTTTGTTACAGTTTACGCTGTATTTTATTGCTGGTTGTAAATTTTGTTTCCTTTTTTATTGTAGTCAATTACCATGGTTCCCAATTATTTCTTTACTCTTCTGTTTTCATGTTATTATTTTGTGTTATCATGATGAGGTTGATCTTTCCATATAGGGGTAGTGTTATTTTGTGGACAATTATTTCTTGCACCCTAATATTATACTCGATTTTATTTCTGATCAGGAACGTTTAGTGCCCAAAGGTAAACAGCAATCTAAAATCGTCGTCTAAGTACCTACTAATCGACATTTGTTAAAATAATCAGAACTTTAGAATGATTGAAAATCCGTTTTCTGATACATTTGATCAATTTGTAAAATCAAAAAATATGATTTTTAATACATATTACTGTTTTTACAAATATTTATCTGTCTTTCAAAGGCTTTGAGGTACACTGCACAGCATCACCTCACTGTGTCGTAGCGTAGTAATCTTTCTATTTTTTCTCGTTAGTGCTCATTGAGTTAATTTTAAATGTTTGTCTTGTCTTGTCAATGTACTTACATAAAAAGATTTAATTGAATTGTAATACCACTGAGATAGGTGTCCATTTCTTTGTTAACATTTAGCAATGTTTCAATAGAATTATTTTACAAAATGACCTGTTTGATCTTAAATGTGTTCAAAAATTATACAGGGTGTTAGGTAAATGGGTATATGAGCCGACACTAGCCCATGTTAACATGGTCATATAAATGGTATGGTGAAGTCAGAAAATTGATATCTTCATTTTAATTATTTTAATTTTCATACAAATCGGATTTTATAAAATTTATTTTTACTAAATTCAAAACAGTAGCCAATTAATTACATATTGGAAGAACATTGGCATATTATTATTTCAAGAACTAAAGCCTGGTCCGTGAGCACGTAGAATCCCGTCCAATGACCCCAAGCTACCCATCCTTATCGCTCGCGCGTAATTATATTGCTGTCGCGACTGTGCGACGGGTGCCCGCAGTGAGTGTGCGAGCGCGACAGCAACATAACGCGATAGGGATGGGTAGCTTGGGGTCATTGGACGGGATTCTACGTGCTCACGGACCAGGCTTTAGGCCTTTTGCATTATAGCCTGAGCTAAATGGTTAGGATATTTTTTCTAAGTTATTTAATAATAGGTAGTATCAAGTTTTCTGTTTGTCCAATTCTGCCAATGCCTTTAGCTTCTTAAAATTCATTTCTCCTTCGAAATTAAAAATCGATTTTTTATTTTTAATACTATTTATTTCATAGTCACACAAAGATGCGATACATAATTTTTGCCTAAAATGAATTATGTTCAACATGTTTTAACATTAATTGCAAGAAGAGGGGCTACGTTTAAGATGTTTAATAACAATTTGTTACATTTTGATATTTTTATGGTGTTACTATCTTTTGCGCCCCTGCCTCTCTTTTTTATTACTAGTGGATAGTAATTTTATGTTGTTTATTTAATCAAAACATGTTGAAATTATAATTTTTATTTAATCTAACACTAATTTCAAACTTCTTAATTAATACAATATTTGATTTAGTAAAAGTTTTTGTTCTTTCGAAACTACCGAAGGTAATTTAATTTTTAATAGTGATATAATCCAAAATTTTAGTTTTTCTCACTGTAAGCATAACTCAAATTTTCATGTTTGAACTAAAACTAAGATATTCTTAATTAAAAATATAAGTTTAATTCTATTCCCAGTAACACATTTGTGTGTATTTTCCGTCAATAAAGTTTGGTAATTTTACCAATTGATAATAATAATTATTTTTGAACCGAACAATGTTGGGGTCCAAGAAAAGTTATTTTAAATTCTAAATTTTAGAATGTGTACTTTCGACGTCCATGGGATAGGGTGCTTTTGCGTATCCTAGTATTTTTTTGTTATTTTTGTCTTGTTTTTTTCTTGAAGTTTAGGGTTTTTCTTTTAAGCTGCTGTACTCACCAGGCTATTGCTGTGATCGCTGCCTCTTTGATGACGAATCCCTGGAATGTGTGTGAAAACTGAGTGAGAGTGATCAAATAATATAATAATTATTAAATAGCTAATTGAAGCAAAATTAAATGTAACTCGCAACTTAAATTAAGTGGCCAGTAAGTATGGATGTTATTTTATAAACTAGTCATGCAAGACAAGTTCCATACCATTCTTTATGATTTGTAAAGGTGCCCAATGAAATAACGCACCATAAAAAGGATAATAATTATGTATATTATCAACTTCCCTTTAAAAGAAATCCAAACCTTTTAGTTTAGTTCTAAACATTTTTTAAATATATTTTTGTATAAATTGTAGAAATCATTTTTGAAATAAATAACATCTCATTGGCCATAAAAATTAAAATAAGAAGCAAAATAAAAAAAATGTGTGCAGAGGTGCGACCAGTCACTGGATTTCATTTCATGACTTCATATGAGCTTGATAATAATAATCTCAAGACAAAAATGTTCAGAAGTCTATCAAGAATTGATCGTTATAGAAATGATACTGCTTTATTTAGAAATGTATTTTATAAAAAACATAACCCTCCTTCTGGCGCAGTGGGGTAAATAGGGCATTTGGTGACATATAAAATAATGTATGTATTGTCCAACGATTCTGAAATGTCAAGTGGCAAAAATCAAAAACAAACAATCCAGAGCCCCGATTACGGTAACTTTTAACGTCTACAATCCAGACGCGTTTCTGATTGTGCAATACGATTGGTCAAAACAGCTGACGTACGCTGTTGAACGACCAATCGTATCGCAGAATCGAGAAGCGTGTCTGGATTGGCGACGTTAAAAATTACCGTAATCGGGGCTCTGTATTGATAGTAGCGCCCTCTTGTAAATGTCATAATTATATGGTTGTCCAACATAGCTGGGCATTAACTCGTTAATCCGTTAATCGTTAATTAACGAAGTTAACATTTATATTAACGGATTAACTTTTAAGTTAACTTTAAAAAATGTTAACGGACTCGTTAACTTCCGTTAAATTATCCTAAGTCCGTTAATCGTTAATCCAGCACCTACTATTTACCAAAAAGATACAGCAGACACGCTGATAAACGCATTCTGACAAGTACGTTCGGGGCTCGGGTTTCCAGAACTTCCAGAACCCAAAACAACAGTTTTTGTAAAATTTGGTTACAAAACAAACAAACCAACGCAACGATATTAAAAATGCATTTTTTTTATTTATTTACAACTGAATTTAAGACCAGTTTTCCTCAACCGATTGAGCCGGGTATACTTATGTGGATTACTAATGTTTGGCCAAAAAACGTTTCCCAAATTATCACATCGCAAACAACGTTTCGCAAATTTTCATTTGGCAAATTCTCATTTGGCAAATTCTCATTTGGCAAAGCAACTTATTGCAAACTTTTAATTCGCAAATGTTTTTTTTGGCATATTATTGTTTAGCAAATTATTGTTTGGCAAAGTATGGTTTGCCAAATGTTTCATTAGGCAAAAATATTTCACGACAAACTATTTACAAAATAATTTGATTGGTGCATAGAATGGTATATAAATTAGCTTATGGTTATTATTTTGTTTAGTGGGGAGTTAATATAAAATTTGTTCTACATTAATTTCCTTATTTCATTCTTTGTATCGAAATTTCCAAATGATTAATTAACAATAGAGGTGATCTAGCGCTCGGCGGCCGCTGCCGCGGCACGCTTCGCTCGCCTTCGCGCATTAAGGGTCACTGTTCTAACCTAACCTAACCTACTATTTTCTGCAATACCTACTTTTTGCAACCATACTGTTTTCTGCAATGTTTTACATAAAATTATTGTGAAAACCATGATCATGTGCCTTATGCTTTGATTTGTGGGTAACGGTGGGTAAGTATGTGAAGTGTCAATTTGACCAAAAAAATTATTTGGGATATAATATTTGGCAACATAAAACATTTGCTATATAAACATTTGCCAAGTAAAATTTGGCCAAATGATAATTTGACCAAATGAATCAGTTGCGAAAAGTACAGTTGCTAAAAGTTCATTTGGGAAATGAAACTTTGGCGATAAGTTGTTTGCGAAGTGAAATTTGGCGAAAAGTAATTTGGCCAAACGGAAGGATACCATACTTATGTAAGTACGATGACAAAGCAATGTTATGGTACCATTGAGCTGGTCTGATGATGGAGTCAGGAGGTGGCCATAGAAACTCCTAAATGAAACGGCGGAATCGCATCGAATTTGGGTTCGTAGGATTTGTAATTTTGAGCACTTTAGTACTAGATGATGTCCAGGGTCCTGATGATGGAGTCAAGAGGTGGCCATAGGAATTCCTAAACGAAACGGTGGAAACTTATCGAGTTTGGGTTTGTTGGATTTGTCTGTTCGAGCACTTTGGTGCTAAATTGTATTTGTACCAAGGCTCTGAGATTGAGATACAAAAGTCTATAATAAAATTATAATAAAAGCTTTTATTCTGAAATGCAGTTGTACTAAAACGAAAAAAATAATTGTACTTATGCAAGGTTCAAATAATTTCGAAAGCTTGTAGCGTAAACATAAAAGAGGAATAAATTCCATGCGCGTTACAAGCTTTCGAAATTATTTGAACTTTGTATATTACAATATTTTTTTTCGTTTTATTATCGCGTGTTAACGGATTAACGATTAACGTTAACTTGCGTTAAATCATCCTAAATGTAACGTTTTAACGTTTAACGAAGTTAAGTTTTTTAGTAACGGTTTAACGATTAACGAAGTTAACTATTTGGTTAACGGTGCCCAGCTATGTTGTCCAACATGGAAAAAATCGGAACTAATAATCCATTATTGATAGTACCGTCCTCCTGACAATATCATAGCCGGGACGGTTCAGTCTAGGACGTCTATACTTTTGTATTTTGTCTTGGCAGTCTACCAATCTACAACGATCACGATCTACCACCCAGTGACGAGCCTGCATGCACGCGACGTACTACTCAGTTACTTGGGACGCGCGTAGGGCTCGTGGCGCTGGTATGGCCGCGGCTGGGGCCTGCGGGTGCCCACATCACGAGCTGACGCCTTGAAGGGCCTCTCCTCTTGCTTGTAGAAGCCCTCGTCGTAGTAGCGGTCGGGACGATCGTAGTAGAACTCTTGTTCGGAGGCTCTGGGTGGGCCGCGCGGTTGGCGGGACACCTGGGAAGGCGCCTGGGTCACGGTTGTGTCTTTTAGTTTGATGGCGGTCGATTTGTTAAGTTGCCGAGATCGTCTGGATGACACTGTTTCGATCGATTTTGAGATTTTCCATTTTATTGAAATGAATAACAGGTAATTTTCTTCCTTAGTTAAATCCGGTAGAATTCATAACACATTTTGGTTATTTATTGATAACTAATAAGATACTCAGTCAGTGCCAGCCAAATGATCTTGACAATAAATTAATTATGAGATGTATTGTTTTAGTTAAAACTTGTAAAGAAAATAGAAACATTTTAATAAAAGTTAGGATAGAAATGATAAATGTATGCAAGTCTCGCACACACTGAATGGCCATGATTATTCCCACCGCTGTAACTCCTGTATAACCAGGATCTATAGCTAGGCCTCTGATAAAAATCCAACAGGTAAAGATCAAGTTTACGGGGAAAAGTTAAACTCACTTGGAACTGAATGTTAAGAGTTCCTCTGTGGTTGAGAATTTCAGATGAAGCTCGCCCTCCACCTTTGGCCTGATCATCACTTTCAACCAGGAAAATAAACTTACCGGCGGCTCCGGCGGCATAGCGTACGGGTCTTCATACCCCCCGTAGGAGTTTTCCATGGCGTTGCAAGCCCGGTCCAGGATGCTGATCACCTTGGTCTTGCCATGATGTAAAGCCTGGTCCGTGAGCACGTAGAATCCCGTCCAATGACCACATAATTACGTGCGAGCGACAAGGATGGGCAGCTTGGGGTCATTGGACGGGATTCTACGTGCTCACGGACTAGGCTTTAGTCCAATGAAACTTACCGGCGGCTCCGGCGGCATAGCGTACGGGTCTTCATAGCCCCCGTAGGAGTTTTCCATGGCGTTGCGAGCGCGGTCCAGGATGCTGATCACCTTGGTGTTGCCATGATGTAAAGCCTGGTCCGTGAGCACGTAGAATCCCGTCCAATGACCCCAAGCTACCCATCCTTATCGCGACTGTGCGACGCGCGCCCGCAGTGAGTGTGCGAGCGCGACAGCAACATAATTACGTGCGAGCGACAAGGATGGGCAGCTTGGGGTCATTGGACGGGATTCTACGTGCTCACGGACCAGGCTTTAGGTAAAGCCTGGTCCGTGAGCACGTAGAATCCCGTCCAATGACCCCAAGCTACCCATCCTTTTCGCTCGCGCGTAATTATATTGCTGTCGCGACTGTGCGACGCGCGCCCGCAGTGAGTGTGCGAGCGCGTCAGCAACATAATTACGTGCGAGCGACAAGGATGGGCAGCTTGGGGTCATTGGACGGGATTCTACGTGCTCACGGACCAGGCTTTAGTCCAATGAAACTTACCGGCGGCTCGGGCGGCATAGCGTACGGGTCCTCATAGCCCCCATAGGAGTTTTCCATGGCGTTGCGTGCGCGGTCCAGGATGCTGATCACCTTAGTCTTGCCAGGCATGCCGCGTGGCATCGGCGGCGCCGGCGGCATGCGAGGCGGCGCACGACCCGGCGGCGGCCTGGGCGGGCCGGCTGTGAAGGTAGATACATAGTTTAGTAATGTGAGTACATAAACAAGTACTTAGTAAAGCTTTATTGATTAAACTTAACACTAAGTGAGCTGACACACTGGCAGATTTATAATATTTTATAACCACGATAGCCGAACGGTGAAGGGGTCGGTGTGGCCGACTCGAGATACGAGGAACGCGGGTTCGAATCCCACCGCCGCTCGACTATTGTGGTGAGCCCACTCGTAACACAAGCTTATTTAGCTTACCACGAGGGGCTAATGGGACTATTAGTAATTTGGGCAATACAAATTGGCAATAAAGATTGCAACGCTTGTAATCTTGTAATCCGCCAGTGTGGCAAGGCCCTAACGGTCGCAAGAAAATAGGTAAAATCGTAAGGAGGAGGCCGCGACCGTTACTTGATTTTAGTTAAGTAATGCTATAAGCGTTTGTTCGCGAGCAAGACAGAGACAGGTCTCTGCCTTAGGCCCGATTCGACCAAACTTTTATCCGAGAATAACTCCTGATATTGGCACATTGACAGTTTCAGTATGGGGAATTACTGACGATTTATTCTGAGATTAATACTACTCTTGTTAGGTCGAATTTAACCCTTAGTTAAGTAACGGTTGCGGTCTCCCGTCTCGGTCTCCTGTCTCTGTAGCGGCGCGAACCACTTTTTTTCAGAAGGGTAGAACATTGCAAACGTGACGTAATGACTTTCAGGAATAATAAGATAATCTGTATATGTTTTTTTATTAAGTAATATCATATGTTAAAGATGTAATACATGTTGTGTTAAGTCCCCATTTGAATGAGTCATTCTGAAAGGGTAAATAAGTAACCTTTGACAATATTGGTATCTTGAAACAACAACTGATGAGTAACAGAACAAGCATACAGTTATCTGCACATCTTGACTACATTTTTAAAGCAAAATAACACTTATTCCAACGAATTATGCTTGATGCTAATGCAAAAAACGCATTGAAATGTGTCTTATGTTCTGTAGTCTATACGTAAATAGTTAATGTGTATAGCAAGTAGTGACCTTTGCCAATAACAGGATCTTGTTATGAGAATGATTGTTTGGTGACGGCGCAAGCACTGTACAATCAACTACATTTTTGATGCAAAATAACATCTGTTACAACATCATAAGCTGCCGAAGTTTAGTCAGATGCTCAGATGTATTCACAAACGATGCTTGCTTGCAGCAAATCGAACGCACAGCTTTGAATAGAGCTCTGTGATTGGTTCATGTGTCACCCGAATACAGGCGTCAATCTTTGTACTAATGCTTGCAACGTCTCTTCTGTAGAGTGTGTACTTAGTGTATAGCAGGGGTGGCCAACCGGCTGATCGCGAATATTAGTCCAGTCGATCGTGGCAAGGCAAAAACTACTACATGATTGTGTACTAAATAGAGATGAAACGGATATCCGGCAACTATCCGGTAGGCCGGATATCCGGCCTAAATTTACTATCCGGCCGGTTACCGGATAGTAACTCACTATCCGGCCGGATACCGGATATTAAAAAACTACAACAATTTCCTATTAATGAAATGAAATACTTTAATCTTAGAGGTAAACATCAATAAAATGGCTTATAATAATGACGGGTTTTATTTAAAGTTTAAAAAGTTACATAAAGCCATAATATTAAGGCCTTTAAAAAAAACTAATTTCTTTTTCTGGGCTATTCACTCTAATGACGAATACATAAATAGTAAATATACACGGTGGCCAAAACAGTGAGGTCTAAAAGAAAAATTTAGATTCCTTACATCAAGGTGTATCTAAATCACCTCCATGTGTATAATACGATTTTGCTTAGTTTAGGAGATAGAGTTAATTTTGTGATATTTTAAAATTCTATGACCTAGTAGGCTTTAAAAAAAAATATCTTATTTTTGGGTTGATTTTTCTCAGATTTCTTTTTTTTGACAGATTCGATATTAATTGCAGATATTTGAAAAAAATAATCACCTTCCTATCTTTGATGCAAGATACAAAAGTTTTGCTAGAAACATTAAAATTATGCTTTTAGCAGAACACTAACAAATTTTCAACTTAAAAGTTTAAGTAAAAAAAATTACTTCCATTCCTTCCTGTATGTAAATATTGCCAAATAAAATATCATCATCATCTCATCATTTTTCACTGATGGTCTGATGTCATGATGATGCAGTTCGGTCAGATTACGCAGCAAGTAAACGAATCACACACTCACGAAGGCAACCGAAATCGCCCGAATTTATCTGCCCCCTAGACAAGTGGCAAAATCCGACATTCTATTCGGACTGATTCGATTTTCAAGTGTGTCTAGTCTAGTCTACTAATAACCCACTGATCGCGTTCGAAGCACCTGTGCGACGCTAAACTCGTCACGACATGCAACGAGACAATGGGCCAACTATCCGGCCGCCGGATATCCGGCTATCCGGCCTAGCAGCTGGCCGGATATCCGGTATCCGGTATCCGGCCAAACTACTATCCGTTTCATCTCTAGTACTAAACTATGCTGTTTCATTTAAAATTTCAAGAAGTATGTAAGTGATAGATCGCCCAGGGTTTTGTTAGTAAACAGTAGATCTTATGTCTAATCAAGTTGGCCACCCTTGGTGTAAAGAAAGTAGTGACCTTTGCCAATAACCGGATCTTGATAAGAGAACGACCGTTTGGTGACGGTGCAAGCACTGTACATCACGTTGTCTGGCCCGGGTGGCGGCATACCTGCAGAGAAGCCACAGGTTAGAATGTATAGTTCTTGCAACTCACGAGGGCGAGTGAGCTTTACTTGTGTGTGTACGTGTACATTGCACATAACGATAGTGTAATGTTTATCAGTGGGCTGAGTGTGGGTTTACATGTGAGCGCGTTTAAAAAATGTATGAAAATTTTATTCTTTGAAAGTTACCCGCTAGGGACGCTGTACAATCCGTCATACATTTAATGACATTTTTCAAAAAACACACTCAGCCCTCTGAATTTTGAAAAACGAACAGTAGCGAGCCACCAGACATGTAAAGCTCACTTGCCTTCGTGAATTGCAACAACTATAACCACCTATAGGTGTCAGGATTAAATTAGAATTTACTGAGAGAAAACATTGTGCAAATGTTTTATTTTTTATCTCATAGTAAGAATTAGACGTATGTAAAGTACTTTAAGCCTACTGGGTGGCAAAGGTCACTGTGAGTAGCGGTCGCGATAAGTGTTGCCAATGTATCGATAATATTGCGCTATACTGACACCAATATTCACAAACGATGCTCGCATAAGTGAACCAGAAAATTGAACGCACAGCGTTGAATAGAGCTCTGTGATTGGTTCGTGTGTCACCCTGTCTTGTGTTCGGGAATTGTAGTACTCACAACTGATGTAAGATAAGGAAAATTGTGTTTTATCATGCTACTTATTTTAAGTATACCACAGAGCACATCCATAGGTACAGTCAGCAGAATAAGGTTGTGTCGTCATCTCTTGACCACTCCAATAGTTTTTTTTTCGCTTAGTTAACAAACTATTTGTCACTGACTGTACTAAAATTATATGCGTACTTGCCACAATAAAATACACAAATATTTATTATTATAGTGTGATAAATCTCCTTTTACTGTGCTTTGATTAAGTTAGTATAATCAATTTGGCACGACCTTGAAAAATGTTTTTGTACAATTTTTCTTAAGACGCATATTATTTTACAACTTGTTTTTATAACGAAATTCAATAGTTTGCACGAATAAACTTGATAGTCCTGTAAATAGAAGTAGCAAATGTATTGAAAAACAGATTAATCTAGGATATGAGTGAGAAACGGAACGTAAAGATGTGTGAAAGAGAAGGAAGAGTGTGTGTGACGTATGACGACGTGTAGACGAACAATTGTTATAAATTACTGTTTTTATTATTTTCTATCTTGGGCAAATAAATATGTGGGAATTAGAACTGTGTTTCAATTCCTACATTAATATCTCAGTTTACAATAAATAATACAGGATTATTCAATTAAGAACGTAGACCATTCGATAAACCAATCTATTTAATTAAAAGAATGCCAAAGTATATTGGTGCAGACCATAAAAATAAATTTTGGCACTAACCTCTGTCCATCAGTTCCCTAATAGGCGGATGCCTCATCATCTCCATGCCGTCAGGGACCAGGTATTTCTTGACCTCTGCCAGTGCGTATGCAATCCTCGCATGCGCCTCAGCAGGGGGCGCTAACGCTGATATCTCGACGTGGAGCTCATCTGACAAGTGCGAGTATTTAGGGTCTAAGCTGTTACGGAGTTCTTCTTCCTTTCTCCTGTAGGAAAGATGCATAATTATAGTAAACTTTTGATCTGGTAAGTATAAGCTCCATTAAATGAGCTGTCTAGAATGAAAATAACACTTAGTATCTAAATGAGACTAGATTTCATTGGTGGTTAAAAGGCTAAAAAGAAACCACGTAATTTAAGAAGACAGCTTAGGCATAGGCATAATAAAAGGACACTCAACATATATAAGAAGACTAATTCAAGGTGGTCATGATAAATACAAGATCTATCAATGCCAATGATATAAAACAAAATATAAAGAAAATGAGTAGGGCTTTAATTATTTACAATTTTATCTTACCTGTCCCTTATTGATCCTCGTCCTAGAACAGCCATTTTGCACATGGTCTCTTCTTGCATTTGTTTCATCGTGTTGCCTTTGGGCCCAAGTAATTTGCCCACAAAATTGAACTAAAACAACAAACTTTTATTATAGGATCATTCCTAGCATCTTAAATTTGCTTATTCTGAGTAATAAAGTAACATTTTTACCTGAGGATGTTCTTTGATCGGCACCAAAACTTTAACTGTAACTTTGACAGGCTTCTCACGGAAGACATCCATGTACTTGGTGTCTTTGGCGGGAATCCTGCCTGTGGTTTGTACCCTTGACACCTCTGTAAATAAAACAGATGTTGGTTATTCAAATAGTTAAATGAAGTGTGGTGGATGTAGGTTTACATAGTTTTCCTGAAACCTACTACATAGATGCTGTTAAATTCATTTTGTTTGGTTATGAGGTTATTGTTTGTAGAATGTCATGCCAAGGGGGAAGGTCAATGACTGACTTAATTTGTTGTTTTGTGTGACCTAACAATTAATTTAACACCTAATACCTTTATTAGGCATAAATTAGTCTGTTGACATAGACTTTTTATTTGCAAATCAAACAAATCTACCACGCCAACAGTTGCGCAGTAGAACATTGAGAAAGTTGTTAGTACCTTGGTCAATAAGTTTGGACGAGATTGGGAATTTCTGGTTATTGAGTTTAATCTTCTCACTCAACAATTCCCTCATGTATTCATCGGCTTTATCATTCAATTTCAATCCTTCATCGCCATCTTGGTCCATCGGCCCGCAGTCTTCAGGTTGCCTCGGCTCTCTCTTAAATTCGCCGCTGTTGTACCCATTTTTATCAAAACTCTCCGCCATCATTAAATTCTTTAATAAAATAGTCAATAGCACTAAAGATGCAAATGACTTCTATTTTTCATGAAAATTTATTGCACTCATACGTCGTCCGTCAACAATCAAACGACGCTAAATAAAACATGGCGGCCGGCGACACCGGCGCGCGCGGCATCAGCAAAATTTGACAAGCGTATCCGGTATAGGGATGTACCCTGCAAAGACCAGCACAAAATATCACATGCTTTTTAGGAGTGACTTTGAGACGATTACTTTTTTTGCTGTTGGACGAGTCGGATTACTTACGGATCATAAAGTTATACTAATTTAGGACATTGTGTGGTCTTCCAAATAAAACATTTATAAAGTAACTAAAAGGAAAGTGATTCTAATTCAATTCAATAGTTTATTTAGAATTATTACGAGTACATTAACTAATTTCTATTAGATTTATATTTATTTTCCTTATTCTCTTCAAGTATGTGTCTGGCGTGCTGGATCACAATAATGGTGAATTCTGGATGTGGAGCCATCATAATTTCAGATTTCTTCGTATGGATACGGGCTACAAGAACTTCGTCAAAAGTATCCTGTAAATAAATTAATATTTTAGTTTGACTGAAGAGTTGGAACTTGCTAAACTACCGAATTTTATTGGATTCTTGTAAAAGTTTGACTCTACTTGATTTCTGAAATGTCTATTATTAATTAGGAATACGTTTTTATACCAGTTCTTTAATGTATATTTGGGCCATAGTCCCGAAGCTCTGGAGTACCAATCCATAGTTGGTGGCTCTGGTTGTACTAATATTTGTCAATATGGGAGCGCCTGGTTAGAGACAGTGAGAAGAAATTAGCGGACTTTTACCGTAAGCTAACTTGGTGGTAAATAGTTTTCGACAAGGCATTATAAACTTTAAAGCAAAACGAACGAACGCATTTGCCAAACAAAACGAGCTGTCCCAATTTTACTAACCTTCCTTATTTGTCATAATAACTCCTTCTACAGATTCATCTTCCATAATTCGATCTATTATGGGATTAACTTTATTTATAGTTACAGTCTGAAAATAAGGAATAAGAAATTATAGATTTATTTTTACGAATAACATTAAGTTTTATTTAGGCTTCTTACCGTATTCACCAACCACTCATCTCGAGCATCTTTTAACAGGTTACTGATAATTTTCATTATCCCTTATTTTGTTTATTACAACTTTACTGGTCGCCAAGTTCGTGAACCTTTACTAACTAACCACGTTATTGAGTAACGTCTTGTTATATTTTATTCCCTCTTTGTTTATTTTTCTTAACTGTATGAATAACACACGCCGTGTAGTCTTTTCCCGCGGCCACCAAGATTTCGTTCATCTTTGTTTCGATTCGGTATGTTATCAATTCATCGTTGATATCCTGTTGGTTATGATATTTTTTAATATTTTTGGCAAAAGTGGTGACTAGTGACTAGATGTAGTATTTTATCGTGACTAAACACTTCCGGCCAAAAGCTAGAGTGCCAAGCAGTTAGCAGGTAGTTCATAGAGTATAGTACTTATACCAAAAGAGGTAGTTGTTTTTCTTACATTAGTGAAATGGCGGGAAAAATGGAACATGTCATGTGATTTTAGGTCCATTAAATATTTTTATCGTAAAATAGTTTACATAATATTAATATCTTACTATTTCCGTTATTGCTCGATGTATAGCAGAACTTAGTTGAGGAAGCTTCGTGATCATGGTTTGTGCCATGGCTTCCGGCACGGTGCAAATATGCACTGAATCTTAAAGATAAATTATAGTATTTTAAACAGCGACTAAAATTTTCTTTAGCACTTGCAAACTAAGGTCTTTTTATCTACAACCGATCGTACGTACTTTGTCGTATGAACATGATGCCCACAACAGTGGGATGTGCTTCTATGCGTGCTATGGTCTTGACAGTGTCTTCTCCAAGGCACTAAAATAAAAATTACTGGGTTTCAATGTCAGTACTTAAAGTACCTATTAATTTTACTGCAGGTACTTACATCTGGTAGATCTCTGGTGGTAATCTTTTTTCTATAATTTGGCGCCATAACTCAAACTTAATACAAAGTAATATTTTTAAAGAAATAACAATAATAATATCTAAAAACTAAACAGGCTAATCGAAAATAAATTAAAATTTAATATTAAGAAAGGACATCAAAATAAAAATGTCTTAAAATTAGTAATGTCTATTGTAAAATCGCTATGGCTACGATAATGAAATAATTACTTTGATGATTAATAACAATCATAATTTTGATAAAATTAGGAAAATGAATTTATCGCTTGCATTAGATCACCTTGTTTCATAATATGAGATGGCCCTTGTTCATTTGTTGCCCTGTATCAAAGTTGAAGGGTCTTTCACCTAAAAAGGTCATTGCAAACAAATCATCTAAAGAATCAAGACGTAAATATAGCATTCAAAAACATCCGTCCCTGTACCCCCCGTAGGTACATTGATACCGCTCATACGGCGATAGCTACATCCCTGCGTGACCGTTGTGGCTAAACGCAAACCGCGAAAGCTAAGAAAAAAACATCCCTATGGCGTAGTTAGTAAAAGCCAAGTAAAGACCACGTCCCGCCTTGAAATAGCCAAAATCTCCCAAGAATTTAAATCAGGTTGTAGAGTTGTATTTTTAAAAGTGCACCCTCGAACGGTGTAAAGTCTAATTTTTTAGAAATCAGCAGAAATGTCATCAAATATGGCCAACTGACATAAAAATATTTTTGGTCTGTGAACTAGTGATGCGACAAAACCTCTCGTTAATCGCGAAGTGAAATTATTGTAGTACTTGCGTATCATCGCCGGGTGATCGTCAAAATATTAAAAATATGCAACAATGTCGCAACATTGAATGTGAACTGATTATGAAATTTTCGAGAACAGGAAACAAACTGTATGCACAGATGTAATCAAAAAACACACTGGACAGTAAAACAATCAATAATATCCGTAAAGTTATTAAACTTCAAATAGTTGCAAAAAGTTCTGTTTGACAGTGTTGCTACTAGTGACATCTCGCTCGCTCAGTTCTTTGTTGCTCTATTCCGCTAGGGAGGTAATTTAAGATGCTATCAATAAGGGTTTTCGCGTTTGAAAAATCCGCCAGATGGCAATACGTGGACGCGAGGTCCACGTTGGATTTTGACATATCTGTCAATGTCATGTCAAAAATAACCAATCATGCAGCATTTGGACCTCGCGTCTACGTATTGCCATCTGGCGGATTTTTCAATCGCGAAAACACTAATTGAAAGAAGATTTTTATTTTCTTTTAGTTTATTTACTTATGTAGGAAAGTAAGCATAATTGCATAAAAAAGTAAAATAATTTCGTTTAAATAAAACCGACGAAAAATTAAACTGACTCCGAAAAAGTATACACTAAAAGTAGAAAAATAATTTTACGTTATCTCCAATATTGTCGAAGTTATCGCTGGAAAATTAAACAAAGCATCGTATATTTTTTATTTAAAATTAATCAGTAATCGGAATAAGTGAATACTTAAAATAATATCGTTAAATTTACAGATTATTGTCTATGACTCACAGGTTACAGCACTGATGTGTCAGAGACAAGTCATAGACAATATGGAGATAACACATGATTTTAAACGTCAAGTCAATTTGACAAGTCTCACAAATTTTCATCGTCCACGTATTTTGCTAAAATAATTTGTTTCAAAGATTGATTTCAAACTTGTATAAACGTGAAAATAAAGTTGGTTTCATGGGCTTGTTAAATAATGTGTATGATATTATGAACACGTAAGTGATTATGGTGTAATTGTGTATGAAAGTGTCTGTTTACATCTCTGCTGGATTCTAAAAAATCAAGGTATAAAAGTTTGATGCGGGTGAACTATGGTCAGTGGGACTGTTTAACATTGCATGGGTGCAGAGGGGCATCGGGTGGGCCAGGCACAGTACAATATGGGAGCAGTAGAACTAGATAGCTTGTGAAATTAAAATAACATTTTTTTTTAAGTTTATCTAAATATATTATAAAATTATTGTTTATCAGTTAAATAAAGATAAAAAAATAGTTTTTTTTTCTAATAAGGGTTTAAATTTTATACTTTGGATGGTAATAATACTAAAAGGCGTTGGGTCCAAATGTTTATGTTGGGCATAAACTTACGACCTTATAATGGCGCTGCTGGATAGAGGCTGCAAAGATACCAACCAAATCTGGAAAGCATTGGACGAGGCATTTGTTGAGCAGTGGACGTCCTGTTGGATGATTAAAAAAACCTTTGGCTAATAATCTAAAAGCATAGCTAGGTTGTGGTTTCCAAGACAACCAGGGGCTATTCCCAAAGCTTCCACGTAGTAAGTAGATGCGTACAGTCAGTAAAAAAAGTTATTAAAACTCACTCTTAAAGCTCATTTAATTTTTGGAAGTAGACTTTTAAAAATCACTTTTAGACGTCCCAGTATTAACCCTATCACTGCTTCGGGACAATAAATGGGCCAGAAGAAGCAGCGAAAAAAACTCAGTCACTACTTATTTTTATTAGTGTATCTTAACTTACTATTAATTCTCTATACTGTGACCACCCACTGGATTCTCATGTTGTGTTCTGCTGTGTGCTTAAGCTGCGCTGGATATTTAATCCAGTCCAGTCGTTTTCAGCTTCTCCAGAATATCCTGTTCCTCGAGCATTGAAATATGTACTGCTAGTATAAGATCCCGCTATACAACGACCTTCACCGAGATGCTTATTTGATGNCGGTGAAGGTCGTTGTATATACAGGGTGTTTCTTGTAAGGTGTCAAGCCGAAAGCAGGTGATAGGTGAGGACTAGACCTATCGATTTCACCCCCATGTATGTTCTACGATTTTTCATAGTTTAGGAGTTATCGTTAATTTTGTGATTTTTTCAAATTGTATGACCCAGTAGGCTTTAAATTTTTTTATCTTTTTTTTGGGTCGACTTTTCTCAGATTTCTTTTTTTTGACAGATTCCCTATTAATTGCAGATTTTTGAAAAAAATAATCAACTTCCTATCTTTGATGCAAGATACAAAATTTTTGCTAGAAACATAAAAAATGTGTGTGTGTGTGTGTGTGTGTGTGTGAGAGAGAGAGAGAGAGAGAGAGAGAGCGCAAAAATGGGTGTAATAATTTAATTTAAAGTAAATGTTCAAAATGTCCGCCGTTGACCTGAATGCACATTCGACAACGACGCAAAAAATTCTTTGTAAAACCTTCTTCTTCATTTTAATTTGGTTTTGTGCTTCAGTCAGCTTTGTCCGCAGTTCATCAATATTTTCATATTCCCTATTGTATACCAGATGAAGGGCAAGAGCTTCCTCGTTGTGGATAAAAAATGTTCTTTTCAGATATTGTTTCTAAATGTGTTCTACATAACGTAAACTTAAGGGATTGCAAACATTACTTAGTCCTAAGAAAGTAAAAAACATGTAACGAAATCTCCAACTTCCCACTTGAGTGGAGCGATTACAGAAAATAATGGACTATTAAGTACATGTTTTTTTGTGTTATTATGAAAGTTCAGAAAACTGCGCAGTTTTTTAAATTATTTTGGACCTATGGAAGTTCTTTTTTTTTTCAAACCTTTAAGTTGAAAATTTTAGAATGTTCCGCTAAAAGCATATTTTTTATGTTTCTAGCAAAAATTTTGTATCTTGCATCAAAGATAGGAAGTTGATTATTTTTTTAAAAAATCTGCAATTAATAGGGAATCTGTCAAAAAAAAGAAATCTGAGAAAAGTCGACCCAAAAAAAAGATAAAAAAATTTAAAGCCTACTGGGTCATACAATTTGAAAAAATCACAAAATTAACGATAACTTCTAAACTATGAAAAATCGTAGAACATACATGGGGGTAAAATCGATAGGTCTAGTCCTCACCTATCACCTGCCTTCGGCTTGACACCTTACAAGAAACACCCTGTATAGCGGGATCTTAGACTATGCTCACTGCTGCTGCAGTTCTGTTCGCGACAGCTATTTGTTTGGTACAGTAACTATAAATGTGCCTGCCGAAAAATGTTGGCGACGTTCTTTGGAAACAAGTAAACAAACTGTACCTATTTTAAATAATATTTGCTGTCCAGCATGTGTAAGCTTACAGTCGTACTAGTTTTTGTCTGTGGCATCATCTGAAATTCAGTTGGTCACAGAAAGACATACTTGCTTTTGATTTTATCGTTGTTAAACTCTGTTATTCTAGTGCATAAACTATATATTATACCTACTCGTAGTTAATAGTAATACTGTAAAGTTTCTTCAAAATTTATTCAATAAGTAGTTTACCGCTTATTAGGAAGTAAGTACTTACTTACTTGCCGTATAATATTAGCGCTACTAATTCCTAGGAATTAGGATGTACTGAAAGTTTGGCGCTGAAGATTTGGATAAATAGTGTTTGTGACCATCAGCTACTGGTTTAATATACCTACTTGTATTTGTCAATGTAACTAGCATGTAGTTAGTATCTGTGACAATTCATACAAAATACCAAAATAGCTACGACTATTTGTTTTGTTTGTACAAAATATTATTTGTGTTGCCATGTTTCAGCACACGGTCCCGAACTGTGAGATAAGTAGCAAGTAGGTATAGCATTACCCCCAGCTTTCCCTGTTGCGGTGAGGTTTATTAACAAACTTTGCCTACCCGCAGACGTTATTTTTCCTCGTTTTAATAAGAAGGCTTTGGCTTGCTCCCTTTTAGGGTAAAGTCAAAAGTGGAATTTTGTCCTTCTGAAAAAGTTTGCGTTGAAAACTTTGCCGCTTCAGTGGCCAGTTTGAATAAAATAATGTAGTGTCAAATAAATTTGGAGACCAAGAGCTTTTTTTTGCATGGGCAACTTTTTTAAATTCATTCATCTAGATTCTAGACGTAGACGCTGGTATAGTTCCAAAATACTGAACTGTCCTATGCATGACATTGACAGCGGGGCGCCACCGTCAATACCGGATCGCTGGTTCAGATTTTTGCCATGTTGGAAACCATATAGTTGAACGATGGTAGCGCCCCCCTGTCATTGAGTTTGGTGGGACAGTTCAGCGTGGGTCATCTATATTTATTGATACAGGCACAGAATAATAATAAGTACTATACAGGCCAAGAGCTTCCTCGGTGAGGATAAAAAAAATACCGCCCGGCAGGGGACACCCGGGTTTGAACCGGGGACCTCTCGATCTGCAGTCGAATGCTCTACCACTGAGCTATATCCCCGCTGTCAGCTGATCGCGAAATTCTGGACTACCGTCGACTTACACAGATGGCAGCACATCAAGCTTATCACTGCACTTTGGCTTTTATGTACTTGTTATAAGATCGAATTTCCAAAAAAAAACTACCTTCATAGAAATATTTTTTTCGAAAAGATTTTTATACCTAAGTCTTTATTTTATCAAAAGTTGACACAACAATCTAACTCATTTCAAATAACATTGTAAAAATGTTATAACATGTAATACCAACAAAGTAATGGAAAGTCATCACTACTATCACGGTAATACTATCTATACAGTATTCCAACTCGGCCATATTTTTGAAATAAATGTCAACAGTCGCGCGGTACGTCACGGTATGACAACATGCGATAGGGCTGCCTACCTACAGTACTTACCCATTCTAATTACATCTGTCTACTTAGAATTTCTATCTAGTTTTGTGATTGTAATTTTTTTTATTTAGACAAACAAAATACTTTGTGAATGGAATAGGATAAAAATGCGTGTTGTTTTGTGTTAGTAGATTTAATTTAAAAAAATATACTAATATAATTTTGAATCTACTAATCATAATGAGTACCTACTTAATGACCTGTTACTTTAATTTCAGGCGGATGAAGTCGTGGGCAAAAGCTGGTTTAATACAATATAATTTTTATTTCAAATCAAACTGACTGAAAATGGCCATTTTTGACTGTTAATAACTTGTTTTTGACAAATTTGACCGTAAATGACGGTAGTCAAATTCAATCACCTTAGTCATTTTCAACACTAGCTAGGCCATCGACGTCCGTTCGGCACATTCGCGACACCCCTAACCCTAACTTTTGGATTTCGACCGCGTCCCGAGATTTGAAATTCGAAGGAAAGCTCGCGTTTCGTCGGTTTATATGAAGTTATAATACTGTATGATATTATTACCGTGCTACTATACTTGAAAGTAGCAATGATTGATTTATTTATTCTTATAATAACAGACTATAAACTAGCTTTTTAGCCCGTAGCGGGCGACCAAAACTAGTACTAAAATACTATAAAATTATAACAATTCTTACGAATTAATACAGTTAGGTTTTCACTATTAGTCATGTATTTTTACAAAGGGTCGATTATCGAAATACAGAACGTTATATTATGGTTTTATTTCCAGTTTCCGAGAAGTATTTTGAACTTCATAATTAGTGTAAATAAAAATAAATCTTAATGTTTGCTCATTAGCTTGGGGAAATACGAATATGAATAATAAATGGGTGACGTTTAGATAGCGATTTGTAAATACTACTTATGTTTTATTTAGCAATATTTTATGGCTAAGTATAGATAGAATAAGTATTTACGTATTTATTTTATTGAACACTACTACACACAGTCAATCACAAGAAATGCTTACAAAGTTAAAAGGCACAATTTAGGCGGTCTTATGATTTAATCCATACTTTTTCTTTTACTAATTAATATGTAAAATAATAAAATATGGTTCCTGATAGATCAGACTGATACTTAACATTGATTACGAACTTTACGTTCGATAAGTCATTGTTATTTTATCCAAAATAGTCTTTTAATGACGCTTAATGTTAATTAAAAATTGGATAAGGAGTAATAGGGGAGAGTTCGGTATATTGTACCGCCGGGTAAATTGTACCACCCTCATATTTCGTAAAGTACCTATTTATTGAATGTCTGTAATTGCAACACTCAGCGATACACAACTAAAATCAATTAATATCGGCCATGTGGTTTTTGCTGTGACAACAAACACGTGTGTTTTATTTTGAAAAGTATTTTTTAATTGTTTTCAAGTAACTTTTGACAATACATGTTTTGTTTGTAATTTTGTTAAATTTAATCATAGGGTGTATCTAATATATTATTTAGAAGCGTAAATTACTGTGGATTACAATTATTTGAAACATTTTTCAGTATTTATAAGCTATATTTTTTACCGATTTTTTAAAAGCACTATCACCTAGTCGGCTAAATTGTACCACATCAAGTTGTATGGAACTTTACCAAAGGATTTTGAAATTTTTTTTAGTAAATCATATTTTGAAGTTATAATAGCGTAGTTATGTTTGACTAACAATAAATGAAAGCAAAAGACTGGCAAAGTAGATTAGGTACAAGTGTGCGTTACGATAATTGGAATTACAAAACTTGTACTCAAAATCGTGATAACGTGTAAAACAATATCGATTGTCTATGTTATTAACTACTGTTCCTTTTCGTTTCCTAATTTGTTAAGAATGTGTCGTATATTATTTTGCCATAGTTTTTTTATAGGCTTGAAATTTATTGAAATCCAATTTAGTAACCCTGTGGTACAAATTATCGAACCGGTTGGCTAAATTTGACCGAAGCTCTGAACTCGTACTTTGTTGATTTGTGCTAAATATACAAAAATCATGTTAATTAATACTTATAAAATAGTAAGTTGAATAATGTATCTTTTATTATATACCATGGACATTAGCAAAAACAAAAGAAAACTATGAGTAAAATGGGATTGAAAAAAACTGGTCCAAATTAGCGGACTCTCCCTTAATACCTCAGCCTTTAAGTAAAATGGAATTCTTTTTAGAAAATTTCTAGCTGCTACTTCGCAATACTACCAATCTTACTCTCCAGCCTCATCAAGAACTCTTTGATTTCCAACATTTCTATAGACATCTGATCGACTTTAACATTCAGTGCTTCTAACGGCGACTTCTCATCTGTCAGACTTGTGACCTGTTCCCTGACTCCCGTCATCTCCCCATCCAAATGATTAAGCCTTTTCATAAGTTCCTCATGTCTAAACCTGTTCTTTCCTGGTCGACTCTCTAAGTCCTTTTGCGCCTCAGTCGCCTCAATTTGTCTCCGCTTCTTCGCAACAATTTCCTCATGTATATCATTCAGCAACACCTTGAAGTTCCTAACGTCTAACTCGTCGTCCTGCTGCTTCTTCTGCGACTGTGCCTTATTGAAAATTGCGTCCCGAATCCTTGACGGAAGAATCTTGGAGATCCTCCATCTAGGTCTCCCAGGTCTTAGCGTCAACACTCCGCTAACGTTTCTTTTATATTTGATCTTACTATTGACCCGTCTTGGTAATATTCTGCTAAAGATTCTGTTGTAGACTAAAGTGTCTAGAGTGCTCAAGAAACCAACTTGTTTGTCAAGCCTTCTGATGTTCCCAAGGAGTTCTAGGTCGGTGATGTCGTTAACGGCCACACCAACCATCAGGTTCATGAGGACGATGGCCGCCAAGATGAGGAAAGCAACAAAAATGAGGCGGACGACTTGGAAGGAGAAGGCGAGTTGGTTGGAGTGCTCCTCGTCGAAGAGAGAGTCGTACTCGAATTCTGACGTCATCATGACGACAGTCTTTATAAGGGCAGCAAACGGGCTGTCGAAAGGAGTCTTAGACCGAAACTGAATCATGAAGCTGAGAGAGAAACCGATGACTAAGAAGGCAAATGTTAATAGAATCTGAAACAATGATTTAGTTACATATAGTGTTACTTTAAGAAGTTTTGTCAAATTAATAAAAAAAATATTCTCACCTTAACAACGTTGGACGCCACCTTGCCAAACATAAGCACATAATATCCCCAGTTTGGGAACCGGGACAACAAGAACATCATCTGGATCCAGGCCAGGAGAAGGGCTCCAGTGGCCACATGTCTTGGCCACTCAGCGTCCTCCCAACCCGGTATCAAGACTGCAGGTGGAAGAAGGACGGCCAGGCCTAGGGAACCAAATTTCACCCATGTTTCTAGTTGGAAAAAGTAGCGGCTGCTCTTGACATTCATGTAGAGTAGTTCCTGAAAGGATATTTTGAATTAAAATATGTATACATAGATACTGCTTTCAATAAAAGTAGGATGAGAAATAAAAGAATGTTTTAATTACTCACTTGCAACAGAATCAATGAAATTGTACCGTATACTATGTATCCCCATATCGTTGAATTAAGCCAATCTGGTTTCGTTTCAAGAGTGTCCTTGTAAAAGAATACAGATATAGCAAAAATAGTCAACGACATAACAAAAAGGCCATAAAATGCTATGATTGTGTAGAAAAATGGTAACAGCGCTCTCCATTTAAGATATAAAAAGCTTTCTATTAAAGGATGGACCAGAAGCCTTTTTTGTCCATGTCTATTGCCTGTTTTAAGGAGGGCTTCGATAACTTTCATTTGTTCCATTTCACACACACTGGGCATCAAAATTCTATAATCAACTGTTACTTCACAATTTGGGTCCTGAATGTTCTGTTCATTTGTAGAAATATAAGAATCTAAGACGTCTTCCAGAAATTCTGTTGGTTTCGACAAGTTGTTTATTATCATGTCTATAGCAGTTCTTTTGAACTTCTTTGGTCCATCTGTGTGGCCAGCTAGATTTGCCCCTTCTCTCAAAAGAAGAACTATGACATCTCTGCTGCCGTGGTGACTAGCAGAATGCAATGGGAACCATCCCATGCAATTGACTTCGTGTATTGTTGTCTTATCATAATTTAGAATGACTTTTGCGATTTCACCATGATTTTTGACGGCTGCTATGTGCAGTGGCGTCGAAGATTTGTGTGGGCTGCTGGTTGTTCTTAGCCTAATGTCAGCGTTTCTGGACATGAGCAGTTCAACGCACTCTAAATGATTTTCGGAGACAGCAAAATGGATTGGCCCAAATCCTCTTCGGTCTCCTTGGGTGAGACTGTTAAGCATCAAGTTAGTAGCTTCTTTGTCATGATCTAGTAACACTTTGAGTACATCGACGTGCCCTCTTTCTGCAGCCACGTGGAATACATTGACGTCGCCTGTTAGAGTTTTCTTTATAGATGCACCTTCATTTAGGATTGCGACGACGCAAGCAGTGTGGTTGTTGATGATGGCTTTGAATAGAGCCGTCTCTCCTTCTTCGTTTTGATAGTCAATGGCGTCTTTTTGTTTGGCAACACTGAGGATTTCATTTAGGACGTCTAAGTTGCCTAATGCTGCAGCTGAGTGTATTGGAGTTTCACCGTCGTTTGCCTAAAATTGAATAGAAAGGTTTAATGTTTTTTTTCCAGTACTTTGTCGGTTAAATACCTACCACATGGAATACCGCATAATTGACAACTAAATATCTCCTTATTCTGGATATTTTTTTCTTAAGTCTTGTACCTTCAGAGTGACGTCAGCTCCAGCCTCTAATGCCACGCACACGCCTGGCACCCACGCAGCTTCAATGGCCGCCTGCAAGACCGTGTGTCCATCGCGATCTTTCACGTCTACCATCGCTGACAACGGATCAGTGTCATTTCTGCCTTCATTAGCTAATATCTGAAAATTAGTTTGGTCTCAATTAATAACAGATTCACGTAGCATGCTGCTGAGATATTGATCAATAAGTTGGTGATGGTGTCACAAAAATCCATATTGCGACAGCTTGTGTAGCTTAATTTTTCGCTTATTAGCTTGACTTAAAAGTCTTTGGGTAGGTGCAGCTTAATAATGCTATTTGGTAATCATCTTTTTTCTCACCTTTAAAGGATCTTCCAACTGCTTCTTCACACACACATGAAGGGGGGTCTGTCCAGCAGTGTTCAAGGAGGCGATAGAAGCACCAACTTGGAGCAGTTCCTTGATGACGTCCTCATTTTCCAGCTCCACTGCGGTGTGGAGGGGGGTGTCCACGTGGTTAAGACCAGATACTTTCATGGTGTTGTTTTGACCACCAACTTTTAGGATCAGTTGGACTACTTCTTTGAAACTACGAACAAAAGCAAGCGTGAAAATTAGAATCTGTATGAGCTTTGTGAGAAGACAGAGTAGATACAGATCTATAAAGGATCGGATAAAGGCTTCCCCAAGGATTTTCCCAACAACCGGTCCTGCGCTGCTAGCATCCAGGTGCTTCACGCGACCTTCAGTAGATCCTCGGTTCACCAAGTAACCCAATAACATTAAGTCTTTATATTGAAATTGGCCTTCACAGGCTATACAGGAGTTGCAGGCGTAGAATCGAAAGGTGGGAACAGTCCCGTTAGTCATAAAGTTACCTCTGAGAATCGACAGGCATATCATAGTAGTACGCCGAGCCAGCGACATCCAGAGCCGTTCTGCCATTTTCGTCGCAGATGTTGGGGTCAGCTCCAGCTGCTAGGAGTAGCCGGGTGCACTGCTTCCGAGCGCATGAAGTCGCCACGTGGAGCGGCGTCCAGCCAGGTTTTAAGAGTGGCAGCTGTAAATAATAGTCATATTTTGTCAATGCTGGGTTTAAGTATCGTTCCTGACTATGAATTATTCTGGAATTTAATTGATTGAATTGAGTTACAACTATCAGTTACATTTTTCTACGACAGTCCGTTCGTTTCAGTTAAATGACGTCTTCTACTGGACAAAAGCCTCCTAAGGTTTTCCACAACGACCGGGCAAGTAGGTACGAGTACTTCCCACGACAGTGAAATGGCAATACCTCCTAATCAACATACTTGTGTTGCTGAGTAGTCATTGGCGTATCTTGGGTTACATTTCAGGGGGGGCGTAGGCTATATCAACCAATATCTTGGGATGGGCAATATTACTAAGACTTTTAAAATGGGCTAATTTAGAATCAGCCATGATTTCCTGTGGATGAATCTCCATGGATGACCTCTCCACTAACCGTTCCGTCAATATTCTTGCAGTCATGATCAATGTTGTCCTTCCAAGTGCTCGGCAGGAGGGTCTTGACCACTCCTAAGTCGCAGCGCACGTTGGCCAGGGATCTGGTCTTCTCGCTTAACTTCTTCACCTCCTCTTCCATGTCTGAAGACATGCTGTCGTTGTCGACGCGTTCATACATGCCTGGAAGAGATGAAGAATGAATTTAAATTGCTGCTAAAATGGAAAATGGGACTGTTCCCACCTCTCGTTCATTGGTGCACCTGTAGACATGATGCGGTGGATCAAACCATCTTTTAACCGTTCTTGCTGGTTCTTGCGCGTAAAATGCACATAGAAGCTTATGAAACTCAAAAAGAACTGGCACATAGAATAGAAACCATGAGTCACTATGGCTAGAAAAGAAAGAATAGTCAATTATTGTGACAGCAAACGTTGTTTGTGAAGGGAGAGCAATTTTTCGAAGAATTAATTTTTAATCGCTGTATATCCATTTATTTATCGAATTTGATTTTGATTTCACATAAAATCTTAGTTACACATGGAGATCGCTCAAAATTATATGGTAAGTTCGTTCGTTCATTTCAACCAAATGACGTGCGTAGGTATTCTGATGGACCAAAATCTTCCCCCAAGGATAACAACAACGACCGTTCCTCTGCGCTGCCCGCGTTTAGATGCCATCAAGTACCTCTAATACTATGAAAAGCTAATTCTTATCTTCTAATTATATGTTTATTGTTGTAGGGGCCGATTGCAACAAATACTATGAACAGAATCAACGAGAACGGCAATGTGGTGGGCACCATCATAGTCAACTGTGAAGGTGTGTGTTATCTTATTTACTCATGACAAGAACTCAGAGTACTGTTGTCCATTGACAGAGCTGATGTGATGCATAAAGATTTCGTTTATTAACTTTATTCTCCATATCCCTAGGATTCCCGGAGACTACGACCCTGGACAGCTTGACGGCTGCCACCTACTCCACCCATATGAGGAACCTCTCTCACCACGCCTCCAACGCCCTTAAAGAAATCGTAAGTGACATCTACGAGAAAATTAGTCTTTGGAAACTTCTATTTGTAACTACTAGTACATAGGCTATTCTAAGCTGAGGTTTTGTAGACAAACGACCATATACAGGTAGCAGGAAGGCGTTGGATGCAGGCCGCTACCAACCGGTCAGTATGGAAATCAATGGGGTGGCCTGTTTTCAGTAGTTGATGATTATGGCTGAAATGATGATGATGAATCTGTTGATAAGTACCAACAGCTCATTTATTCGATTGCAAGCGAACGAGAGAACAGATGTGTCGTTTCGTGCCTCTTGAAGGTTTAAGAAAAATGTGAGAAGAATTCTTAATCTGAAGACTGATCGTTGCTCTTAAGTTTTTATTGGTTTTTGATTACCACGAACTACTAGAAACTAGTGGCAGTAGGGGTATAGTTTCTTCCTTGTTTTCAGGATGTCACAGACGATTTATTGGTGCTGAGGCTGGTGTCCAGGAAGACGGAGGCAGTGGTCGCACCAGATCACGAGTTCCACCTGATAGTGGTAATGAGACGTGCTTAAATATTTACTATTGATTTATAGTTGGTAACTGTAGATTGTGGCCGTTTTAGGTCATTGTTCTTTAGCATTGAAAATGTAATAAAACAAGCTTTATTTCTTTGCGAGTTTTGTCTATGATAGGATGAGAAGATAATAATATTTCCAGTTTGATATTGACTGTCACTTTTTCGTTTTCCAGTTTGTAGGCGACTATAATTTTAGGTGTTACTGGCACCAGCAATAAACGCATGTTATCTTACATACTGTACTGCTATATATACCTTTTGAAAATGAAATTAATTTTTGGAGAATCCGTTTTCACAATGTCCTTTTTTTACGTTCAGAAAACCAAAGTTTGCAAGCTAGTTATTGCTAGTAGTGCTAAAGGCGAACGCGAGAATTTTAGCATTTTGGTAGCATTAGCTACCAATGCTACCATATAAATTGAAGTAACTATGTAGAAGCTACTATGAAGGCAGTCAAATAGATCACAATACCTAACCTATGCATCGCCTTACTGTCTCTGCTTGACCATAAAATAAAATACCTTCAGGAAAGTCCAAAAGGATAGCCATTTGCCTGGCGTTTCCAGCCCATGCCGCCAGGTGCAGTGGTGTTCTGCCCAGTTTGTCCAGCCTGTACTTCTCGGCTCCAAACTTCACGAGCAGAGACAAGGCATCTCCACCGCTTAGGGCTGCGACGTGGCAGGCTGAGACGTAGTTCTGACGGCAGGTGGCGTTAGGGTTGGCTCCTGCTTTGAGGAGTCTGGAAATGGAATATAAAATGGGAAGGTGTGATAAGTCGCATTTTGAGAGCCGTGGTGCTCCTCGCAAGAAATTTGTTCTTCTGGATAAGTTTAGGTTACTTTATTTCTGAATGAGAATAGTAAGCTTGCATTTCATTTGCTACAAGTGTCAACAATTGAGCGATTTGAAACTGCATAAAAAGTTGTATGTATTGAAACACACGACGATTTTTAGGGATGTTTTTCCCGAGCTACTACAATGCAATATTACGTGCATCAGCTTGGTTCATTTTAAAAACATCGCAATCACATTTCCCTCCTGAGTTGTAGATATCATCGCTATATTGTATCTGCATTGGTATTAAAATTTTCATTCATTGTTACTTGAAAAACTCCCTGAATGAAAGAAGCAAAAGCAGAAGAATCTGATAGGATTAGATAAATCGTGCTTTGTGACGCTGCTTTATGTCAAGCAGTGGACTACCTCTATATTGCCAATAGGCTAAAATAATGATGATGAAAAACTCCTCACCTTTCCACCTCCTCAACCTCGTTCTCCTCAATAGCAGTCAGCAGCTCCGTGTTCAGTCTCCTGAGCCTCCTGTCGCTTCTTCTCCATTTCTTCGGGATGGCATCCACCCCTTCTGTCACCGGGGTGTTGTTGACCGTCGTGCATGGGGTGGTCAATGATACTGTGGAACCCGTCATGTTATTGTTGGACACGTGGAAGCCTGGGTAGTTTCTGTAAAGTAGATATTTTGTTTTTGTAATGATTTAGTTGCAAATAATTTGGAATTAGCAACACACACTAGTCAAATACTTTCTTGAGAAAGTGACCGATATAGGCCCGCAGAACTGCTAAAATCAAGTGGCAGTGGGCGGGGCACATAGCTTGTAAAGATGACGGCCGTTGGGATAGAAAAGTTCTCGAGTGGCAACCACGGGCCGGAAGACGTAGCATGAGCAGGCTTCCCACTAGGTGGACCGACGATCTGGTGAAGGTTGCGTGAAGAACGTGGATGCGGGCCGCGCAGGACCGGTCGTTGTAAAGACCTTTGTCCAATAGTGGACGTCATTTGACTGAAACTAAATTTGAATTTTTTTAAATGCAAGTTTAAAATGGAACTTTCTGGGCATTGCCTTGACCGATGCATTGGCACGGCAGCAGACTAGACTGCTCAATTAAGTTGTCTGTGCTTTCAAACTTTTGTGAAACGTATTAAGAAAAAGGTCCACAGAAGATTGTGGATAGTGACATAGGCAGCATGGCTTCAGACCTTTGGTCTGTTTCAGAATGAATGGAGCAAAATTGGCTTCTTTATTTTAGCGTGATTCAGAACTAGGTATTTTAGAAGAAAATGAAAGAAGAGCAACACTTGATGCGCTCTTCAGCGTACATAAACCAAAAATGTAATTCATCCAGACTTCTCAATTTAGATTTTAAAGAGCATTTTACCACGTCCCAACATTCCTTTTACCCCTACCACTGCATCCAGACAATGATGCGTATTGCGTTTGTACACTGCGTTAAAAATATTTACTTCAAGTCCGAGAGGCTGATGTCGCTGGGCAGGGCAGGTCGCAGCTGCGGATGTCTGTCCCCAGCACTCAGCAGAGGCTCCAGGTGGTCATCCTCCTCGGGGAGGCCCTGCTCTACATCTGGAATAAAAAAACGCCATATTACACTTTATAAACTGTTAATTTTGCTCACATTCGAGTGTGGATAGGTTTGTCACTGGATTTTTTTCCGGTGATGAACTGTTCAACTGTTCGCACTTGTCACTTATTTTTAGATTCTAGCCGATTACTTAAACATCGAGATATGAACGCATATTTTCGAATATTACACAAGAAATACCGGTTACTTTATTAAGCCGGCGAGCAAACACCCAACTGACCTGCATGTGAAAAACTCCGTTTGGCCCGCATTTTCTTACAAAAACGGTTTTCTACATAATCTATCGTACGCATCGCGTTTAATCCTCAAAATACACACTTTTCACGTTATAAGATTCATAATTATACAAAGATGCAAATTGCATTTCAAGACACTTAGCTGCCACTGACAATATTCTTGTCCCTTTCATTGCTAGTAAATGATAAGTATTTTCAATTGTTTTTTTTTATATTTTATTGTCTATACCTATTTAACTTTTAGCTCTATATTTTAAATAGTTAAGTAAGCACAACAAATCTGTGAATCACACCCGTATCAACGTGCGACTGACTGACGATGCCTTAGAACTATCTTAACAAACCAAACAAACAATCGCAAGGTCGCGATGATATTTAGCGCTGAGTAATGTTGGGGAAAACGTCTGTTTTAAGTACCTAACCTGTTTGCGAATTAATATTTGAGAATTTTAGACATAAATGTATTTCTAATTAGCGGCCGCCCGCTACTTAATCCCTTAGGGGTTGAATTTTGCCAAATCCCATCTCATTAGCACCTACGTTCTAAAAGGAACTCCTATGCAAAATTTGAGACTCCTAGCACTTCTAGTTTCTGAGATACTGTGATGAGTGAGTGAGTCAGTGACCTAATTTTGTACCGTAGTCGTCTCTACTTACACTTAGGGCCAGTCAAGTCCCAATAACTCTTTTTATTTGTATGCGAATGCGAGGTAAATGTAAATTTAATTTTACACATTGCCTCATTTTTCCTTTGTTTGATCAATGATTGACTGATAGAGATTGCCTTTTGGCATTATGTCCACCATACATTCCACCAAATTATTTATTTGATTACCTATGTGTGTGAATCTATACTAATATTATAAATGCGAAAGTAACTCTGTCTGTCTTGCTTTCACGCCTAACCACTGAACTGATTTTAATGAAATTTGGCATATAGATTTATAGTTTAAGTCCCGGGAAAGGACATAGAATAGTTTTTATCCGGATTTTTAAAACAGAGACGTGCGCGATAAAGTTTTTCTGTGACAGTCAAAATTCCACGCGGGAGAAGCCGCGGGCGGAAAGCTAGTTTCTAATAAAGACACGTTATGAAGATAATTAAGTATACTTACATTATTATTATGACATAATAAAACTTATCCTATCAGTATTCTTCATTCAGTTTCTATACCCTGCCGAAACAGGGTTTTTCAAAAATAGAGTTAGACTCATTTGAGTGTTCCCCTCCACGGAAATCTTTAGTAAAAGGCGAAAGATTTATACGTATTGAAGGGAAACCAGAGTGACGATGTCGGCAGTCGCCGGAGTACTTAAGTTCGGGAAAAAATCAAATGATATCGCGAGTCAACTCAGCACAGCTCCATCTAGCGGTACTGGTGAGAAACACAACTTGTGTCTGCCATCTGCTTGTTTGGCGCAGTCGGGTATTTATTATGATTACTATTTTAGTCCAGTCATTACGTACATTCAAAAAAGAAAATGAATTTGCGCTTCTAATTTTTTAATATGTTGTAGGGGATGCCTAGAAAAGCTTAACTTGAGATTGTCGACCAAACTTTCCTAGGAGCTTTCGCCGCCATGTTGAAAAAAGGGGTAAAATTTGTTTTTCGGCAATAACTCGGCTATCCGATGAGACTCGAAAATTTTTGTAGGACACTTTTTGTAGCTTTCTTTGTGCTCTACAATAACGCCCGAACCATTTTTAGCGTATCATGCATCGTTATCGAGATATCGATCGATAAAGTCAAAAATTTTGGACACAAATTATTTCGGAATAATTAAATAATTAACGTCAGATACGTACAACATAACTTCGAAGGAAAGGTTGCAATCATATTCGACGGTTATCCGACTGATATGACACTCGCTGGAACGAAAACTTCGGAAAGAGTACGACGTTCGAGAAAAAACCAATCGCCGGAGTTCACATTCGATGAGACAACTACTCCAAAAGTTAGCCAGGAGAAGTTTCTCACAAGGGATCAAAACAAGAACCAACTAATACAAATGCTTTGCCGTTACTTAAAAAAAAGTAATTAAAAAGTAATTAAAAGTAATTAAATTTTACTTTTTACTTTTTAATTAATTATTTAATTATTTCGGAATTTTTCATATTTATTAAGACCCAAAGAAAAAAAAAGAAAAAAACAAAAATTGTGTCCAAAATTTTTGACTTTATCGATCGATATCTCGATAACGATGCATGATACGCTAAAAATGGTTCGGGCGTTATTGTAGAGCACAAAGAAAGCTACAAAAAGTGTCCTACAAAAATTTTCGAATCTCATCGGATAGCCGAGTTATTGCCGAAAAACAAATTTTAAGCGTTTTCCAAGATGGCGGCGAAAGCTCCTAGGAAAGCTTGGTCGACAATCTCAAGTTAAGCTTTTCTAGGTATCCCCTACAACATATTAAAAAATTAGAAGCGCAAATTCATTTTCTTTTATTTGCCTTTTTTTCGGACGAAATGACTGGACTATTTGCTTTAGGGCTGATTTTTCAATCGTCAGATATCTTTTAACTGAAGAATAAGCTTGTCATTTTGACATATTTCCAATACTAAAACTGTCAATGTGCCAAACTTATTCTTCAGTTAAAATTTATCCGACGATTGAAAAATCTGCCCTTACATAAATTAGACGAAGCAAAAACAAAAATCGCGTAATAATATGACATCTTGCCTTTTCTCAATCAAAATACTGAATGCTTGCTTCACGTTTTTTACACCTCAGTGAATAATTAAAAGAAGAAATCCTCACAAAGTTCTCATACGCTTTTGATCCCTACGTTGTCATTGCTCTCACAAAACCCTCAGTGATTTCAATTCCAAACATCAATCCATTTTTACTGTTCAATTTTACCACTGAAATTCCTTGAAAGAATTTAATCTCATTTCTCATATATGAAGTGAACGAAAATAACATATAAGTAACTAAGTAATGTCAATTATTAAATAAGTATTTTGATAAAACGTCACAAAAGTATCAGCGGTATGGTCCATCATGAACCGTTTACTATTCACAGGAATAATTACAGTGTGTCTTCAATTCTATTCTATTCTGCTATTAGTCAATTGGCCTGGACCATTTTTAGCGTTTTTAGCGTTAATGTAAGCAAAATTTGGACTATTTTAGCGTTTTTAGCTAAGCAAAAGTAAAGAATTTATCTGGACTCTATTCCAATGTTTTTCTAAAGAGTGTAGAGAGATTTTGTCCTAATCTGCTATTCAGAATAGATTGTTACTTATTTCGAAACTTCAATACATAAAGCCTTTCAAATAGAATAAGTGTAATGAAATCTCTTCATTTCTATACTTTCTTCCGGACAAATCTGTCAGAGAAAACTGGTATGAACATATTTTTTAACTTAACGAACCTGCAGAAACGGGTTGTGATTTCTTTTATGTTTTTGTCTTTAGTCTGTTGAAAACATTCATTGTGTAGATCCAATACGCCGGTCGAGTGAGCACGACAAATTCGGTGATGGGCCATGTAAGGTTAGAGTGGCGTGTAGGTGTAAAAACTTCAATATTTGTAGTTTAGTGTACTACGTATGAAGTTTTGAAAATGAATACTGTTTTTTCACATAAATGCCTCATATTTTTTTAGTCAGCAACACATCAAACCATGTAAATATTTTGTTGGAATATAGCACGGTGTACATAAGAGTGTTTACCTTTCTGATGAATTGACTGTACATCAAGAAGATTGGAAAAAAGATCTATGGCTTTTTTCAGATTTTTTTTTACTTGAGTGCGTTAGTACTTATTTGACCTACTATCCGGGGGATACACGAGTCAAAAGTATTAATCACTGAAATGTGAGTTCTAACCTAATCAAAAAGAGGCTGACAAAGGTGACTGAGTTTCTTCCGCCACTTCTTCTCAGCACCAGCCCATATGTTGTCCTGAAGTGGTGGTAGGGCTTATGTACTGAATAAACTTGATTTGATTTGATTAATGCAGTTTAAACTTCAAACCCGTAGATCCGCCAACATGAGTCGTCCACTTTTGACTTGTTGTCAAAGTCATAGAAAGTAAAAGTCGTCGACATGATTCTTTTGAAATAAAGTTATTTATTTATTTATTTATTTATTTATTTATTGCACATAATAGATACATTGTATATTGTTAGGTACTAGGTACTAACATACAAATGCACACCCGGTTGGGTACAGCAATACAAATAACAATTATTAAATATTATTAACAATTATTATAAATCTAAAGTCTACCTACTTATAAATTTTATAAATATATCATACAATTGCAAGTAACTTAAAAATATTATAATGTATAATCATTACAGTTAAAACAATATTTATTTACCAACTTAACATGAAATACTATGTTTTTCCTCCATAAATTCTTTAACATTATAAAAACTTTTACTTATTAAAAATGTCTTTAATTTATCTTTGAATAAGTGATCTTTAGGTATATTTTTTACATTATCAGGCAGCTTGTTATAAATTTGTATACAACGGTAGGCAGGACTATTTCTGAACATTTCTGAATTAGGAGTTGGAAGAAGAAGTTTGGTTTTTCGTCGGGGGTTTTGATCATGCTGAAATAGGTAAGTGTGTTTTCTGACAAACATTGCCGCTTCTAAAATGTATAAGGATGGTAAAGTTAGTACTTTCTCTCTAATGAAATGAGGTTTACAGCTGACTCTCTGTTTTATATTAACGATTATTCGTAAACACTTTTTTTGGCTTACAAATAAGTCTTTAGCATCACAGCTATGACCCCACATGATAATGCCGTAACGCAGCCACGCGTACGCGTAGGCGTAGTATGCCGTGAGGGCCGATTCTTTCGACGAATTAGTTTTTAGTACACCCAGTGCATAAAGAAATTGAGATATTTTTAATTTAACAGTTTCAACATGCTTTTTCCAATTTAAGTGGGTATCTAATGTTATGCCAAGGAGGTTAAATTCACTTATTTCTTCAATATTTATTTTTTCTGTAACTGGACTAAGATTAACTTTTTTCTTTTGGTGTGGTTTAAATTGAATTAGTTTGGTTTTTTTATTATTTATTTCTAGGTATCCCATCAAAAACAATACTTGTCAAAAAAACCAAGTCTCGCAACTCAGTTGTTCTACGGTAAAAAGTTGTGAGATCCATGTAATACCAAGTCCAGGCCAGGAAATCTTTAACGTTTTACATAAAATATTGACTTGGCCATCGCATGAAAACACGTGTAAATTAAATTATTTAGTGCGATGGCCAAGTCAATATATTTATGTAAAACGTTAAAGATTTCCTGGCCTGGACTTGGTATTACATGGATCTCACAACTTTTTACCGTAGAACAACTGAGTTGCGAGACTTGGTTTTTTTGACAAGTATTGTTTTTGATGGGATTAAATTATACTATTTATTGTTATCACAGATTTATTGTTTTGGTTGACTTCCTAGCGCAGTGCTTTGCGTACCTACTCGACTAAGATTGCGGAGTTGCGGTTTTAGGTCCGGTTCATATCTCGCGGGGGACAACATATTGATTCTAGCAAGAATCCTTCTTCCTTCTAAAATTATTTAGGTGTAAGTGTTTGTGAGGAATGAAGAATATTTGTTATTCTTTCAAGTAATCCCTGGACCGATTTCGATGATAATAAAAAAATTGAGACCTAGAATAGTTTTTATGGCAGTATTTTGACAGACCGATATTCACGCAAAGTCAAAGTGCAAAGGGCAAAGTCGCGGTCCAAATTCAAATTCAAATAGTTTATACAGGCCCTATTCAGGGCACATAAACACGTCCCAAATATAGCTTGCCCTACCACCACTTCAGGACAACATTTGGACTGGTGCTGAGAAGAAATGGTGGAAGAAACTCAGGCACCTTTGTCAACCTCGATAGCCAGTGGTACATAGCTTGGAGTGTCAGTCGTGCGCAGGAGTCTTCAAAGTGACGTATGCCCATTCTAATTTCATCCTTAACTCTGTGGTTTTCTTATCAATAGATAAGCACTGAGTGACGAATTGACGATATCCTTGATATCCGGATCGGCTAAACGTTAGTGCCTTGGGTTAAGAAAATAGCAATTTCTGTTGGGTATGACATAGTTTCTTATTATGAAGAAACCAACACAGACAAAACCATGCAAGACGGCAAAATGTCATTTCAAAACTTATTGAAGATGAAGCGACGATAGCAACGGTGTGTTGTGTCGAACTGGACTCGTGATCCGAGGAACGCTGATTCGGTCGAACCCCGGCGATGGACTGTTGTGGTGAACCACAGATCACAGAAACTAAAGAGATATGTGGCAAGGGGGCATGGCCGGTGTCGCAGCAATATGCCCAAAAACAGAACACATTGCTGCAGACGTCATAATGTAAACAGTTTACATTGCTTGCGTAGTATTAAAGATTATTCAAATGTTGAGTATTGATACCGCTGTGGATAATGGAGCACATATTTTGATTTTTGTTTATGTCAATTTCTAATGAGACACTGAGTTTCGAACTCAGCGCATCAGTTGGCATCTTTCTATATCTCTATGTGGTGAATCCACTTGTAAAACAAACATTTAGCTTAATACGAGGGGTTAACGGGTCTATTAATTATAAAAAAAGAGTTTATTTTAAGTTGCTTTAGCTCTTAAGCTAAAAGTTAACTAAATCGAGATAGAAGAAAGTTATCGAAATAGAACTAAGGTTCTGGCAGAATTTATTGAAGTAGCTTGTCAAAACATAAAGACGAACGTCGTTCTATCTTTACTGTGTAATGTGTGAAGTCATCATACACAGTGCAAATTAGCGGTGTGTATGATTTAGCTAGGGCCCTCGTACGGGCGGGCAGCCTTTTATTTGTACCGAAGATAAACATCGTTCGCTGTATACTTCGCTCGCTCTAGTGGAGACCAGTACCAGTGGTTTTTAAAGAATGAAACATGTTATTCTTTAATTTTATCATTGCTAAATTAGACATTGTATTTCTTTATCATCATCAATCTCCTCTATTACAGGACAACCCTCTAATTTACCAGATGCAAATGTAGGATTACTTATTCTGTGCCTACACTCTCCATGGGTATCCTTCAAATAGTTGCCTGTTACGAAATCTATTACGAAACGGTGGCAGTGGTCTTATTCTGTCGGCCGTTTGGTGTAGTGGTTCAGAGCGGACTACTATGCCGAGAGGTCCCGGGTTCGATTCCCGGCCGGGCAGAAATTTAAATGATGAATTTTAATTTCTGTGACGGGTCTGGGCTGACTATGTATAATATGTATGTATTTAAAAAAAAGTATATAAGTAGTATATCCGTTAAGCCTAGCACCCATAACACAAGCATTAAGTTGCTTACTTTGGGGCTAGCTGGCGCTGTGTGAAATTGTCCAAAGATTATTTATTTATTTATTTATTCTACTTTGCTGAAATTACATGGCAAATGTTAGGTGGAGACATAGTTACAACTTATGAGACTAAATACTGGTTAGAGTGATCATCTTCTACAATTCAGACATAATCGAGTTTTTTCACTAAAATTTTCAATATAGGTGGAACAGTATTTAGAACCTCCCAGACTTAGTATTAATGTTTCGGCCAAACCAATGCATGCAGCCTGCGCGTGCGATGGCGATGGCGAACAGATGTCGCGTATGAATTTCTAGCGATGAGTTCACATCAACGCGTCCTGTATGGCTAGCACGAAAAACTTTCGAGTTCGAATCGTTTGCGTATTCGAATCGCCATCAAAAGATTTAGTACGAAAACTTAGTAGTAACGCTGTAGTCAGCGCCCTTGTGAACGTGTCGTAAAGTATACTTAGTATGAGAAATGGTTGCATGAAACTTATTTTGAGAATCAAAATTGTCACGTTATCGTTTAATTCGAAGATTGAGTATCCAATTTTGTCGAATACGCAAACGATTTGAACTCGAAAGTTTTTCGTGCTAGCATGCACCTGCTGTGATCGCCACCGCCGATGCAACCTGCACGCGTTGGTTTGGCTAAAGCTTAAGACTTGTTACATACACGTTCATCTTCGAGAATCGAGTTCGAGTGTTCTCAGTGACTTCCAATGGTATCAGACCGCAATGATAGGGGTAGCACAAAGTTAAAGCCTCCGAGACTTAAGACTGGTTTAATCTAACTTGTCCCGACTCTTATTGTATTTGCAGCTACGCTGTTTGAATAGGACAGCTCTGTTTGAGCAGTCGCAGCTTGACACTTGAGCTCGGTGCTCTTTGAGTTTCACTAGGTAGACCACACTTTTGGGCTTTAGTATCTGAGCATTTACAGCTTGACACTTGGGTTTCACTAGGTAGACAATACTTTAAGGCTTTGTTAAGGAAAGTACCTGAAAAAGAAAGATACACCGTTAGGTCTTTATTGATTTGATTTCTAGGTAATTAGATGCTTTCTATGTGTGTTTCAGGATGGTTTCAGGATTTTCAACGTTTTTTTTTTGTTTAATATTATCTCTTGGGGTTTATTATCCAAATAAGTATCAGATGTAGGTAGATTCAAAAGATTTTACAACGAAAATATATGTAGTATAAATGAACGGCGGTTGTACATAATGTGAAAGAATTTCTAAAAGAGTCTTAACATGCTTTTTAAAAACATTATAATACCATAAATATATTGCCAAGTTATTACTGCCGAATCGAGAGTAATGGACCCAAAATAATAAATGCACCTTTTAATAATAATAAAATCACAACACATACAGGGTGACAGGTAAAGCAATACATTCCTTGAAAGGGGTTAAGGCGATAGGTGAGGCAAAACTGCAAAATAGACCTCTCTTTGAATCCCTACTCCTCCTAAATGGATGATCCAAACAATAAAAAAAAATATGTGTGAGATGTATAATATCTTAAACTAAAAAACTGTTGTTCGTTTTTTTTGTTACAACTATTAGTTTTGACAGGAAAAATTCTTAACTTTCTTCTAATTTCACCAAAGAAATTTCCTACTACTCCTAAACGGCTGGTGCGATTTTAATGATTCTTTCACCAAATGATAGAGAATTTAATTATCTAAAAAATTGTTGTTCATTTTTTTTCAAAAATAATGTATTACGTGTCATACATTCAAAATACCCTGTAATTTCCACACGCGGGCCGCGCGAATGCGGGAGCTCAGTCTTTCACTAGCGTTCGCACGGGGAGGCTGTGTCGCACATCGGCACGCTCCGCTTCTTTGTTTTTCTATAAAGAATAAAATATTATTATAGGTAACCTGATTTAAATAAATTAAATGAAACCATCAATCGAGCTAGTAGAATTTATTTTATTATTCATCAATAATCAAATTCAGAACTTGAATATTCAACTGCAATGTCTGCTCATGAACGCTTCAAACTCGGTACTTCTTTCCCAATCCCATAAAATTCAACACTTAGAAAGTGAAAATTTTTTAAAATAGGTAGTTGAAACAAACCACAGCTAATTTTCATAGTGGACTGTACTATACGATAAACATGTCAGTCAATTTGACAACCTTTGTCGGAAACATTATTCAATGAAAATATTGTCCAAACCCTTAGTATTTCTCTTCGACAAATACTTTAACACATTGTGAACCACTTTTCTTTCACGACTATAAAAATATTTTAGCAATTTAATTAATAAAACCAATTGCGCACATTTAAAATAAACTTTGTTTACACTTTGACTGAACTTTGAGCAATAGACTGACATGCAAGGTGACATGTCAATGAAGTTTTCAGTTACTGTTGCCATTAAAAGAAATTAGTACCATTAGTTTTCCGCAACATGGCGAGGGTTTTTATGTTCCTGGTCAGGCTATAAGCATTTCGTAATAAATTCAAAATCAGCAAACTTAAGGCTAGGATTTACCGCCTCGATGCCGTGCATTCGTTTACCTCAGCCCCCGCACACCTCGCACTGACACTCGCGCTGACACTCGCGCGACGCGATGACGCCACAGTATAAAAACAAGCCGTAAGTTGGATTAAACCGTAATCTTCAAATAGTGAATAAATAAATAATAAAATTAAATATCCTTCGACATAATATTTGAACACTGCGCCTCTAGTCTCAAACTAAGCAAAGCTTGTACTATGGGATATGAACATACTTAAATAACATAACATAAATAAATACATTCATATTATGGTTAGAAAACACCCAGCCCGAAACAAACATTATTATGATGTTCATGCACACAAATGTTTGTCAATCAATAATGTAAAAAAAGATGATAATATTAAGTCAAACAAATACTTTTTACCGACAAAAATAGTAAGTAAATAATCACAAAAATTTAAACTCCATTTAATATGAAATACTAAAATGTTCTTTTACGTTTTTCTATTCTATTTAAGCAAATGACTCTAAATTAATCATTGTAAACTCAGAAATAGTACACAATCCTCAAAACAACTTGCCTAGAGGTCCTCTTCTGCCCTTTTAGAATTTGTAACTCAGATTCAAGCAGTAAACTAAAAATTAAATAACTGTATCGCCATCTAGTTTTATAATTCAGCATCTTTAAAAATTTGTGAAACATCAGAATTGATGACTCGCCTTATATTCTTTCATCATCAAAAAGTACCTAAAATTATCATCAAATGGTAAATAATTATGGCAACTATTTCCTCATAATTATTTGAAAATATAAGTCAAAAATGTTTAAGTTTTACAAAACTATGAAGAGCAGATATCTCGAAAACCATACAAGATATTATCGAAAAACTTGACTGAAAAAAGTAGTAAATTATAAATGAGTTTTCATTTTGTTGCAATAGTCATATCGCTAGGACGCATAGTTATTTATTTAGACAGTTTCTGAGATATATGCGAAAAACCCAAAAATGGGACCTTCAAAGGCTGCGATCGAGAACTTTTGTCATTCACTTAAGTTACACGTGTTTTATAAGTTCGGCGATTTTTGTTTGTTAGGAAAAATGGATCAAAAAATCAAAATCAAAAATATTTATTCAGTTTAGACCACAAGTGCCACTTATGAACGTCAAAATATAGTAAATAATAAAAAAAGAAAAGGTAGCCCCTATGGGGCACTTTACATGTCTCCTTACCTTTTGGGCCCTACCAGCACTTCGAGACGAACATATGGCAAGTGCTGAGAAGAAACGCCGGAACAAACTCCTTACGATCAAAGAATCTGAATCAAGTTTTGCTTATAAAATGAAATGAAAAGTGTTTGAAATGTTAAAAATGGTCTTTGGTGAGTCTGCTGTGAGTGAATCAAGGGTTTACGAGTGGTAAAATCATATCTAAGAAGACCATGAATGCATAGAAGATGACGAGCGCTCTGGACGCACCAGCATATCAACAACCGATAAAAATGTGAAAAAACAGAAAGAAGTGGTTATGAAACACCGTCGAATCACAATTAGGGAAGATGCTGATGATGTTAGCATATCGTTTGACTCATGCTATGAATATTTTTTGGATTTTTGTCGGTATGAAAAATTAATTTGTTCGAAAATTGCTGAATTTTGAGCGAAAGTGGCGGCGAATTTTTGCTAAAACAAAACTGAAACAATGTTTTAGTCTCCAAATTTACCGGAAATGGCTGTGTATGACTAGTTTCTATTTCCGTGAATAAAAATAACTTTAAAGAGTCATCGTTTTACAGACATAAGTGACATTAAACACGCGTCGCCCATCGATGTAAAGGCTGTCTCAAAGATCGACTTTGAGAAGTATTTTGAGAATTGGAAGAAGCGCTAACACACGTGTATAATGTATAATAGGGACTATTTTAAAAGTTTAAATACTAATGTAGATAAATAAATAAATAATTTTCTGAAAAAACGAAATTCTCGTTATTTTTTTAACAGACTATGTACATACATAGGGTTGCCAGGTCCAAAAACACAAAAGCCGGACTCTGTGCTTCATTTGGCCGGACATTTTACTTTAAAATTAGTGTCATAGCTCACGAAGTACTATCATCATCGCATCGGTTGCCCAACGCTTGATATTATTCCGTAGCTCGGCTTTCTTTCGCATAAAAAGCCTAACAAAAGCCGGACACCTGGCAACCCGGTAAATATATGTATAAATGATCTCATATTAATCACATTTACCAAATCATAATAATTATTTCATAATTTTTATCACATTTACCGTAACATATAAATCAGGAGGACAAGTCATAATAAATATTGTTCTTTATTTGACGCTTTCTTTGGAATAGTTAGGTGGCATTTAAAAGAAGGCGAATTAGTATACTGTGGCTTAGTTTTAAAATCAAAGGTTAGATACCGTGGAAAAATAATAATAATAAACAAATTTATTTCTGTACAAAAACAGCCTAAAATATTATTATATCTGCGGCTTGACTGATGATTTCCCATAAATAAATTAATTTTAACTCATTGGTTTTATCTGATATTTGGAAAATGTACTATGTATCATGATTGAAAATTCTTAGCTTTCTCCAGTAATACTGATATTATTATACTGTGACTCGCCAACCGCTAGACAGAGGCGATTTTGTCAAAAATATTGACAAATCGCGAACTGTCACAGGAATAAAACTGACACGCGTCCGTCCTCCATAAGCGCCACCGCGCGACTGATTGAGATTGTGCAAGCCGTCATGGCCGATATTTTCACATTTTTTCTACATAGTAACTAAATAAGACGCAATAACCAAAGTTTGAAAAGTTGTCGACCTAGAAAATACAAAGTCCTATCTATTAGTATATATTTTAAGTGTAAAATGTTAAAAATGAATATATGAGAGTAAAACAAAAAAGCCGTCGAAGTACTTCTTTGGGATTTTTTTTTATCGGACAAACTATGCAATATCGTGTTTTGGGAAAGTTGTCGCCCTAGTTAAAGACATTAACTTACTCCTACAATTTTTTGTTTGCTAAAATATCTTTTCATTTAGAAACTATCTGCAAACAAAATCGGTCAAATATCGACAATTTGGGAAATCATGGCCTTAATAAACTAATCTGAGAAAATGCTATGAAACTAGCTGTGTCTCATCATTGTATATTGCATACATATTATGTTAATAATATGTATACTTAACTATATCTATTACATTGGCAATAATGTAACGGATTTGCGAAATACAATTGATTTCTTTACCTGGGTCTTTTCTGCATTTTTTTATTATATTATGTACGTAAATATCCTTTTTTATTGTGTATTTATATGACGTGTCTTGTGCCCATAATGTTTGCTTATTTTAGGACTAAGTAGATGGCGTGGTATAAAATACTCAAAAATAATTTACAAGGATTCAATTCAAACGCGTGCCGTTGATGAAGTGCTCTTAATTTTCAATTAGGCTAAATAAATCCATAATCAAAAGTTGATTACATAAAACTCTGAATACAACTGACTAACCTTACTCACATAGTGTGAACGCTCCTTTATAAGCCAGTGAGATATTTTATGTGGGCGATTTTGAATAATTCACCCAGGCTACATACCGTTCGGAAACTGGAGAGGCAGGAGTTACAGTCCCTCACAGCACACTTAAACTGTCCTCCAGGATCTAGGAAACTAGTTTAGAGGAACGTAACTTGGATGTATTGGTAAATAAATTCACAAGTACTGACTTCTCGTTTTGCTGTCGTGGGGGCTGTAAAAACTATGAAAATGTTGGAAAAGAAGCAGGGAACTTTCTTTTCCATAAAATTAAAGATGCCCAGGTTTAAATTAATCAATATTGACTTGCACATTCGTTATTATCCCGCAAAGACAAGAGAGAGAAAATAATGTTGCTAACAGCAAGTTTACTTTAATTCCTCCCTTTGCTATTGGTAAATTTTTAGGACTTTTAGGACATCATGCCCCTTACCCGTGATAAAAACTCTTCCCTCTCCGTGGTTCTTTTGGCTTCATGCTTTCATGGCTTCATGACGCCATAGCTCTATTGCGCCATGGTTCCTTAGCTCCGTGGCTCCTTAGCTCCGTGGCTCCATGGCTCCATGGCTCCATAGCTCTGTAACTTATCCTCAAAGGATTAACCTCTCCGTGTGTCCACTGCCTAGCCCTTTGCATCTTGTATGACCCTCCCTTTATCAGCGCTCCTTTACAGTAATTATGTTTCGTAATTGCTCTAATTAGGGTAATCTCTCGACTCATGTTAGAAAGAGATTAAGAACGTAATGCGATGAATATGAGGATCAACCGTAATTATTATGGTTCGCTTGGCTTTAAATGTGGATAATTTATTATTTTATTTAACGTTAAAGAGGTAATAAATAGGTCCAGACTTCTTCTTCTAAAAGTAATTTGTTTTCTGCTAATAGGCTTTTAAAAAGTGCTTTAATATGTGTCCCTGTTTTACTTAAACTCTAACACTGCTTTCGCGACAGTAAATGTAATGCTGAGAAGAAGCAGCTCAAGTAATTCAGTCATCTTTGAGTGAGTCTCTTCACTCAACTAGAGTGAGTTGGATGTAATTCTTAATACTTTTAACTGCAATGTGCCATTTAATAAAACTCTGGAGACTGTCTCAGTCAGAAGTGAAATGTCTTTGTTCAATCTAGACCAGGGATGGCGAACCAATGGCACAATATTTAGAGCACGCCACGAATCACCCCAAAATTCACGATGAAACAAAATAGTTTTGAATGAGGGCTAAACGTATTTGCCCTCATCAATTGGCGCCATTGTAGAGCAAGGAACTGTCACTCGCCAGTGTCGCCACTTGCACGATGCCCCCTCATTGCTAGCATTATAAGTGTCACGTCTACGACTACATCAAAATTGTTTTTAGAAAAGTGGCACGTTGCTACATAAAGGTTCGCCATCCCTGATCTAGACCAAGATTTAGCACTTATTAATGTCAAAAAACAAGAATCTCAGACTTGAGTATATTTGCTATCGTGTTTAGAAAGGAATTGCCTCCCTTCAATTTAGTCAAGCATTAACCACAATAAACACAATTAAAAGTAACACTATAGTGTTGTTATTAAATTCTCATATTACGCCTGTAGAAACCAATTCTTTAAATTAATGTAAAGTGAGATAACATGCTCTGTATTTATTGTAACATCTACCTGTATATTATCTTGTCTTGGTGAATAAATAATCTTTAAAAATATGCTTACTCCTCATATTTCGTACTTACTTTCGCCTTTAATTCCATATTAGCGTGCTGACACATTTGCTAAAGACGCGTGTACACTGCATTCCACTTAAGAATACCTGTGTACTAGGCTAAGACTCATTACCATTATAAAATAACATAGAACTCTTGAGCCAAGCCACGGTAAGCCTGCACAATAATAATTCTCCAACGTTAGGCTGAAAAGGTATGGTCGGTGTAACAGCGATTCTTTCCACTTAATACTCAATCATTAGGCCCTGTAGAGCACGGCAATGTACCTATTAAATTGGTGTTCGTTGTAATAGCATACCCGACCATAATGGCTGGTTGGTGGCGGCATGCACTCAGCGCGTTTCTGCTGCCATGAGTAAAGTTTAAAATTCCGTACCCCATAATTACCCAACTGTACGTATGAGATGTACTTTTATGAGCTGTCAAAATGCGATCTCTCACGGATTTTGTATGGTAATATCACAATATTTGGACTATGTATGTGTATATCATGTTGTGATATCAATTGATTGATTTTAATTTCTACTAAAATCTAATTTTTCAGCTAAAAAATCAGGTTTCAGGGCTAGAGTTATTTTTGAAATATGATATCGACTTGCCTCCTTTGCAACCTCACCTAAAACACAAAATAACTAACGTTCTAGACGGGTCAATATTTAATAAAAAAAAACGTAATTCATGCCTTTAAAAATGTGTCCTTGTTGTCATTCAAAATAGCATCACAAATTAATTAATTATACTTACACCACAAACCGCTCGCACTCGGCCCCCACCTAATTCCGCCCAGCGCGCACTATTTGATACATTACCTTTCCCAGATACTGGCAACACAACATTTCCATTAGTATTCATTGCCTTTCCATTAGCCGATGATCTCAGATGAACCGCGTACATACTTCAGAATAACTTATTGTTAGTGCCATGAGCATTTACGCTCGTGTTCACAAACGATGCTTGCTTAAGTAAAGCTGCAAATCGAAACCACATGCAGCGTTGAATAGATCTGTGTGATTGATTCGTGTGTCACCCTGTGCGTCCACTGTGAGACCTCATAGTAACGTTTGTGAATACGGGCGTTAGTCTCGTACGTCGTATCCTAGTATCATATTCAAATTCAAATAATTTTATTGCATGAAATTAGTAAGGGTTGACAGAAAACATTGTTTATCAAAACAATATCAAGTGCGTATAACACAAGCTTTTAACTCAAACTTTAAGTAGCTTTAGGGCTGATTTTTCAATCGTCAGATATCTTATAACTGAAGAATAAACTTGTCATTTTGACATTTTTACTATACGGAAACTGTCAATGTGCCAAACTTAGTCTTCAGTTTAAAGATGTCCGATGATTGAAAAAACAGCCCTTACTAGGTAACTTTTTTGACATTAATTTATTTGATACTAGCTTTTTCTCTAGTCTTCGATCTTGTATATTTCTGTAGCACATGTGTCCCACTTTAAAAAACAGGGGAAAAAACTATCCTATCTTTTTCCCTGGGTCTTAAACCATCTCTATACCAAAAATCAAAATCTGTCCAGTACTATTTGGGTGAAAGAGTAACAAACATCCATTAATCTATCCTCACAAGTTTTCGCATTTATAATATTAGTAGGATAAAGAAAACTAGTTGAGGTTACAACGAAAATGACCACAATCAACTAATCTTCTTGTTTCCAACTGCCACTTATTCTTCTTCACTACAGCGAGTTTCATTTAACAAATGAACGGCAACCACAATGAATGGTGACTAAGTTCCACCATTTTTAACCGACTTCAACAAAAGGAGGTTCTCAATTCGGTTGGTATGTTTTTTTTCAACAAAACCTTTTTAAACTGGTTCCACTAGAATAATGTTAAAAAGGCTTTTCCCACTATTATTTTGGTCAAATTCTCTTATTTTACCGTTATTATTTACTTAGTTATTTCGTTAATAACATATATTATTAAATGATCCTTTTATTTATTTCCTACTTAATTAAATATAAAAGATGGGCGATAAACTTTAATTTCATACGTTGCAGCGTACTATGCTGAAAGATTTTCGGCATAACGTTTGTCATCATTACTGGTCGAAACTAGTAACCTTTATACATACTTGTGTAAGTAAATAATATAAATTCGATTCGTCATTTATCTATCTCCCATAACTTGTATCTAACCTACGGACTTTCTCTGTATTATGTAATAGCACTAAAACAAATAAAAACATCGAAAGAAGTAATATTTCACCCCTTTCATTTCATTATTCTGGCAGCACCACCAACTTATCAAGACCGGTTTACTTTGACCTCTCTAGTTCTATATCTACTCCTAAATTGGTTTGTTAAAGGGTAACGTTGAATTGTGGTAGAGGTCAGAATATTTTGGTTAGTTTAACAGCTGGCATTGGACGATTTGTACCAATTAACTGTCTGTTGCATGCTCCTGATGTGAGTGGAAATATTAATGGTATTTCCAATCCCTGAAGCAAAAAGAAATCAATTGATTGAAGGAACTGGACGGTATTTAAAACAAATGTACCATTAAATTATAGCACTACCTAATAAAATCACAACATTTAACATGCTTTAGCCTAGGCGCAGACCACCGACTTTTAGTTAGTCGATAGTTGGGCCCGATTCTAATTTGTATGAAGAATCAGCCGATACCAAATCGGTGTATAATGTGCGCACTTTCATACTCTCCATACTGATTAACAGCCCGACCCAACTGGCTTGGCCCTTGGCTTATTGAAGATAAAGTATTTAAGTATGTTTACGTATATCCGTTGTCTAGTACCCATAGTACAAGCTTAAGTGAAGCAGCAAATCAAACGCACTAGAATAGAGTCTGTGATTGTTCGTGTGTCACCCTGTGCGTCCTTGCGCACTGTGAGACCTCATAGTTATGTGAATACGGGCGTGTATTGATCTAGCTGTGGGTGCACCCACTCTACTGAAGTAAAATATGCTTAGTTACATCAACCCGCTCTGGGAGCTAATTACAGTGTGAATATCGGAGCGGGCGTAAACCCGTTTTACGAATATTAGAGCGACGCTAATTGAGCTGTCACTCGGCAGCTAATGCCACTGCATTTGCTGTTTTGTTTAGGTGCGAGTGAACTGACCGCAGATTGCAGACTCTAAAACTCCGTAGGTTACTGTATTGCTGCTTACGCTAAAACACGCTGCTGGAAAACCGTAATGTAGCTGAAGTATGCTACTGGTTTCCCTGCGTGACTGAATTAGAAATGAGGAGATGCGGATCGGCAGTGGGCATATAGCTCGTAGAGACGATGGCTGTTGTGGCAGAAAAGTTCTCGAGTAACGACCACAGGCTGGAAGACGTAGCGTGGGCAGGCTTTCCACAAGGTGGACCGACGATCTGGTGAAGGTCACGGGAAGAACCTGGATGCGGGCAGTGCAGGACCGGTCGTTATGGAAATCCTTGGGGGAGGCCTTTGTCCAGCAGTGGATGTTATTTGGCTGAAACGATGACGTCGCTACGGGTTTCTTACGAGTCTAAAGCCTGGTCCGTGAGCACGTAGAATTTTGTCCAATAACCCCAAGCTACCCATCCTTATCGCTCGCGCGTAATTATATTGCTGTCGCGACTGTGCGACGGGCGCCCGCAGTGAGTGTGCGGGTTCACGGACCAGGCTTTACTACGAGATAGCCGAGCATGCTACGAGCATGGCATGCTACAATCGGACTATAAGGCTTGTTACGTTACGAGCGTGCAAAACTACGAGCTAAGAGAGACGAGATACTACGAGCGGGCTACGGGCATATTACGAACGTCGTAAGAGAAGACAACGAGGGGCATATCATTGTTACCAGAGTGCTAATAGTGGGCTACAGATACTACGAACGGGCTAACGGGATTCACCTCTCGTTCCCACCGCTGCAACTCCTGTGTAGCCAGGATCTACAGCTTGACCGCCACAAAAACCCAACCAATGAAGGTCAAGTTTGTCCCGGGGGAAGTTAAACTGTCATTGAACCCGCAACGAAATTAATCAGAAGAACATAGGAGGAGTTCGAAACGGGCTAAGGGAATGTTACAAGCTGGTTATTTGAGGGCTACGAGATACTATGTTACGTACGAGTGTACTAAGAGTAGCCTACAAGATACTAGGAACAGGCTACAGGCATATTACAAGCGCGCTAACGTAGGCTACGGAAGGGCTATGAGCATATTACGAGTGTGCTACGATTACTACGAGTGGGCGACGAACAGCTTGAGGCTACGAGTTACTACCACCGGACTACGGCCTTATTACGAGCATACTATGAGTATAGTCAAAGCTACCACGAGTGGTTACGGGCTTACTACGAGCATAATACGGGTTTACTACGGGCATGCTGCGGGCTTACTACGGGTATGATACGGGCTTACTACGGGTATGATACGGGCTTACTATGGGTATAATACGGGCTTACTATGGGTATAATACGGGCTCACTATGGGTATAATACGGGCTTACTACGGGCATGCTACGGGCTTACTACGGGCATGCTACGGGCTTACTACGGGCATGCTACGGGCTTACTACGGGCATGATACGGGCTTACTACGGGTATGATACGGGCTTACTACGGGCATGGGGCTTACTACGGGCATGTATGCGCTTACTACGGCCATGCTGCGGGCTTACTACGAGTATGATACGGACTTACTACGGGAATGCTACGGGCTTACTACGGGCAAGATACGGGCTTACTACGAGTATGATACGGTCTTACTACGGGCATGCTACGGGCTTACTACGGGCATGCTACGGGCTTACTACGGGCATGATACGGGCTTACTACGAGTATGATACGGGCTTACTACGGGCAAGATACGGGCTTACTACGAGTATGATACTGGCTTACTACGGACATGCTAAGGGCTTACTACATGCATGCTACTGGCTTACTACGGGCATGCTACGGGCTTACTACGGGCATGCTGCGGGCTTACTGCGGGTATGATACGGGCTTACTGCGTTATGATACAGGTTTACTACGGACATGCTACGAGCTTACTACGGGCATGCTAAGGGCTTACTACGGGCATGCTACGAGCTTACTACGGGCATGCTATGGGCTTACTACGGGCATGCTACAGGCTTACAACGGGCAACAAATGGGCATGCTTCATGCATGTTTTTATTTAAACGTGACCTCAACCGGTCGGTATAATTACAGTGTTGCTGTGAGTATTGGGGCGGATTCAAAGTCATTTAATGAATATTAGAGCGCTGCTAATTGAGCTGTCAGTCGCCGGCGGTAATGCCTCTGCATTTTGTGGAGTGGTTATGGTTTGAAAGGATCGCAGACCTCATGAACGGATTTTGACTGCGGTGACACGATTGCTGTGCATTAATATGATTTGTTTTGAACTATGGTCACTGATTTGACCTCTTTCTAAATTAATACTCTTTCTCCCTTATTAATATAAAAGTTACACCATAGTTGAACACTGTTTTAAAGTGACATTCTACGTGGGACACTATTTAAGTTGTGAGCCTAACTATGAAAACAAAGTAGTTTATTATTAAAATGGTATTGATTGCGTTTATTAGTATTGTCTTTCATGATTTATGTACTTTTTAATGTGTCCGAAACACTTTTCATAGCTTTTTTTCCACTCAGCTTGAGGCACCTCCAAAGCATGGTTTTTGACCGCACCGACAGTTGCTTCTGGCTACATAAATCGCTGTTCACGCATTTAATTTTAATATATAGGTACCAAAAGAAGTGTTTAGATTCGAAGCAAGAGTTTTGTAGCGTTGGACCTGTTTATTTCATATTTTGAGTGTTCAAATAGTCAGTTGTTTGACGAGACGTGTAAAAGCTCACATTTTCGTCACGAATGGTGATTCGACTATGCTGGTCAGTTTCCCTTATTAAACTGAAGACTTTTGGAAGAAAAGTGGCTGTTTACTATTAAAAATTAACCATTCTAAATTTCTCTAGTGACATTTCTGTCATATAATCGGATATTTCGGAAAAATAGGCGACCGTAAGTTTCAAAGTGTTCCGAGCGCATGGGACTTTTGTTGGAATTGGTTTATCTTAAAACACCTCCATAGTCGATAGCTGTTTATTTTCAGGATCATTATGCATAGATCCTTAATCGGTCAACTGTCACAATTTAAAAAACGGCTTTTAAAGCTTTTTAAACGTATTTATCAAACATTTCCAAGGACTAAACGACACAAGCGTCCTATTGTGCGTTTGAAAAATTTTGTGACATCCAGCGAGAAAAAAACGTATTAACCATAATATGGTCATACAATATTTTATTACTGATAGTGGAATTAATGCCTAGGATTATCTCAATCCTACGATTTATCACATGACGAGGATTCTCTTCCATTTTTCTGACAACATCAATGTTTTCCGCCACTATTAGTCATTTTGGACGACTTTCGCAAAGTTCACTGGTGAGCCAATGACATATAATATTATACTTCTTAAACTAGCGTTTTACAATGGTAAAGGACAGATCTTTATCACCAAAAGTGAAATTTAGCTGACCGCTTGAGTTTTGTATTGATTAACCACGTCGAAAGTCATAATAAATCTTCGCGCGAAAATTTCCGCAAGTCAATTCCATGTTTTTGTAGTCAAGGTAATTTTCAATTCAATGTTAATAATACAAAACGTACTCAAATGATAAAAAGTTTTGAATAAGGTTGTAGTCAAAAATGTCAAACTTTTCATTAAAAGTATCAGACGTCGTCTAACAACACGTTATGTTGTCGAGGCTCACCACTTAAATAGTGCCCTACTAAACGTCACTTTAAAACGGGGTGTAACTTTTATATAAGAGGTTTGTTTCAATGAGTGGGGTTTTTTATGATAAAAGGACTCATTAAGCAAGCAAGAAAGCATTATGTGCCCGCCGAAGCACCAAAATGTTTGATATCGGATAATTCAAGCATATAACCCTTATCAACATAAAAATAATCACATTGATTATGAAATTATAGGTGCCATTTGGAAATTGAAACCAAGACCCTTAAACAGAGCATTTAATCACTCTACCATGGAAGCCTCGCCTCACTAAGTACATGCAATCAAACCTCAAACCCGGGACTGTCGAATTGAGAGAATACCATTCTAAACGACAATCCATTTATGTCACAAAAAGCAATTTGTTTTACGCAATCCATTGATTACGGACAAACATCATTAACTACCCTCGTTTTTTGTCAATTAACCGAACCCAAACACGCTTGTAAAAACACACAGTTGTGCCAATCGTATGGACTACAGCACAAGCACTAAAAACTTTGGCTTTTTAAACCCTTGTAATAAGGGAGATTTTCCAATAAAAATGTACAACTTGATGGGCGGTCGACTGTACATTTTAATCCCGGATCAACAAATTCACGTCGGACTTTACAGTTTGACGGCAAATGTACAAAAACACAGTTAATCCTGTCGTTACAATTATTTATGTAACGGACTAAAAGCAAATTAATTTTGTGCCGCATTCGGGTGGTGGGGTAACAGTGTGTAGCGAGCGGAGCGGATAAGAGTTGGTAATTGAGAAGTATAAGCTAGGTTGCACCATCTTACTTTAACTTTGACAAACGTCAAATATCTGTCAACTTCATGCAAAAAACACCCGTAATCGTTAAAGTTACGATCAAAGTTAGGTGGTGCAACTCAGCCTAAGAAGGTGAAGCAACAATGCTACCACTTTGGAGCTAGCTTATTTAAACCTCTAAATACTGCATAATGGTTCTAGATTCTTGCAAAAGTTAAAAAAGACTAAAGCCAAATTCAAGCTAGTTCATATCCGTCTCTAAAATGAAAATCGACCCGCTCTCGCTTCCTCTTGTACTCTCTCTATACGGCTCTCGCTTCCTCTTGTGACCAAGCCCTCAACATTTCCCATACATATCAGATTTTAATCAGAATCGTTGGAATGTACAACTTTATCGACGAATAACGGTTTTATGGCGCGCGAGTGTTTCATATTGCGTAGTTCTGGGACTGTATTGCATTATAATAAAGCGAACAAAATACTTATGTACACTTATGTAATAGCTTACTTTTTATTTACCTGAGTAATTATAGCACTCAAATTATTTAATGGCATTTTATATTAAAAAGACGCAGTTGAACGATGCGTGAACTTTATTGTCATAAGCTCATCATCATCATTATAGCCATAGGACGTCCACTGCTGAACATAGGCCTCCCCCAATGATTTTTGTGGGTTGATGTCTCACGCAGCGTTTTGCAGTAGGTACGTGGCCTCCACTCGAGAACTTTGCTGTCCCATCTGCATTAGTGCATAGTGTAACCGCGCCATTAAAATATAATGTTTATGAAAATATCGTTGGATAGCTCGTCTGCTTTGTCTCTGGGCAGCTTTTAGTTCGTGGCGTCCTCATTCAGTCGGATTAAAGTTGGTGAGCCAACAGTTTTTGTTTTAATCTAGTAATAAAGCTGGTGTTTTAATCACTTTTGCACAGTTTTAGGTTTAATAATAAAGGATCAGGTTTGAATTTTTTTTTGGTGGCGGTTTTTAATAAAATGTGGATTAAAAACGATTGCTAACTTGGTACATTTTGTATTTTGGGTTACCTAAAAGTAAAAAAAGCATAGATTTCAAGTTTAAGCTATTATACATAGAGCAACCAAAAGGGATAATAAGTATATTTTTTCAAATAGGTTACTAACGTGTCAGAGATTTCCTTCCGTATAATATGAATAACTACCTTATCGCTGACATTATCTACTAAGATTTCGATAAAAATATCCTCAATCAATTTATAGAATAAGTAATGTATTATTGTAATGTAAGTATAAGATACAACATACATAATATAGCTGTATTATAATGAGGCGTGTTGTTTTTTTATTGAGAGTAACAAATGTTTTCCACTCTCAAAACTGTCATGAACTCTGCTCCTAGTTATTCTGTTAGCAAAGCGCAAAACTCTACCGAGTTTATCCGAACGTATCACGATATAACTTAACCTTTTAACTAACACATTAACGTGCGCGTCCGGCCGATACGCCGTCACTGTTCCCGATACCTGTTCCGCGGAAGCGTTCCGATACCGATACGGCGCCGTCACCCGATACTTGGCCGCGGAAGGTACACCGGAGGCGCTTCCGTGCGCTTATCTGTGGTAGGGTGGGCTCACATGGTCACATGTGTGGGAAATTAAATTGGAGTGGACAGTAGGGGTTAATTTACGTGATACCTAGTCACTTGGCGCTTCTGCAAAGGCTTACGGGACTATTCCCACCTCTCGTTCCCACCGCTGCAACTCCTGTGTAGCCAGGATCTACAGCTTGACCGCCATTAAACCCCAACCAAGGAAGGTCAAGTTTGTCCCGGGGTTTGTGTTGTTATTGGCAGGTAGCAACTAATAGCTCTCAAGATAGGTCTCCATAATTAATGCTTACTGTCCTGGTGCATCTTCTCTTATAGGTCTTTAGGTACTCAACCTGTCATCCGCTTTGCACTGGATGGAAGTCGAACCGGAACTTCAAACTCCTCCTATGTTCTTCTGATTAATTTCGTTGTGGGTCCAATGAAAGATTTACTTTCCCCTTTCACTGGTTGGGTTTTTATTGGCGGTTAAGCTGTAGATCCTGGTTACACAGGAGTTGCAGCGGTGGGCACGAGAGGTGGAAATAGTCCTGTTTTAGCTACTCCCAGACACACAGAAGTTGCAGTGGTGGGAAAGAAAAGTGGGAATAGTCCCGTACTGCCAGACAGGCAGTGCTAAACAGTACCTATGTACAACAAGATTATTAATATTGCTCACTAAGTTGTTGATTAATATTAACAACTCATTCAGTCGATTGCGAGCGAGGGGAACAGATGTGAAAATTGGAGTCATCAAAACCCCTTTTAGTATAATGAGAAGGATATTTTCTATGTCATTGTCGCCGAAATTACATGTGATTTTTCATAAAGGCACCCGTGCTCTTTTTTATGGTTTTTATTCTGAACAACGTGCGAAGTGCGATTTTTATAGGTAATCATAATTTGATGACGCTGAATGTAGTCCACTGTTGGATTTCCCGCTTATTTCGCCGTCTTCTGCCATGGGAATTTTTAATAGGGACAAAAAAAACCTTCCTTTCATGAAATGCATTACTTTGTGGTAGCTTGATTACTGTGTCTTTACCTCTCGAAAGTTTTAACTTTGTATTGTGTGTATGTTTTTAAAGTGTGTTTAAAATTAATATACCTTTTTACCCAATGACCTCTTTCACCCTTCTTCTCTGGAAAATATTTAGCATTTTCATAAAATTTTCTAAAGTTACCTAGAACTTTCGAAGCTTGAGTGTGCGTGGGGCCTAACCTGTAATATTTCGCGCCCCACTGAAGGGCTCAATGTTGTAGATAGCAGTTTTATGAAGGCTACGTACCTACCTTAATAAGGTGCCTACTCCACTGCAGGCTCCGCTAGGCATTCAATAAAAATATTAGTAACTAGATTGGAAAAGTCCAAGTTAAATCTTCCTAAACTGCACGCAGGAAGATTTAATGAAGGCTACGGACAACGCCACTCTTGTGGCAGAGTTTTGGGCTGACGATGTGTAGGTTTGTTGTCGACACGACAAGAAGAAAACGTAGCTAGGTATTGCTAAGTTATTCCAGTTATTTGCTCAGGAATGTTGGTACATTTTAAGTTTTGCTAAATAATATAATTTTGTTAATAAGTTCAACTTAAGTCCAAACTGTTGTTTCTTGTGCAACTAACAGTAGGTATTCAGCTATAGGTACCGACTCCAGTGCAAGCTATGCCTTATCAATTTAAGTGTTTTTTTATACAGGGTGTTAGGTAAATGGGTATATGAGCCGACACTAGCCCATGTTAACATGGTCATATAACGGTATGGTGAAGTCAGAAAATTGATATCTTCATTTTAATTATTTTATTTTTCATACAAATCGGATTTTATAAAATTTATTTTTTTATGTCTCCATTTACCTAACACCCTGTAGAATCACTTCTATCACTACCTGGGAATTTTATTTATTTATTTTATGATGCGATCATGTATCGTAACTATGAAATTGTATCAAGGTTCTTAAAATCACTGATAGTCACTATTAAGTCGCGGGTTTCAGCTTGCACTGGACACTTGTGAACCAAAAGTTTATGACACGCCATTTTGTATGAAGTTAACTGCTAGTTTATAGGCAGTAAAGATAGCCGCTGTCGATATTTGAGGATAATAGAAGAATTTGACCCCTGATACTTTTTGAAGTACCTAACGTTTGTGTGCGATTTGTAAGGTTACTTCAATTCATATACACCTTCTAGAAAACTAATTTTCTTGAGAATTATGCAATAACTAGCTTTTGCCCGTAGCTTCACCCGCGTGAAATTGAATGTCACAGATCATCATAAATTATACTTAAGTAATATGTTATTCTGGGTACCCACCCAGTCTGAAGTTAAAACTTTAACGAGACCCACGATCCCCCCAGGGGTATCGTCAGGGGTATCGTGGGTCTGAAGTGTATTTTGTTTACAATTTCAATATTTTCATCCACTCCTTATCAATTTAATTTTGGGAAAACATAGGATATTAAAACTGATACTTATATCATTTACATCTGCTCGTTTGCCTGTCCCATAAAAAAATACTGAGGCCCAAAATTTGCTGTAAATTAATCAGCGATCTTTAATTATGTAAAATTATGATCATAAATTATTTAGAAATCGTCGTTAATGCCATTAAAAAAAGTTATTTGTGTTAAGATTGTGTATTAGAAGTTTATACCCTAGTTCCCAATATAACTATTGTTCTCCCGAGTTACTTATTTATATCTCCATCCAGAAACTGGATAGTTGTACAGATATTAACGAGCTGTCCCGCCGGGACGTGGAACGAATGGGGCCATTCATTCGGTCCGTATCGTTCGTTCGGTCTGTCATTCGTTCACGGTAGATAACCCCGAGTGAGTCTTGTAAACAACTGCCAATTTATGGGGAACACTACTTCTCATACACGAGGGTGGCCATGGATTGGGTTTTGGGTGGACAATAGGCTAGATAACAAAATTTCAATTGTTTGTCCGTCAGACAGATAATTAATAAGAAAATATTAGACTCATATTTTTTATTTTCTTTCATAATTAAATAATAATAGTGCTACATCGAGTTGAAATGGCGCGTTACGTCTCCCTTGAGTAGATTTTTAACTCAAAAGTGACGCCACGCGACATTTTAACTCAATATTATCTGTCTGACGGACTAAATAGAATTTCGATTTCATTACCCAGTCATCATCCCTATTTAGTTGTTCTTATCACATCATTTGGGTGTTTTATGTAAAACGTACATATTATGTTAAAAAATAGACCTATGTATGTTTATAATTTTATATTCGCAGTCTTGTACCTTAACAAACCCTGTTTATTTAATACTAGTTCCTAGTACAAAATATGGTATTGAACTGTCAATAGCAAAACTTGAGTTTCGTTTCAAATTCAAATTCTTTATTGGTATTCCCGACGGTACATAGGATCTTCAAAATAATGTAGGACAATATGAATGAACCTGACTGGTCTAAAATTCTGACTCATTATGAGTCTCCTAGTTTTTCAAACCATGGAGTCACTACACCCAAGATAAAACAACCGTATTAATGACGGCTCGTAACTGCAGGCAACTACATAGTTTTGCTGCATTTAATTTTGGCGGTGCTTGCGTTTCTAATCAAACTATAGCTTGAACTAAATGAAATTGATTACATTATAGTGTGACTCTACTTTTACTATTCATTGAATACCTATACCTGTTTCTGTATGTGCAGTGTATAGTCCAAACCAATGGTAACTGTCAATTTTGTAAATTTGTTTGATATAGTTTTATACATTTAAAATAGTTATTTGAAATAATAACTTGTGAATAGCATTCGTATTGTAATTTACCGTCAGAATGATTATTTCTACAGTGGACTTTTTTTAGTTGAAACGTCGTAGAACTATTTGTACATGGTGGTTTAAGCCCGGTTTCCACCAAAGCGGAACGGAGCGGAGCGGAGCGTATTGCCACTTCTCGTCTCCGCTCCGCACAGCTGCACTCCGCGCCGCCGCTGTCAAATTCTATAGAAAAAATTTACGGCCACTTCTCCGCTCTGCTCCGCTCCGCTCTGCCTTGGTGGAAACCGGGCCTTACGCACTAGATTCGATATCTTTCATCCAGTTTTTCTAGTTAGTTCGTCTAAAATTCTAAGTCCAGATTCAGATCGGTGGGCTTGGGTTTTGTTTACATCAAACGTCGCGGCGTCGTCACTAGTACAAGAACACCGGTTATATAGTTCCAAAATAGTGAACTGTCCTATCGATGACATTGACAGTGGGGCGCCACCGTCAATACCGGATCACTGGTTCCGATTTTTGCCATGTTGGAAACCATATAGTTGAACGATGGTAGCGCCCCCCTGTCATTGAGTTTGGTGGGACAGTTCAGCGTGGGTCATCTATAGTTGAAGTTACGGTCAAAGTTAGGTAGTGCAACTCAGCCTAAATGTGTGACGGATTGTACAGCGCCCCTAGCGGAAACTTTCAAGAACTAAAATTTTCATCTAAAATACACTCGACAGCAAATAAATCGAACCACCCGCGACGCGAACTTTAAAGATTTTCTTTTGACACAATAATGGTGCCCCAACAATATTGGTGTTATTTGAAAGCCCAATAAATATCCTTAAAGAAAAACACATTTAATTTCTTAATAAATGATTAACATATACCATAAATGTGACTTGAAAAAAGACCTCACTTTGGGCTCACCTCTGGGATCAATTAGACCAAATTTTATGGTTATAAAACCAAATAATGATCACACGTGTCCTCTTTAACAGATGGATAGCGATTAATCCCAACTTAACAGTTTTATAGCCATAAAAGTTGGCTCAAGCGTAACTATCTATTTTTTGAAGAAGTGACTCTGGATCCTTCTAAAGAAACATTTTTGGGGTAAAAACCTTTCCTATAATGAAATGAAGTTTAGAAGTAGGCTTTTGAATGGTACCAATATTGGTGTGAAGTGGGGATGCATACGTTTGAAAGTGCTTGTCGCGGGTGGTGCGATTTATTTGCTGGCGAGTGTAGTAAGACACGGGTCTTAACGCGACGTTTATTGAGTCTGCTTGTGACCAGTCGCGTTAAGACCCGTGTCTTACTATTTTAGTTGAAATGGAACGCGAAAGTTTAAAATCTTATAAAATTTTCATATACCTAGGTACTTATATTTTTTAACGCGCTCACTAGTGAGGATGTTTAATGTAAACTCACACAAAGCCCTGTATTGTGAAACCGCTCTACTTATTCGTTCTTGATGAAATTACCAAGTTTAATTTTTACATACACTTAAGCAAATTGGCGACCTTGAAACTTATGGAGGTTTGTAATTTAATACTCAGGGGTCCCATTGTAAGTGGAAACTAATTTTCAACGCTCCGACACAAATTTGTAGTAACTACATTTGACAGTTTCAAAACTTTATTAAGGCTGAGTTGCACTACCTAACTTTAACTGTAACTGTAACGATAACCGGGGATTTTTGTATGAGATTTGACAGATTTTTGAGCGTTCGTTAAAGTTAAAGTAAGATGGTGCAACCTTCTGTTAGTTGGAAGTTGGGTTAAACGAGATAAGCAGAGACAAAGCAAGAAGTAGAATGTTCTATTTGTCTCTGTCACGTTAAGGCTTTGGTTCTTATCTCTATGCACGCAAAAACTACTGAATGGATTTTGATGAAACTTTACACTATTATTGTTCATACATAAGTGTGCTTACCATGAATTTACGTTATGTGTACTCGCTAGCGACTGCGTAAAAAAATTACACATTACAACATTAAATGTATGACAATAATTGTACTGCGCCCCTAGCGGCTAGTTTCGGGAACTAAAATCTGCACTAGCACACCTAATGTAAACTCATGGTAAGCACAAAATTAAATAATGTAGGCTTATCGATCTGTAACAAATTTTTATTTATTTTTTTATTTTTTTTTATTTTTATTTATTTAATAGGACAATCAACAAGACATACACTGGAAGACAATCAATATTTACAACGTATTTAACTTAATCTAAGTGCTGCCTTAATTATAGGTTGCCACGGCATGCAATAGTGGACTTATACATAAACAGTGTCTACACTTAAAGAAAAGAGTTTCTTCAGCGAGTATTATTTAGCTGGAATAACATTTCGCCAGCGACTCGATGCGAAGCTGTTTAGGATTTTGCGCTTAAATAAAAATACTAAATATACAAATAATTGAATTTCATGCGGGCGAAGCCGTATTCAAAAGCTAGTTTTAATATAATTTCAACGTATCCAAACGTTGTGAGGGACTTTAACGAGAATTCAATCAAGTTAAACAAAGTTATGTATAAACATACATAATATTTGTGTTACGTGTTTCATTATCACTGCAACTTCGAGGAATAATTTCATATGCAAAACATTAAGAGCGTTGTCACATTTTTCATGCAGAAATCGAGAATTTGGCAGATTTCGAAATGATTTTAGTCATATAATTTATTGTTATAGCTTCTTTTGACTTATATCATCGTAATTATCATACGTTTTTACGGAATGTCTATTGACAAAATCTCGTTCAAATGGGATTTTTGCCTACGAAAACAGCGAATTTCGAAAGCCCGATTTCCAGGTAACTCGCGAAGGCACAACTTTGAACTAATATTATAACAAATTTATTTCTAAGAAAGAAGATAGAATGTATTAATTAGAATAAGCATACCCTAAAGAAGAAAGTGTATTGAGAAAATTTTGATGTTTAATTCATTAAAATGCATTTTTATCATGTCTAAGATAGTCAAAATTCGAGAAAATTACTGCAAGAAAACAGGTCACATCTCATAATCTAAAAGTCATTTGGCAACATAAACTACTTTATACTTAAGAAGAAACATAGTACTATTATTGTGTGAAAAAGAAAAAATATCTATCTTCAATCTTCAAATGAAAAATTAATTTGAAAATACTATAAAATCGGGTGCATCAAATGGCATAAATCAGTCGTGCTTTGGCACTCGTAGACGCCGGGTCTATGTCAGTTGACTGCCCACTGACGTATATTACTTTATACTTAAGAAGAAACATAGTACTATTATTGTGTGAAAAAGAAAAAATATCTATCTTCAATCTTCAAATGAAAAATTAATTTGAAAATACTATAAAATCGGGTGCATCAAATGGCATAAATCAGTCGTGCTTTGGCACTCGTAGACGCCGGGTCTATGTCAGTTGACTGCCCACTGACGTATATGCGTCACGCGTGATTTTTTCGTAAATTGTAGTATGATTGAGTACTTTTGATCCGCAAGTATTTTTAATTTATTTGTTTAGGTAAATCGGACTTGTAATTTCTTTCTTTTCAAACTTTTTATTATTTTACTTACAGAATATGGGTAGAATAGATAAAAGATATTATTATGGTATCTGTTTGGTCAGGAAAAAATAAATGACTAATAAAAATTTTAACCGGGTGTCAAAACATTAGTCTATGCTATTGTGTTTCTATCAACATAAAATATACTCCTCCTTACTAATAAAAGTTGAATAGCGTCTGTATGGTCACACAACGCTTCGTCATGTTTTTCCAAAAGTTCAATAAATTACTGACGACTGAATGAAAGAAATTGGTGCGTAACTATTCATCTGATATTAAACGTTTAGTAATAAAGGGGTAGGTCAGGTAAATGACAAATCCACCAGCGGTCGCTCGATGACACTTAGACAAATCTATATACAGGGTGTCCCGTAATGTAACGTCAAGCCGGAACTGGGTGTTGAGGCAAGTTGTGCTGGTTATCAGAAAAATATGAAAAAAAATCTATGTGGCATATTTTAAAAATAATAGGCATTTAAAAAAAATCAAAAAANAGATAATAATTTGAATGGCGCTTACGATGTTTAGTTACGAGCTCTTTGATGGACACAGATATTATAGACTAGCGGCCGCCCGCGACTTCGTACGCGTGGATCCCGTTTTACCCCTTCATCTATCTTACGCGGTTTCGATTTTTTCATACAAATGTTTTTTCCCGCTAACTCCCGTTCCCGTGGGAATTTTGCAATATCCTGTTGTAACTAAGCTGTAAGTTTACTAAGATACCTGCATGCCAAATTTCAAGCGTCTAACTTAAGCAGTTTAGATTTTTTCATACAAATGTTTTTTCCCGCTAACTCCCGTTCCCGTGGAAATTTTGCAATATCCTGTTGTAACTAAGCTTTAAATTTACTAAGATACCTGCATGCCAAATTTCAAGCGTCTAATTTAAGCGGTTTAGATTTTTCATACAAAAGGATTTTCCCGCTAATTCCCGTTCCTGTGGGAATTCCTAAGTATCCTATAACCTGCCCAGGAGTACGAAGAATAATTGTACCAAATTTCGTTAAAATCCGTCGAGTAGTTTTTGTTTCTATAAGGAACATACAGACGGACAGACAGACAGACAGACAAAAATTTTACTGATTGCATTTTTGGCATCAGTATCGACTAATCACCCCCTGATAGTTATTTTGAAAATATATTTCATGTACAGAATTGACCTCTCTACAGATTTAATATAAGTATAGATAACGTTTAAAAAATGGCACGCTCGTTTTCATACATTTCATTCTATTTATTTAACCTATCCATATTTATGTGCGGAAACGTCACAAAATCAGAATACATTTTAATTTTTCCATCCCGCATCATACAAACCAAAAAGTCAAAAGTAAAATTTAAATGGTAAATACAGTGTGAGTCACGTTAAAGTGTACATATGAAAATAGATGAAACTAGACCTATTTTTATCGACAAAAAAGAAGTCAAAAAATTTTTGAGTTTTTTTTTTTAATTTTTTATAGAATTTTTTTTGTTCCAATTACTTATTGTAAAGAAAACGTAATAACTTTTAAACTAAGCGGCATATCCTGATAAAATAAAAACAGTAATAATGCTAAATAACAGGCGATACTAAAAAAATACATAAAATACACAAAAAAGGCCAACAAATAATAAAAAATGATACTTTTGGAAAAAAATCTGCTTTAAAATTTGCGTTTTTTTGGTTATTTGATAAATTTCTCCAAAAAATGCCCCTATAACCGGTGGTTTTTATTACTTTGTATTATTCTCTATCGTATTATCTTTGTAAAACCAAAAATCGCATGTCTCTATCCCTATCACAACATTTGCTATGATCGTTTGAACAAAGGCCTGCCACCACATTATTCTCCGCTACAGTTAGAGACAATTTTAATTTTCACTAAAATGCTTATTTTACTTCGAAATCTTTTGTTTTTATTTGAAATCTAACTTGTCTTTATCAAAATAACAAATCTAGAGCCATTTTCAGTTTCGTTGTTAACGAAGCGTTGAATAGCGCGCCCGGAGAGGCTTAGTTCAAACGATCATTGCACACGTTGTGGTTGTGATAGGGATAGAGACATGCGATTTTTGGTTTTACGAAGGTAATACGATAGAAAATAATACAAAGTAATAAAAAACACCGGTTATAGGGGCATTTTTTGGAGAAATTTATCAAATAACCAAAAAAACACGAATTTAAAAGCAGATTTTTTTTCAAAAAGTATCTTTTTTTATTATTTGTTGGCCTTTTTTATGTATTTTATGTATTTTTTTAGTATTGCCTGTTATTTAGCATTACTACTGTTTTTATTTTATCAGGATATACCTCTTAGTTTTAAAGTTATTACGTTTCCTTTACAATAAGTAATTGGAAGAAAAAAAATTCTATAAAAAATTAAAAAAAAATCTCAAAAAATTTTTGACCTCTTTTTTGTCGATAAAAATAGGTCTAGTTTCATCTATTTTCATATGTACACTTTAACGTGACTCACACTGTATTTTTCATAAACAAGCTTTTGATGCTGTAAAAAGAATAAAATAAAACATAAATTCTTTCAAACCCAACAACTTATTACTTTACTCAATTTAAAGATTAAAAACTTGTCGCGGGATTTACTAGTGTAAAAAATACATTAATTACGTAACTTGATTTTGCTAAAAGTCTGATCTGAGAAAAAATCAAATAGGTAAATTATACATTATTTCTCTATTATTATGTATGATGTACCTACTGTCTTAGGTACGATACAACGACGGATTAAGATCGTTTAGTCGACGCAGCGTTGAAATTGTACAGATAAATGCAGTTTGCGCACTCACTACGCGACGTCAAGCAATAAAAACCTAAAATTCGAACGCCAACTTTTTGCTACAACGCTCTTAATAATGAAATGATGAAAGGCAGTGAGGCGTGGTGTTCCTGGTATACCATAGTAAAAATTCACAGTAGCTCTGCCTACGGATTTTACTAATATTTATCAATGCGAAAGTTTGTATGGATGTCTGTATGTTAACATGTTTGTTACTTTTTTACGCAAAAACTATTGTACGGATTTTGATGAAATTACAGTATTATTGTTAATAACAAGGCTATAATTTATGACGATCTGTGACAAACTAAATTTCACGCGAGTGAAGCCGCGGGCAAAAGCTAGTTTTTAAATAATATATTATTTATGTTTATGTGGTAAACAAAGAAAATTGCCTTACTTTCTCATAGTTTTAGTAAAGATTAAAGTTAAGAAGCACTTTGCTTCATCATGTAAACTATTTTAGGGAGAGAGTTTGCATTTACCTACTACACCCATGCATGTTCACGAATACTTATTATTTTCACATTATTCAACTAATCTCAAAATTTTGAAAATAAAAACAAAAATATTCAAACAAACTTAATTCATTTTCACACCAAGAAGTTACTTTGACTGTGGTATTAAAATTGATTCAGTGGGTCACGCGATTTCACGTTTCAAACAGTTTTCAAGCCGTTTATAATTTGATAGCTTTTATTGGTATTTGGGTGGATTTAATAACATATTGATTTGGGATTGAATTTGGAATTGTATAACTGCTTTCAATACTGATAACTGTTTTTGAAGAGTTATTGGTAACAGGGGTCGAATTGTCCAGGGGTCAAGCTGTCACGATACCCTTTAAAGTTGGTCAAAAGTGATTTAGTATGTATTTTTTCAGGGTTAATTATGAATATTTATTTTTGATATTACTTTTTTCTGAGACATGTCACACTTGAGCTGTCATATAATAAAATAATAGTATTAGCATGGTCTATCATTTAAGGTAGGTCTTAAAGTGCTACTGTACAGTTCTGGGGACGTTTTGTCCCATTGTTCTTTAGCGTCAAAAGACGACAGACAGACAGATGTTTTCGCATTTGTAAATTATTAATTAAATTAAGTATGGATAAGGATATCTCATTGGTACTAAGTAAACTCCAAGCAAAAACTTAAACTTGCAAAAAACGTGGCCTTTAGAGCCTAAGGCTCCCTCTATCCGCCCGAAGACACAAGTTATCGTTCAGAAGGGAAACTAGAGCGGCGATTTAGGATGGTGTAGGTGTAATAAATGGCGGAATTATTCAAACGAGAACGAGTGTAGTCTGTGTAGTTGCCGAGGGTCGGCACGGGAAGTTATGATAGACCTTCATTTTATTGTTCTTAGAGCATTTGGTGCTCAAAGTTTTGGGACCCCTCAAATTAAGTACCCACCTAAGTGCATATTATCTCTATTAGACTAAGAGCTAGTATTGAGTATTGAGTATTGAGCTGGTGAACGCCAGACCTATGTCATTTTATAAAAGCTGAATGAAAGTTTGTCAGCGTATGCTCCCAATATAGGATATTATAATGTTGGTGAATTACAGTCGGTAAGTAGAATTACAGTCTAATATACAGAAAAAGCCACCGTAAAAGTTAGGCTTACGTTAGCATAAAAGCTGATTTTTACATAAAATATTAGGGCAATAATAAGAAGTAGTTACCTCACCAGCCAGACAGTTTTGACAGTTCCAACTCCTTGCCAGACAGTTTTTTTAGGATAGCTGCCAATGCCACGATGACCCAAACTTCATGATTCACCAACATTCTATCCTATTTTGGGAGCATGGCATGCGCTGACAAACTTTCAGCTTTTACAAAATGACGTAGGTCTGGCGTTCACTAGCTCTTAGTCTATGTCAAGGTAGCCAATTACTTTACTGATTTTAAACCAATAGGCTTTCAGACACTATCAGTAATAATGATATCAATATTACTTACTGTCGTTCCTTCCATTGTTAATGATTATTTAGATCGACCCACATAATAGTTTCGTCACACTTTGAGCCGTGAACAGTTGTATTGATTGATACCTAAGAGTTATTCTACTTAGGATGTACCTTCTTATCAATTCTGAAAAACTAAGTTTGCATTTTCCATACAAAATTATTCATAAAAACTGACCAATAAACGTCAATTTAATTAAATCGACACTGTCCAATCACAGCATTTTTGTATCAAAACACCATTTGTTATTAAAAAATGAGCCCCACCACACTGCTTTCTGGATAGTTCTTGGGGGGAAACGTTTTTCAGTTTGAGAAGCACTGGCGCACACAACCTCTGAATGTATATTACTTGTTTTCAAAACTTATAAGTATGTAACGGCAGTTCGAAGGAAGTTCGCGACAAATATACGCCACGATTGAGGAAACACGCAGAATGTGTTTGGCAACATTTTTCTTTATATTAACCTCCTGCGTACATTTGTCCTACACACAGTACATAGAAAATAAAAAAATCTGATGGCTTCATTTTACTAGAAAACACTAAACTATATAACTTTTNCTTCATAAATCCTTCTTTTCTTTGTAAAGCTATCTACAAGCTTTTATTTTCTTTGACATCTGGAGTTGTAAAATCTTGCAACTTGCAATTTACTTACTTCCCGTTTTCCCATTGAGCTGAAATTTTGCATGTCTACACAGGCATGCAAAATTTCGTTTCATTTCGCACTAAATAATTTAATTTACACGTGTTTTCATGCGATGGCTAAGTCAACATATTTATGTAAAATGATTTCCTGGACTGGACTTGGTATTACATGGATCTCACAACTTTTTACCGTAGAACAACTGAGTAGTGAGACTTGGTTTTTTGACAAGTATTGTTTTTGATGGGTTTGTATTACAGAACGCATAAGTACCTAATGGGATAACTGTTTAAAAACACGATTAGATAAATTTTGCTCTATGGATAAATATCTTAAAGTTACCTCTGATTTTTTAGCATTATACGACCGTGGTTTATAATAATAAATTCTATAAAATCACAATAATATCCGTATTTACCTCTTTGATTTCCTGACTTGTTTAGATTTACAAAAACTAAATATTTATTATTAACTTTTAGATAATANTACTGATCTCTAATGTTTCTAATGTTTAATTATATTGATTTTGTAAGAGAAAGTTAAATTTTGAGAATTATGTTGATTAAAATTTGAATTTCGTTAATTTTGATAAAGAACAATAAAAATAAATATTATACATCTAAAATTATGTTTGAAATAACCTATTATTTGTAGTATATTCTAGATTAACCCGCAAAAAATGGCTATGTCCTTTACAAATGACACGTTGATTTAATACCGTTGTCCTTTAAAAAGGACATAGTGAAAAACAAGATTTTCCAATTTGATAATTTTTTTTCTATTTTTTTTATACTAACTTACCACAATGTAGTGCACTACAAAAATTTCATAACGAAACTCCAAAAAAAGTATGTCTGGTACTCAGGAGGTTAAGGCTATTTTTATTCTCTAGCTAGACACACACGTTAGGTACTTACATACTTTGAGTGTAGGAGGGAATCACACGTAATATTTTCTTAGCAGGTATTATTATTATCACTTATAAAATGTATGTACTTACTGGAAAAATGTTTTTTTTTCCCTGTTATCTACGGTAGAATAGTATTGAGATTTTGGTCTTAGAAGTAATTTTTTTTTCAATTTGTGAAAAGTGAAATAGTTGAAATGATAAAAAAGTAAAAAAGTCTAGCTTTTGATTATTTTAAATTTAATTAAAATTAACAAAATTAGCTTGATGATGATATTTGAGTGGCAACTCAAGACTACAATATTGAGACCGTTTTATGTATTTTACGCGTGCAGGGTTTGGCACTATGGATACGTAAGTACTTACGTTTGTTAAAAAGGGCGTAAAACGCAGGGCAAACGCTAAAGGTCTAAAAAATAAACGGGTTTAATATAATTAAAGTTTTATTAAGTATCTTTACAGGGGATTGCATTTTCTAACTATGATTTATCACAAAACACAGACAAGGTTTTTCGAAGCATTTTATTTATTATATTATTATTTTACACTATACTTTAGAATACTAACATTACAGTTTCTTATTTATGAGCTAAAATCATTTGACACACATTTAAAATTTATTCGATTCCTTTTGTTATTTTTATTTTCTTTTATTTTAATAGATTTGAAAATCATTCTCATTTCTTTCAATTATTTTCATTGATGAGATATAATTTTCAAATAACATTTGATCAAACAATTTTATATTTTGAACCAAGTGGACGTTTTAGCAATAATTTAACTTATAACATTAAGTTATTCGTTTCGTTTATCAGTTACATTAAATTTAACCTATTTTCAATTAATTTAATATTATTTTCTTCATATATTTACATTGTTTACTAATAATATGTGACTTATTTTAAACTGAACGTGGTTTTTACGAATGATTCCAAACGTATATTTAAAAAACTTTTAAAAATTTAAATTAGTCGTAGGAGCTTGTTGGTAACACTGTCAGTTGCAGATAAAATAATATTAAGTTAAAGCCAATAAAAATAAGATAATAATTTATAAGGTTCAATAAAAAGTACTTATTTCTGCCAATACCAAATCCGTTTTATCCATTTATAATTTAGTTTTAAAGATGTTTGAAATTTTAATGTATTATTGAAAAATAAACTAACTTTGAAACTCTATATTTAAACCATTCGCAAATATCACGTTTTATAATAATTATTTATGATGTGCTTATTTAGATTTAAATTCAATTAAGCCTCTGACAACAAGTGTGGCGAGGCATCACATCAAATTTTATACGATTTGACAGCTGCCATATTTTTACAACCGTTACAGCGAGTGTCTCTTAAAGACATCATTTTCTCCCGCTCTTTGACAGAGCCTTAACTGAGTCAGAAAAATTGTTCAGTAAAACGATTTCATGTGCCCGGTGAGATTTTATTTATATCATTAATATAATATGTGTCATTGAAAGTTATTTAGTGCCTTATGTTTTTTTTACGAAAATATAGTCGAATGATATCACAATCAACGTAGATTCTAGCCCAAAAGTGTAAATATAGTATTTATAATATCATTATCAGCTTTGTGGCTCTTTCTGATTGGCGTTTTGTTAGCGTATACAAGCTCTACTTTATAATGTGTGTGTATTTATTATAAAATCTTCTGATCTTCTGATAGATGCGTACACTAGGGTTTCTGCTCGAGCTTTCTCGAACTCGAGAAAACTCGAGAAATTTGGCTTCATTCGAGACGAGAAAAAAATTACCGGAGCTCGAGAATTCTCGAGTCTCGAATTTGAAGCTTTTAATAATCTTGAAAGCCTATTTTCTTAGACAAAAGTAAGTTTTTAATTATTTAAAAGGTTAACGTTGCTTTTAGACTGGTCTAGTCTTTCCTTTTTTACCCGAATGCGTGACGCAAAGGAGTGGTAATGTGTCTAACAGCCTATGTATGTATGTATATTTTTGAAGCACTATAGAGACCAAACTCTTGAGTCGATTTTTATGATTCGCACGTCAATCGATTTCTTTTACTTCGGTGAGTGTCACTAAAGACATGACGTTAGTAAAAATTCAATATGGCGACTACTGGACGCCATATTGTGAAACTCAACAAACTATGGCATGTGAGGTATCATTAGATTTGTTTTACTGTGAGAGTGACACTGGGTATATCAAAATTGGAAAATATAAAAATGGCCGATTTTTGGCGCCATAATAATGTATTAAAAAATATCTCAAAACCTATCGAGTGGGGTATCAATAAAGGGTTTTTAAATAGCTTGCAAAATGTATGCTCTCTAACTAATAGATTAAAATAAAAATATTATTGAAAACAAAAAACCCAACTGGGTAAAAATAAACTGAAAAGATAGAAATAAGACAAAGTGTTCACAAATGCAGTTGGAGACATCAAACACTTATCATCATCATCATCATCAACAGCCCTTTACAGTCCACTTATGGACTATGAACCGCCTTCCGCGGAAAGAGTAGGGGTTGGTGACAAATGTATTCTAATGTATTCTACACGGCTTATCAGCAACTACTTATCACCAACAAAAAAAAAATAGTCATTGATGTCTCCGACTGCATTTGTGAACACTTTGTCTTGTTCCTATCTTTTCAGTCTGTTCATTTTTACGTAGTTGGGTTTTAGTTTTTTTGTATATTAGATTTTAAAAAACCTGTGTTTTTATCAAATTTCAACCGATTTCAACAATTTTAATTAAAAGACTCGAGACCCGAGAAAACTCGAGACTTTGGCCTCGAGAATTCCCGAAACTCGAGAAAAAAAAATAGGTCGAGAAATCAGAAACCCTAGCGTACACGCACGAACCGACTATAAAACTTTGAAAAATATGCTGGAATCGGCATTTTTTTTATGAAATGTAGCGCGCGTATGAGCTAGGTATAAGACGAGCGTAAAACGCGTATCTAGAAGAGCCACATTTTATTTTTATATTGCGACATGGATATACTTTGCTGTGAAATCATCCAACTATATGATTTGTATAACATTAATAAATAATGGATTCCAAGTATAATATTTCGAAATATTATTATTATTCACTAATCAATGATATTATTATACTAATTTCAAATACTTCTTCGTCTGTATATTCATAATTTGGCTTAATCCTAATCAGTATTGATAAATATTTATATACAAAACTTTTCCTAAAAGGCATAGGATTATATTTTTAATACACCATGGTCCTTTATTATAATCTATACAATAATTACTAATCGTTGCTTAAGACTAAATTATATAAGCTGGGGTTCATTGAAATTGACAATTATTAAAATATATAACCGTAAATATATAAAATACTCTTAACCAATTATAATACATGAGGGTGTTGCAACAAAAAATATGAAATAATAAATCTAATGCAGGTACGAATTAAATATTACGTCTATGCTATTATCAATTAATTATTTTTCTATTAATTTAAAAATTATGATTTACTCGTTCGTTTGACTAGTACAATAATTTATTTATTTTACAAAATACTAACAAAAATACACAGATAAAAATACTGACTGATATTAATTAAGCTTTACAGAACAACGTATTCATTGCTTATTTTAATTATTAAGAAAATATTCACAAATATATAAAAAATATAAAAATGACTTCAACATCATGACATCATATTATTATAACAAAAAAATAATAGTAATTTGACATTTGTGAAATATTATTAAGATAAAATTATTTCAAACTTTAATAAACATAACGACAGTAAATACAACATTTTTGAATTAACAATAATTATATTAAAATAGTTCATAGTCTGTGGTCGATGTTCATGTATTTTTATTATTATTTTGATATTGATTTTCCTAATTTAAATTAGAACATATTACGCTAGATTGATATTGACGCCGACTCCAGCGACGAATTCGTCCCGTATGAGCGGCAGTAGGGCAGTGTGCCTGCAACAAATAACAAATGAAATCAATTTAATATCAAATTAAATCATATAATTTGTGAAAATGTTAGTAACATTAGAATGAGAACACATTTACCATCAGTAGATTTTTGTGATAATAAACTGGAAATGAATGTATTTCATTAATGACATGGCTTCTTTGAATAGTAACTACTTACGAGTCACTTGTTCGCTATTTCGACTGACAATTTAATTATCGATTTCGATCAACATAAATAGAATTTCACAGTAAATTGAAATCAATTGGGTTTTCAGAGGTAAATCGACGTATTTATTCAGACAAGTTGAGCTTTGAATTATTGGTTAATGGTGCCAGCTAACCAATTATTTGCTCCACGTTGTGCAAAGATATTTGATAATGCCTTTGTTAATACTATTCTAATAGCGAATAATCAGGTCCTGAGCTTCGGTAAATTGAAGTTATTGGGTTGAACATTTTAGGGGTTTCTTTGGACCATTCTATTTCTATTGCTCGTACATGGTATTATTATCTTTGATACATGCACCTTTGGTTTTATGAAGTCTATTTAATCACAGACTTACGTATTTATATACTAATCTTATTACGATTAGGTATTAGAAACGACAACGGATTAGGGTAATAAAAAAAGAACCTGAAATAGAAACGGAACTGGAAATGGAAACGTAGAACCGGAAACGGAAATTCTAAATATAAGTACGGAAACTAGCTTACTGACTCATATTAGGAACGGCAATAGGCAAAGATAACGGGAAAGGAAAGAGAAAAGAGAAGTAGAAACTTGGAACATAAATACAGAAACCAGCTAATAATCACTGGCACGGCGCCAGCTATGCACGCGGGCATTATTAAACGGTACTTAACTTTAAAAGGTATGGTAAAGGATTGGAAGGACATGGAATCGGGAATAGAAATGTGGAACCGGAAATAGAAATATGAAATCGGAAAATTGAAATCCAAACCATAAATACGGAAACTAGCTTACTCACTCGTGCGGCGCCGGCCAGGCGGGTGCGTACCACTGCCTATGTATGGCTGCGCGCGGGCATTAAACTCAGAATTAAAAGGAATTGAATAGGGAAATACAGGGTGTTACTTTGCATTCTTGCCATATTTACAGAGGTAACTATATTACTGATACTGAACACAAATCCGTTAAAAAATAATGCCCGAAAATTTTGATTTTTAATTTTGAATATTTTATTTTATCGACAATCTGTTAAACACATCACTAACTATCGTAACTCATGCACATCACTTATGTTAGCGATGGCGATGGAGACTTTTTTACTTTTTATTGTATTTTTTAAATATCTATTGCAATCTATTGTCTTTAAAATGTCTTTTTGACACTTTTGTAAAAAACTGAGAAATCCATCAATCACAAATCACGTTATAAATAATACAAAAATGACTGAAGTGTATTCAAACAACGAATAATTTAATCAAAATGGTGCTTGGAGTGTCTGCAAGACGTCTTAAATGAAATGCTTGATGACGTACCCTTAGCGTTACACCAAATGCTCTACTACCAGCAGGATGGTGCTCCCCCACAATAAGGACGTCAAGTGCGCGAATAATACGTTTGGTGAACAGTGGATTGGACGAGGGGGTCCAGTAGCTTGGCCACCACGATCCTCGGACCTAACACCAATGGACTATTATTTTTGGAGTGACTTGAAACGACCTGGTATGCGCAGAAGAGATAAAAAGTGTAAACGTGTTACGTGAAAGGATTGCTTCAGCGAAACTGTGAGACAAAACGTTTATGTGTTGCGAAAACTAAAGCGAAATACCTACGCTTCGCCGTGCTAGACTGTGCCTTCATCAGAACGGAGGACACTTTGAACACTTGCTTCGCAGTACGTAAACTTTGTAAGTAGGAACTCATAAATAAATAATTAATTGTGAATAAGGTGATTTCATTTCATACTTAATTTATTAATTTGTAAAAATAGGGAACAATGTTATAAATTAATTAAAAGCCTAATAATTATTACGTATTTTTGACGGTCCTAAGCCCGTAAAGTAGAAACTGAGAGTAGAAAGGAAAATCTAAAATCAACTGAAGAGTATTTTAAAATAATTATTATGACTGGATAAAAAGGCTGGTACCCAGAGCCATAAAACATCACAGATTAATAAGAACTAGGCCACGCCCACTAGGTTTATTCCACTTGCACCTGTAGAAAGTGCGAGACAAAATTGGTTTATTCCAATTTGTACTGCAAAACCAAATTTACTAAAAACTCAGTGTACTTTCTTTATGGGAGTCTCTTGTTTATCTTAAATAACAGGTATTGGTCCCTACTTTTATCTCTGTGAATATGGCAAGAATGCAAAGTAACACGGTGTATATGAAAATGAAGAAATGTAGAAACGGAAATAGAAATGGAATGTGAAATTGGAAACTCAAAATTTAAAGAACCGGAAATATAAAATGGAATGTGCAATTGGAAACTCAAAATTTAAAGAATTGAAAACAGAAATGAAATGTGCAATTAGAAACTCAAAATTTATAGAACCGGAAATAGAAATGGAATGTGGAAATGGAAACTCAAAAAATAAAAATGGAAACTAGCTTACTCACTCGTGCGGCGCCGGCCAGGCGGGCGCGTGCTTGTGCGTGGCTGCACGCGCGCGCGCCAGCAGCGTCATCACCGCGCGTTTAGTCGGCGACATGGCGGCTCGCGCGCCGCCCAGCAGAGGCCGCTTGCGCGCCGTGCTCGCAGCCGCCGCCCCACCCGCACCTGGTTGGAATTGGAATTATTGTTGGGAAATGGAAATGGAAACGTATTACAATATCATAAGGCTAATGTAATAATATTATACTCCTAACTAAATAAATAAGTTTTTATTTAAATCAGCTAGCACCGGATCTACACTGCATTTAATGACTGGGTTAGCAATGGCAATTAAATAACTTTAACCTTTTCAGCACCACGTCAAATACAAAAGCCATTACTCTGACGCCACGCTTGATAAATTATGTTAATATCATTATAATCATTGTATTCATTATTATTCAGTTTACTTAATACTCAATTAGCCTATTACTGACATCATTTTTAAGGCGGTCAACCTGATGTACCTACGCATGTATCCGTCATTGGCGTTGAAAAGGTTAATCCACCCTCGTCCGCTATTTTCTGACTCCTGGCTATTCATCAACGCAAAACCATACTTTAATAACTCTGAAGGGCTTATAAGTTGTTAAACTACCAATAACGACAATATAATGAATATAGAATAACTGATAAATATGAGACCTCTATATTAGAAAATATAATAAATCTATTTATAGTTACATTTCATGGTAAGACATATAACAAAATGAAACATGATAAATATTTTTTGTTAATTAAATATGGTTTCAATGTTTTGTCCACTAGTACAAAACGAAGCACAAAACAAAATTATAATTATGATTTATGATATTAATATAAAACGAAAGTACGCTATGTTTGTTTGTTGTATTTTGCAATAGAGATAGATTGAGTCAGGTAAAAATAATAAATAATGGTAATGGGCACTTAGCATCTTGTTGGGACTATAAAAGCTCATGTTTATTTATTTGTAAAATATAATTTCTATTGCTAGACAATATTTCATCGACAGAACGAATCGGGAGAGACCGCGAGTCGAAACAAATCACAAATAAATATACAATTTTCCTCGTTCTGCTCTGTCATTTTGTCAATGGCAACTTCAAACGGCTTTTGTTTAATAAAGTTAAATGAAAATGGCAACACAAAGGGACAAATTTGCGAATGTCATTGTTCGGAATGGAGTCCCGACACTCAAAGGTCTAGTCTAAATGCTCGATAAAGATTTCAAATAGGTCACGGTATAAAGTTGGGGTGAAAAGCGATGTTTATTTCATTGTTATTGTGGTCGTAGATGTTTGAATCTTTTTTATGAATTGCGCTTATGGAAATTCAAATACATAATTAGGTATTCTTATTAATTTTAGGGTTTCGTGTTAACATGAAACCTAAAAAAATAACCTAATACCGAACCAATACAAAAAAATGTATTTGACTTATAAACATATCTGGTAGTTTAATGGGTCTCGTATAATTTTGCGTAACACAAAGTTTAAAACAATAATTTTAATAAAGAGAGTAATTAAAAATCCATTTATATACCTACTAGGTACTCAACGGTTTTCAAAACGTTACTTTTCATAACTTGAACCAAGCTCGTCTCAACCAATAAAAAGCGAGCTTAGTTTTTGTTTGTCTAAATCCGCCACAGACCAAGTTTTCAATTAAGCAACGTCGCGTTGGACATTAAATTACGAGAGATGTCGCCACTGCACTGTAGAAATTCGAAATGGCACAACTCTATTGGTTTCGATTATCTTTGGTAGAAGCGGAAACTTCTCGGATTTATTTTATAAGTATAACGGTCATCCGAGAGTTGATGGGAAAGAAAAGAAATTTAATAATCGTTTTTGAACGATCTGATCTTGTTGTTTCAGTAGTGAAACGTGTTTCGTGGAGATTTAAAATTTTGGGAAGAGCTTTGCTTGCAGATCAGATATAAAACCCATCTTTGACAAGACGTTCTTTCTTCCTACTTTCACTCTATTTATGGTTGCCTCATTGTACAGAGTTGTTTTAATCAACTTATTTAATTAAGAGTCAATAAGCTACAATATTCAGAGTCAGACCCTGACTAAACTTACTGATTCACACTAAAACACTTCAAAATTTCGAAATTACAGACTGGTTGGAATGCTAATGCATTAAATAAATGCTAATGCATGCAAGCATGTTACAAATAACAATGACGTAAGAAGAGTGCTAACGACTTTGTTTTAGTTTCAACATTCTAAATAATATAAGATTAACTTACTGATACTCTGAACAGATGGTAACATAATTATTGTTTAAACATAATTACGTAATTAGAAACAGAGCTGCCACACAACACTGAATTGTTTAAGGTAATTTGAAAATGGAGCTTAAACTGGTAAACTTAATAAGACAAAATAGGTAGGTACGTATTATTACCAACATAATTGTTATACTAACTTAATTCAAAACAACCTTTATTAAGTTAGTAATTTTTTCATACAGAAGGACACACGATTTTGAAGTAATATCGGGATATTACTAATTAGAATTTTATTTGTAATATTCATTTAAAATGACTTAATAAAATAACATCAGTCAGTTATCAGTCACAACAAAAAAGAGACAAATAATATTGTGTAAGTTGTCTGAGATGTAAGAGAGGTAAAAAACTTTCTTTTTATGCAACAGCTGTTTTCTCAATATTGTTCAATTATTTATTTAACTTATAGCAATTTGGCTTAAAAATGCAATATCAAAAGTCTAAACATTTTTATTGTCTTTTGTTTAGTAAAAAAGTATTCTGAATCTAAAATTCTAGACATTACTTTTACCTAACTGTACCAGCTATATTACCTTTCCCTTTTGTAATAAAACAAGAAATAGGTAGCTTTTAGTCTAGGCACGGAGGTGATTCTGTTTTATGTGGGCAAGTAAATTTCTCTGGAGCAGAACATATTTGACACAACTTATGATAAACGACTAAGGGAGCTTACAGACGAGCGACAGTATATCGGCGACTGCTTGCGATTATTCTTTCGCCGGCGACAGTATTCAAATTAGACGACTGTCGCCGAAGCATCGCGAATACGGCCGATTGGTCGCCGACAGTCGCCGATGCACCACGACTCTCGACGACGGGCAGTCACTACGTATAGTCAGAGTGTCAACATGTCATGACAGCGAAAGGCGCGAGTCGGAGACTGTAGCCTACAGACGCCTACAGTCGCTGACCGTCGCCTACCACTATCACAAGCCCACGTTATGTTCTTCAGATTAATTTCGTTGCGGGTTCAATGACAGTTAACTTTCCCCTGGGACAGACTTGACCTTCACTGGTTGGGTTTTTATTGGCGGTTAAGCTATAGATCCTGGTTATACAGGAGTTGCAGTGGTGGGAACGAGAGGTGGAAATAGTCCCGTACCCGTACCACTTTCTTACACCCGCAGTTGCCGATACTGTCGCTCGTCTGTGACCTCTCTAAGGAAGATAAACGGGTGAGTGGGTAGTAGCATATTCTGAGCAGTAGTAACATCTCTCGTTAATGGTTTAATTTTCCAAGAACATAAGGAAGACACTATTCTAAGAATATTTCCCATAAAATACTAAACTTATATTATTCCATTAATTTCTGGGTCGTTAAGATATAATAATGATCATATAAAAATAACTTATTTCAGGGCAACTTGCTTTTTGCTGGCATTTTCAGAAACATTTTTCATGCTATGATTTGTGTATTTATTTATATGTATTATTGGCTCATGTTCGCTTCTTTAATCATAGAAACTGAGCCTGTAGTCTCCTATTTTAAACTCTTTCAGAAAGTGAGTACGCGGCGCACGACGTCAGCCGTTAAGGACGCCGTACGCCAACGTCAACCTCTGAAGGAGACCACAACACAACAGTTCATTTCTATAGTAAGCATTGTGACTCGGGAACAGCGTGATGCTGTACACGGCCTACGGCGTTTATAGGAGACCACAGCCTGATAATTAGGGCCTAAGAATCTTATGAAATACTGTAAAAGTTCGACGTACCGACCTTGCGTCGCCAGAGCGTGGACAGCGGCCGGCTTCACGCCGCGCAACGCCGGGTGGGCGTGCAGAACGCCGCCCAGCACTGGACTGCTGAGGCCCAGGATGTCGCTGCCACCTAGTGTTAGTGCGGTGTTAGGGGACCGCTGCCTTGGCGATAGATATTTGCAAAACACTAGCGCGAAATGTCATCTCACTTGACACTTTTTTCCATCACTTTTTTAATAAGGTGCCAATTTTTTTTCCAGCACTTTTATGAACTGTGTAGGTGTTGTCAATTATTGAACGTGCCTCTGGAAAAGTTTCTAGTTTGGTCCCAGTAAAAATGTTAACAGTTCAACAGTTCACTTATTATGTGTACTTTATAGACTCTATTTTACTATTGTATTTACTCGTAGTTTGTGGACCCGTAAACGGTTAATATACAAAACGAAGCTATTTTATTATGCCATACACTATGGTGACATCTTTTCAGACTTAAAAAACTTGAAATATTAATCTCGTGTTCATCTAATTAGTTTCGGTTGCTAATTAGCTTCATATTATGCTATTAACTAGTTTACTTTGGCTTAGCTCACACAGGATGGTAAATAAATATAGCTATGTGACTTAATATTTAGCTTAGATGTAGGTTCGTAATCTAAACACTGAAATGGTGTAGAATAATAAATGTTGCACAATTTGCGCGTAGTATGTGCGCATGTTCATATTGTTTATAGAAATATTTAGCGCCAGTAAGTAAATGCTTGCAAATATCTTTTGCTTTGGCAAGAGCACTGGACTGCACTTGATGCGAAGGAGGTATTAGTTGCAAGGTTAGTAAGGTTGAAAGGGGCTTGATTTCAAGTGGGTATACTCTTGACCTACCTTGAGCTTGAGCTACAAAAAATATGACACCAAAGCTACGATACTAAACCTAACTTTAACCGTAACTATAACGACAGCCGGTGTTTTTTGTGAGTTTGATAGATTTTTGACGTCTGCAACGTAGTCTGTAGTCAAAGTAAGATGGTGTAACCTTAGGCTGGGTTGCACCATCTTACCGACTTTAACTTTAAAAAACGTCAAAAGTCTGTTAAACTCCATACAAAAGCACCAGTCATCGTTATAGTTAAGGTTAAAGTTACGTGGTGCAACTCAGCCTTAGTACGAGACTTTGTAACTAAATCGATGCTAATGTCACAAAATATCTAAATGAAAATAAAAAATAAAATAAAACTCACTCCAAATCAAGCCCATTTTCAAGCTTACTTATTCCGAGCTTAGTTTCATCAAGCTTGGTTTTTGTTCTGAGCTTGGTTGCGTACTTTCTTACCTCGATTGTTCTTACCTAGAATAGAGTTCTGTGTTAGAAGATGATGGGTTGGTGGTTGTTGAAGCACGCCCCCGCCGACCAAGACTCCGTGCCCGGTGTGGCCTGCTGCCAACTGTGGATAAAGTTTGGATTACTAATGTTTGGCCAAAAAACGTTTCCCAAATTATCACATGGCAAACAACGTTTCGCAAATTTTCATTTGGCAAATTCTCATTTGGCAAAACAACTTATTGCAAACTTTTAATTCGCAAATGTCTTTTTTGGCATATTATTGTTTAGCAAATTATTGTTTGGCAAAGTATGTTTCGCCAAATGTTTCATTTGGCAAAAATATTTCACGATAAACTATTTACAAAATAATTTGATTGGTGCATAGAATGGAATACAAATTAGCTTGTGGTTATTATTTTGTTTAGTGGGTAGTTAATATAAAATTTGTTCTAAATTTATTTTCATATTTCATTATTTTTATCGAAACTAAATGATTAATTAACAATAGAGGTGATTCTAGCGCTCGGCGGCCGCTGCCGCGGCACGCTTCGCTCGCCTTCGCGCGTTAAGGGTCACTGTTCTAACCTAACCTAACTTACTATTTTCTGCAAAACCTACTTTCGCATCCATACTATTTTCTGCAATCTCTTTGTTTTACATAAAATTCTTGTGAAAACCATGATAATTTGCCTTGTGCTTTGATTTGTGGGTAACGGTGGGTAAGCATGTGAAGTGTCAATTTGACCAAATAAATTATTTGGGATATAATATTTGGCAAAATAAAACATTTGCTATATAAACATTTGCCAAGTAAAATTTGACCAAATGATAATTTGACCAAATGAAATAGTTGCGAAAAGTACATTTGCTAAAAGTTCATTTGGGAAATGAAACTTTGGCGATAAGTTGTTTGCGAAGTGAAATTTGGCGAAAAGTAATTTGGCCAAACGGAAGGATACCATATAGTTTTGGTTTAAAAATATGTTCAGATTTCCTTTTTTTGGCAGTTCAGTTAGACCTTATTATTTGATACTTATTACATTTATTTTCTGTCAATTAAATGGCTGTATTTCCGAATGTATTTTATAAAGTAGTAAATAACTTTTAATAAGTACTTAATTTAATATAAAAATAATTAAGTCTTTGTTTGTTAATACATTGGCAATAAAAAAACTTTATTTTATTTTGATAAGTCGAGAAAAATACGTTTAATAGGCCCCTACTGTGAATTGTTTATTATAATTTAGTCATATTTTATTCAACATATTAATGCTCAAAACATATTTTCTAGCCCATAATTACTTGGGAAAATGAACAAATGGACTAATGGTTTCCTATGAAGACTAAATACTAGTATTAAATTGTCTTATGAATAATTAATCATGAACGTAGACAGAAAAGTATCAATTAACCCTTTATATTATGACTTTGGTACGTATAATTATGTATTTTAAACCTTACTAACTGGTGTTTTCACAGTTGAGTTTGCACTAGTACGGGAGGTAAAGGATTTTAGCCATATTAATAACTAGCTTACCGCCCGCGGCTTCGCCCGCGTGGAATTTTTGTCTGTCACAGAAAAACCTTATCGCGCGCGTCCCTGTTTCAAAAACCGGGATAAAAACTCTCCTATGTCCTTTCTCGGGACTCAAACTATCTCTATGCCAAATTTCATCAAAATCGCTTCAGTGGTATAGGCGTGAAAGCGTGACAGACAGACAGTTACTTTGGCATTTATAATATTAGTATAGATTTAAGTAGAAAACATAAAATTTCAGCATCAAACGGTCTCCAACGCCACAACGCGTCCTCACTATGAATTTATGTATGTTAAGTCATGGGTTACTCAGCTATAAAATACTGAGTTGCACCAACTTACTTTAATCGTAACTATAACAATAACCGGTGGTTTTTGTATGGAGTTTGACAGATATTTGACGTTTGTTAAAGTTAAAGTAAGATGGTGCAACTCAGCCTATTAACATTTAAATGTTGTATGTTTGTCATCCAAAGGATTCCATTCAACAAACTGGACAAGTGCGAGTCGGGATTCTGAGCGTTTCGTACCAAGATTAAACCTTTTATTAGTCTTAAAAAACATTTCAACATCAATAAAAAAATCTTAAAGTGTGTCTGTCCCCCGTGATACATTATAGTGGCATTAGAAATACACATACTGTGAATAATTCAATAGTCCACTGTCAGACTCACAAACTAATGGACGGTTAACAGAGGTTTAATAATAGTCTCATTTGGAACCCTTTGAATACGGAACCCTGAAAACTCGAATAACGCAAAGTCAGTGCTAAAGCAACAAATTGAAATACAAAATGAGCTACGTGCGATATCTTCACAGTTCGCAATTTGGAGCGGAATAGATTATATTAAATATTGCAGGACTCCTTCTCAATATTCACGGTGAACGGTAAAAGCAAAGAAATACACGCATTAATAGTTTGGGACTAGATGGCGCAGTGTAAGGATATTCGATGTCTAAGGATATTCTTATTTATTTATTATTTTGAAAGTTACATCCTAACTCCTTTAAGTTTCAATAGGTACCCCTTTTCTTTATTTATTTTATCTTTCTGGTTTGTGATCAGTACAGACGAAGGCACATGTCAGTCAATCGCATTTAATTTCCAATTATACCTGCTTATCAGAATACGAATCTCCTCGGAATCCACGAAAAAATCAAAATATTATGACCCCGTGCAAAAAATTAGTCACTGGTACAATGCAAGTACGCAAGTTTTTTCACAACCTTTTTTATAGTAAGATAGTAAAAAGTAGAGATTATAAGAAAAAGAGAGAAGATAAACTCCTGGCTATCATACACTTATTGATGTTGTTAAGCTCATTTCTATTATTTTTGCTTACATTTAAGAGCTTTTGTGCTTTTCAAAAGCCTAGGTTCAAATCAAATCTAATTCTCAGGTCATTTCTGGTGGCTGCTTGTATGCATTTTCCGTTCACCAGAGCTGCCGACTCCGCGTTCTGCTGGATTGCTTTTTGTATTGATTTTAAAGCATTTCAGAGATGTGTTTACTTACGGGTGGAGTGGAATTGGGTTCTCAGCTGCCTTTGTGACTTGAATTTTAACCCTAATTTGTGAGTTCGGAATTTTTTTTTCAATAATGTGCTCTATACTCGTAATCTAGTCATTATTTTCAAAAGTTTGATTACAGATAAACGAAGCGATCATGTACAATTAATATTAGTAAGAAAAAAGTACAAATAAACTCCAAACGCAGCAATTATAGCCAGATACTTAGGCAAAGCTGATTTATTTTCACTTTTTCAAAAATCATTTTTTTTGTGTTTGTGTTGCGCTTTATTTTTTTCATATATTTTAAGGATAGTACATTAGTAGAGCTACCTCCCCTATCAGTTTGATTCTCCCATTCTGGGACACCCTATACAGGGTGTTAGGTAAATGGGTATATGAGCCGACACTAGCCCATGTTAACATGGGCATATAAATGGTATGGTGAAGTCAGAAATTTGATATCATCATTTTATTGTTTTTAATTTTCATACAAAATAAATTTTATAAAATCGGATTTGTATGAAAATTAAATTAATTAAAATGATGATATCAATTTTCTGACTTCACCATACCATTTATATGACCATGTTAACATGGGCTAGTGTCGGCTCATATACCCATTTACCTAACACCCTGTATATCGTACCTGATGATGGGCAGCGGTGAGGTGGTCTGGCGCGGGGGCGGGGGCGGGAGGGGAGAAGTCTCGCGCGCCGGGCACCACGCCCGGCATCGGCTGCGCTACTGGTTGTACAGCTGACATCTGGTGGCAGACCACAGCATTATTTTTATTATATTCAGAAAACAAACAGCTTACAAATAAATCAATTGCAAGCCTATGGTTTTCGCCTCTATGTAGCTAAAAGGGGCTTTAATTTCTTTAAGCTATGAACCTCTTGACCTGCATCTCACCTGAAGGAATCCACAACCACAAAAGAACTGCTGAAGCGCAATATTGCTGTTATCTTTGTTTTGATGGTGACAGACTTAGGTAAATATGGTATTTGATAATGGATGATGTGGTATTTGATGTAGTCCTTCAGGTAGAGTCTTACTGCTTCCCTAAATTGCCCTTAAGATAGTTCTATAGTATAATATCATATTCGTAGAATTGATCCGATACCGGTCGCACTGATACTAGGACTCCATTATGGGACACTCCACTCCAGAGCATGACACATGCTGAGCGGTGGCTAATTTTGGTTCTAACTTGTATTTGTTTTTTGTTATCTGATTCTGTGTGTTATATTATAAGTTGGAACCAAATAAATGTTTTTCTTTCTTTCTTTCATTAAACTAAAACAGCCGCTCAACAAATGACTAGATTCTTATTCTTACCCTATGTTTGCTGTTGTCCCTGAGAGGCAGGGTCTCCTCGCTGCCGCTCCTGGAGGACTCAGGCGGAGTCAGGCGCCGCTGCTCATTCTGAGACGACAGAATCTGCATCTCCAGCATTTGTTCTTGACGGATATCGTCGTTGTAGTCCTGTGGAAAATTTTTGGTGTTATTATGGTTTTATACCTAATGATGTTATTGTGGTGTTCGTTCGTTTCAGCGAAATGACGTCCACTGCTGGACAAAGGCCTCCCCCAAGGTTTTCCACGATGCACGGTCCTGCGCTGCCCGCATCCAGGCTCTTCCCGCGACCTTTACCAGATCGTCGGTCTCCCTAGTAGGAGGCCTGCCCACGCTACGTCTTCCAGTCTGCGGTGCCCGTATTGTGGTGTTATTGTGGTATTATAAGGTGTTATAGTGGTGTATTGTTGTATTATAATAGTGTTTATAGCGGTAGTAAACATGATCTATGGGTTATGAGACCTATGAGAAAATAGGGCAGTAAAATTAGTCTGAATTTTGAAAAAATAAAACAGAAAGAAAGAAAAAGCTTTATGGACACATTTGCAGAATATTAATGTATCATTCCCTCTTTTCATTTTAAGATTTTTAAAAAGTGTTTGTTAACAAGTAATTATTTTTCCTTACTCTTCCAGAGTTAGAGTCCCATAGAGACTCTGATTCAAAGTTTCTTCTAAAAGCTTTGAGTAAATTAATCCAAACTTAATACGATTGAATATAAAAAGCTTAAAAGTTAGAATTTTTAAATTATATAAGGCTTGAACCGATTTTGGTTCAACAACTTTGAAGAATTAAAATTAAGACAAAATTATTTTCTTTACTTTTTAAAATCACCTAGTTATAATCCTATAAGTGACTTCATTTATTTTTCTGTTCTTTTAAGACTTTACCAAGAATTTTAATTAACTTCTAATGTAGCCATAAAAAGATCCTTAAGAATATCACATATTCATATGCGAACTTTGTAAGCTCGCACGAGAAATCCAAAGCTTTATTACTTATTACAGAATGCCTGTACCTCTAGCACGAAAAATGTTCGTGACGTAAAATGAACTTAGTATGAGAAATGGTAGCACGAAGATAATTACAATCAAGATCGTCACGTTGTCGTTGAATTTGAAGGCTGGGTATTTTGCTTCACCGTCAATGTTGTAGTGAGAAGGCTGAATACGCAAACGATTCAAAGACGAAAGCTTTTCGTGCTAGAGGTACTGGTCGTATGATATTGCATTTCTGAAACAAAGTAGTGCGAGCGACGCAGTGCACGTAGTTTTAACGACTAAAGTCAGTCTTAGTTTGTATGTGTGGGAGTTTATTAAATCGCTCAAAGTAATTCGTAGGATATTCTCAGTATTAAGAAGTAATATGAAAGATGTAAGGTGAAAATTATTTCAGTGTTTTCAGGCAGTATATTGAAACCTTGCATATTTTACCGTATTTTACACAACACTTTTTCTTAGGCTGTGTTGCACAAACTTACTTTAACCGTAACTATAATAATAACCGGTCGTTTTTGTTTTGGGTTCGACAGATTTTTAACGTTTGTTAAAGTAAGATGGTGGAACTCAGCCTTTAAGTCACAACTTAAACTGATTTTTAAATCATCTGTAAATCATTGGGAGAGGTTTATGTTCACTGTTCAGCAGTGGACGTTCTACGGCTGAAATGATGATGATGATGGAGGCTAATGAAGAAACATGCTTGCCCAACCATCTGGACAGAGCGTTAAGAGTATAGACTCTGGTAAATTCGTCGACCATGTTCCAGAAGTGGAGACAAAATGATTGACCTTATAAAAATTAACAGGAATGCGCTGGATGCAGGCCGCTAACAACCGCCATATGGAATTCAGTGGAAGAGGCCTGTGTTCAACAGTGGACGTTCTGTGGCTGAAATGATGATGATGATAAAGGCTAAGGAATAAACTTCAAGCTTGATCAGCCCGTCTGGCCAGCGTGAGGAAGAGGCCAAATCCTCCATTTGCCTCAGGTATATCGCCGGATGCAGACCGCTACCGACAGGCCAAACTGGAAATCATTGGAAGCAGTGTCCTGTGGCTGAAATGATGATGATGATTCCCGTGTTTTAGTGCATTTAATATGAAAATTATAAATAACTTGAAAAAATCGAACTGCCTAAGGCGGGAATTGAACCCACGACCTTCCGCTTGCCGGGCGACTGCTCTTCCAACTGAGCTACTTAGACACTGGATGAACCCGTCGAAATTTTCAAGTGTAATACGCTGTTACGGCCAGCGTTTGTTTCATCAATGTTGGGTGTACCTACCCTTAAACATCTAACAGAAATATTGTTGCAAATATTTAACTGTCAGTTAAGATGAAACAGCTCTATGTAAAAATTTGTAGTTATGGTCGTAGCTTCAATTCCCGCCATAGGCAGTTCGATTTTTTCAAGTTATTTATAATTTTCAAATTAGTTTGAGATGCGACTTAACGCTAAAAATTAATTAACTATGCACTTAATATGTCTTCTACATGAACTGACCGGCACTAAGAACCTCCTGAGCTCGGCCAGCGCGTACGCAATCCGCGCGTGCGCCTCGGCCGGTGTCGCGAACGCGCTGATTTCCACGTGCAACTCGTCAGATAGGTGCGCGAACTTTGGATCGCCGGAGACGCGAAGTTCTTCTTCCTGCAGACGAATAAAAGGATTTGTAAAAATCTCGATTGGTAAAAATGTTTAACTCTTTATCGGACAAAAGAAAGTGCAAAGTTATGTGATTACTACTAGGTATACTAAAATTGTCTGCTTGAACCATATAGGGTTGTCTTCAACCACGGACATGAAAAAAAGTTGTGTATCCGCTAGTGGGGGCAACGCTACTAAAATCTTGGGACAAAGCTACAGTAAGGCGATTATCACACTGCACCGCGCTCCGCAGCGTGCGGTACGCGAGACGACAGATTTAATCATTATATGCAAGTACCTCAGTTTGTATAGAAAACACGCGCGGCACTTCACACTAGTGTCCGACCGAAATTAGTTTTACGACCGAAACCGAAACCGAAAACGAATTTCGGCAACGGTGTCTATTTCGGCCGAAACCGAAACCGAAACCGAAACTTCCTTACAAGACTCATATTTGAGGGAAAAATAAAGAAAACGTTATTATAAATCAGTCAGTCTTTAATAAATAAATATCCTTGGACATTTTACACTGCGCCGCTAGCCCCAAACTAAGCAAAGCTTGTACTATGGGTACATACGAGACAACGGATATAAACATACTTAAATACTTTTTTTTGTAAATACATACATATTATACATAGAAAACACCCAGACCCGTCACAGAAAATTAAAATTCCTCATTTCAATTTCTGTCCGGCCGGGAATCGAACCCGGGACCTCTCGGCGTAGTAGTCCGTTCTGAACCACTACACCAAACGGCTGACTTTATTGTTTTCTCTTTAAATTGCATTAAAATTGAATTGAATTGAACTTATAAAGCGCCTTTTTACTCTAAAAGGTATCAAATTATGTATTAAAAAAGAAAAAGAAGGATTTATAGTCTAGATTTTTTTAATTACTCGCAATATTCAGGACATCTACATAACCCGTCCCATGGTCGGGTCTTTTACCTTAATAATTTCTCAAAACAAATTTGGTAGTACGTAAGTTAGTATCTACTGTAGGTACTTGCCACTTGGATACCTTGGTGATAATTATACTAAAATGAACTTTGAAACTCTGAATCCATAATATTATCACCATGAAATGCACTATAGTCATTACTACTACCTTACTAATGTTTGTTTACGTATAGCATTTGCGAACCAAAAAAAAATTATAGGGTAGATTAAACTTGATTATACTTTTATCAGTCATATTGAATATTTTTTTTATGTTTACTACCCGCTCTTATGTTATAACGACATAAAACGAGATAAAACTTACCAAATTCAAAATAAATCACTCGAAAACTCGCCACCACAACAAAACAAAACTAACAAGCAAACAAACAAGCGAGCGAATCACGACATTGGCTCTGGTCGGATTCATTCGCTCATTAAACGCGCCGAACATGACCGATAACAGCGCGGAAACTCCCGAATGCACTTTCGGTTTCGGTCGTAGTTTCGGCAAGTTTGCCGCCGAAAACGAAACTAAACCGAAACTCGTGTTTTTACCGAAACTCAACCGAAAACGAAACCGAAACCGAATATTCGGTCGGACACTACTTCACACTGACAACGCGTCTGCGCACGGGATTCGTTATATGTCGCCACGCGGACCGCGGCGGAGCGCGGTGCAGTGTGATAGGTAATCGCTTAAGTGGTTTTTCCGTTGGTGGACACTGGAAGAAAATTAGTTGCTTTGGATCCACCAAAGAAACTTTGTTCCCAAACCAAAAGGAAGTCGGCTACTCACTCACTCACTACCTATTGATTTTGTTTTTATTACTGTTAGATAAACTAACGTAAATGCGCCTATTACCGCCAGTTTAAGCTGCCTTCGGATAAACGTTAGAAAATTAGGTATAAGGCGTGGTGATAGATAAGACACTTTAATTTATTTATAACAATGATGAAGTAATCTTTGAATTCAAGTAGTAACAATGAGTATTTAATCACACAATAATTAATAAATAGCAATTTAATCTGAAAAAGCAGTTGTTTCTATTACCGACCCATAGACGAGGTGTGTTTCTATTAACGTTTTTTCTGTTTCTATTACCGACCGCTAAGAATATTGCTCTTCAATTGGGTATATTTCAAGAGGCACGGGTTCGATTCCCGCTCAGAGGCTCGGGAACCACTTGATTTTTTCAAATTAAAGGACAGTGCCAATCCATGTATGGAAGTTGGACCAAGTGCTGCCCAGAATGAAACTATAGTGCATTTTGTTCCTCAGGCCAATACTAATTTGTAAACCGGAGCGCACTGAAATCTATCCCTGGAGTTAAGAGAAAAAAAGAGTTTTGTTTGGAATTATTTACATACAAAATATCATCGATGTATACCTACTACGCATAACATTTCGCGATTTGGGCATTAAATAACACTCGTTATGTTGAACTTAACCATACTGCATCCGTACACCTTACTTTAGTACGACTTCGACATTATTTATAAGCGATCAAGCGCTGTTGCAGTAGTTTGGTTAGTTGACCGAAATTAATTATTTCCAAAATAGAGCAAGAAGTTTTAGCTTACAATAACTTCAATAATCGATTGTAATACACCAATAAATTGATTTTTCGCAAAGATAGAGAACTAAAACTTCTTGATTCATTTTGGAAATAATGATTTCTGTCAAGTAACCAAACTATTCTTAGGGTTGATTCTGGGCAGCACTTGGTCCAGACCCTGGCACTATCCTTTGTTTTGCTTTTAGTTTTAGTTAAAGTTGTTTTTTTAAGTTATTTTTTTTTATTATTAAAAGAGAAAAGGCACGCTACTCGAAAATAAATAAATAATCAAGCAAAAATATTAGATTATACTTGATTACGCGGTACCCGGTGTTCTAGTGAGTAGTGGGGGTCATTATTTAAACTATATATATTTGTGTTTAAATAAAATGTAATTTTGATTTGACTATCATTTTTAATTAGTTTTATGTTTTTGATTTTAATTGTATGTAATTGTGTATTTTAATTTAAACTATGGACAATTGGACACTGTCTGTATAACTATTTTAAATTATTTTTTATTATTCAAAAGATCTTAAAAAGTTACATAGTAGTTGTGATAAAGCACGATTGGTTTGGTGTCATGTCATAAATGCTAGTTATATACAAAATACAGGCTTATAAGTCTTCGCAGGTGGCGTTATAGTTATGAGGCGGTAATAGAATTAAGTATGAATATTACTTTATTCTATTACCGACCGTAAAAAAAAACAGTAACCAGCTAAAATATCTACTTTAATGAAGACGTGATCAGTGAAGTATCATTTCTATTAGGCTTTATTATATATCAATAGGTACTAATTACAATTTAACAGGTTTTTTTATAAACTCTATTGTCATACATTATTAGAGATATTCTTTAATGTTCATTGCAGTTTTATGCCAAACCTATGACAATTAACGTATGGCGTTAATTGATTTAATTATGTGAAATATTCTTATGAATCGATTAAGACAACAAAATGGAGGTTAAATGCGTAATTAAACATATAAATACTAAAATAAAAAACTTTATCAAAATTCTAACAACGCCATGGGTCGTTATTAGGAACCAAATTATGAAAAGTGTTTCTATTACCGCCCATATTTAAAATTGTATTTAAACCACAAAAATACAGCGAGAGGGCTATATTGAGGGTTTATTAAGGAAACTAAAGTACGAATTAATATTGTTATGCAAAAACATGTTGACATACTCATTTTAAATGTGTTAAAATCGCTAATTAATAACAAGGTGCACCTTAAGTAGCTGGGAGCGCGTCAGTATGAAAAGTGCGTCCGTTGCGGGCGCGTCCCATTTAATGTCAAATAACTTCGTTTACTGGTTATTTACGAACACAAACTTTAATCGGTTTGATAGTCAATAAACATATCTAGATATTTTTTAGGTAAAGTGTTTTCTGGAACCTGTTATTATGTCTTTTATGAAAGAAATAAAAATAGGGCGGTAATAGAATACAAATTTTGGGGGGTCGTTAATAGGCGCACTTACGTTATTTAAATTAACAGTTACACATTTTCAATTATTGTTTTCAGCATCAAAAAGTGTTGTGTTTACCTTCTGTCGATCCTTCATCGACCCTCGACCCAGCACAGCCATCTTGCACATGGTGTCTTCTTGAAGACGCTTCAGGGAGTTCCCTTTTGGTCCCAGCAGCTTCCCCACGAAATTGAACTGGGGACAATACAAAAAATAGGTGTTATTTACAAAATTGGGAAGAACTAGTTATTGCAAATTGCAATACGTGGTGGGAGACCGAGGGGAGTTGTGACAGAGGAGAGTTATGTCGTTGTCGAATTTTGTTAACTTATTAACTACTAACGAGCTCGTAAGCCTAAGCGCAGACCACCGACTTTTAGTTGGCCCCGATTCTAATTTGTATGGAGAATCGGCCGATACCAAATCGTTGTAATGTACGCACTACCTTAAATCTCCATACTGATTAAGAGCCCGACCCAACTATCGGCCAACTAAAAGTCGATGGTCTGTGGCTAAGCTAACAGTGCGTATTTTTAGTTCAAGTCTCGAGCTAACAAATACGCGCTGTTGCGAGCTCGCTGACAGTTTATAGGTTTCCAAAAATTAACAATGTCACAACTCTCCTCTGTCACAACACAATATACTCCTCGGTCTCCCCTAAAAGGGACTTAAAGGCAAAAATTATATACTATAGTTTCCAGAAATAGTTTTACGTTTTGTTTTACCCGTAATTATGGGTGAGAATATCCATCATTGTCATTTAGGTAAGTCATTTTCAGCGATAATGTGTTAATGATAGATTGGCTCCCAGCTGTAGCCTAGTTTACACCCTTTAGGTACTTGCTCTACCCATTATTTAAATTAATTCAATGACATATCATATAAATAGACACGTTATGCGCCTACATTATTGTATTTTAAAATGGCGCACGTAGTCCTATTTTATGACAGCTATTCATTTTGACATTTTGCACAGAAAAGGAGAATGGGGTAGAGTGAACCTCACAGATAATAGAGAACCTAAATTGTATTTTCGAATGAACTATCAAACTAATATTTAAACAAAAGCAAGACAAAACGTAACTTATTATTTTCCCTTAAATCAACTTGAGTAAGACTCATTATGCCTTTTTTGTCTTTTATAATGAGTTTTCAAATCCGGATTATTTTTATGTGCAAAATGTATGAGGTTTTACCCTGAGATTAAAAGTGGAATATTCTCTAGCTAGCTAACAGACAGACAGACATGACGAACCTATAAGGGTCCCGTTTTTGCAATATGGCTACGGAACCCTAAAAAGACATTAAAATTCGATTATTTATACAAATTGCAATCTTTTTGGGATCGGGAAGTAGCATTTCTGACTGTAGGCTTTGAAATATAATCCTCGATAGGAAAACATAGTCCGCCCATATTTTTCATATTAACCACAGTTTTGATTTAGCAGACTGTAAATTTATACAGGTACATCAAATTTGTTTGGGACTAGAAGCGTATTGTAAAAATGTCCAAGGATAAATAAAAATAATAAATAATTAATATTATTCGTTTCTGCTATAATTTTGTTCCTCGAGTAAGTCTTTTTCGTTTGATCATAAATCATTATAATCATACAGTAATAATAGCCATAGCATTGATTTTATCGATTTCGGATGAATACGTGTCAACACAGGAATACATAATTATAATAATATTCTTTTCTAGAGAAAAACAATTATTCCGTGAGTTAAATGCAGAGTTCTTAATTGATAGATATTCGCCCCAACTTCCCCTGGCAGTGGTCTCTAGATTTTAGCTCAAATGTCAAATTCAACCGTCAACCCTTGTCAAATTGAATAAAAATTAAAATTTAATTTTTTACTAATTAAACTGTATTTACGAATGAAATGACACATTTTTCTGGTTCATAATAGTGGCAGTGTAATTTGTACATCAACTAAAAACACACGAAGGCATATTATCAATCAATCAGGAAGGCAATCGGGAAGTGCATTCGTGGCTGTTCGCGGCAACCGATCATGTACGACTGAATGCAAGAGGTCCAATTGTATCTCTTTTGCATTGCCATTCTTGAGCGGGTATAACGTATCTATACTATAAAAACATCTTAGTATTAATTGGCATTTAAAAATCTCTAGTAGACTGTCATTTTTGTTGTTCAAGGTGCGACAGTCTACATTTATAAATAGGTAATAATATAGGTATGTATAGGTATAATATAGGTATGTAATATAGGTATGTCTGAGTATGGTAGACCGATAATATGTTTGCCAATAACATCTCACCCGCTAGATCTTAAGTTACTCCATTGATCATGGTGCTTGCTACAGTGCCGAAATACCGGAGGCTCGTAAATAAAAAGGTAGTATCCCGTAGACTGTTCTAATGTTAGTGACCATGAAAGCTTACAACAATATTATGACTATTATGTTTTTACGTTATTTATTTTAACTGTACGAATACATACGTATATTATGTGCGAAAAAAGATTCACGCGGCTTAAGCCGCGACCAAAAGATAGTATATTATCGTGATATAATTCCTCTAAAATTACTGTTCCAATTAGCACCTGGTTATCCGGATAAATCCGGGTTCCCTGAACCGGCTGTCGTGTTTAATTGAATTCGGTGGAAAGTGAACTCGTTGGTGGCCATTTTGTTAATTTCATTAATTAAAACAGTAATATTTGAGCGATATTTTGTTGCAGTACTGATAAGTATAATTATTTATTTATCATTTTAATGATTGTTGTTGTAATAATGCTTTAGCTTTTGACACTGACAAATAATAATGTTGCATTGTATTGATGAAAGAATTTACAAAATTGGTTCACTAGTTCCAGATTTGAGAAGAAGTTTTTTGGCCTGCACCTTCATCTCATGGAAAGGTGTGAGCAGGCTGAAGGTGCGAAAGATGGAAGCGAGCTTCACCCGTAAAAATCTACTATAGAAGAATTGCTATCTTAACCTCCAACTGCTGGAACATAATGTTTTTTATATTGTTGTTACGGCGATAGACAGGTTAGATGACCACCATCTAACCTATCGCGCCAGGCGGATTTAGAGCATGCTCTAAAGCCTGGTCCGTGAGCACGTAGAATCCCGTCCAATGACCCCAAGCTGCCCATCCTTGACGCTCGCTGCTCGCACGTAATTATGTTGCTGTGCTGTCGCGCTCGCACACTCACTGTGGGCGCGCGTCGCACAGTCGCGACAGCAACATAATTACGCGCGAGCGATAAGGATGGGTAGCTTGGGGTCATTGGACGGGATTCTACGTGCTTACGGACCAGGCTTTATCACCGAATAAAAAAACTAACAAAAATCCGCCTCCTTTTGGGAATTAAACCAAGATTTCTGTGTCTAGAGTAGCTGGTCTTACCACTAGACCACAGAGGCGATTCGTTTAGTTTCTATCATCTATGTTTATGGATTAGGTTTATAGATTAGTAGCCACTTAATTACTCATTTTACATGACACTGGCCATGTGAAAACTGCACGGAGTTATAATAAAAATAATATTATTTTCCCCTTAAAGGTCGAAGCAGACTTATCAACTCGGAAAGGGATCAAACACCGTTTCGCGAGTTGTCATCGCATTAGGCGCGCTGTCAACAGCGAAGCGAGGCGTTACGCGGATAAGTGTGCGTTGCAGTATGAAGTTTCATTCAAAGAATACTGACCGCCTCGAGTTGATACGGTTACGATCCCTTTCCGGGTAAATAAGTGTGCTTCATCCTTTAGAGTTATTATTTTCCCCAGATCATCATTTCTATTAGCTTTTCCAATACACAAAGTTCTGCAAACACACTCGCTATGTGCGTTCGAAAGCTCTCGGCTGAGCGGTGTCTAGTATCACTTGATTAAATCTATAATAAGGTCAGCAGCTTTCAGTGTATTTGATTTTTTATTTATAACTGAAGTTCAATAAAAGTTCAGGTTTCTATTGTCCTGCATTTATACATAGCCATATATAGGAATTTTAATATGAAACCTAGATAAGTAGGATTTTTCGAAAATGTAAGGATTGTATTCTGTGGTAAATATGCCAAAAATCAAGTGACCAGTACCTCTAGCATGAAGAACTTTCGTATTCGAATCGTTTGCGTATTCGACAAAATTAGATACTCAACCTTCGAATTAAAAGATAACGTGACAATTTTGATTCTCAAAATAAGTTTCGTGCCACCATTTCTCATATAAGTTCACTTTACGATACGTTCACAAGGGCACTGTTGTAGTTTTTGTACTAAATCTTTTGATGGCGATTCGAATACGCAAACGAATCCAACTCGGAAAGATTTTCGTGCTAGCCGTACTGGTGTTTTAACTGTCTAGGTAAGTTAGAATAAAGACAGAATAAATCGTTAAAAAAGTTCGCAATACGTCTTTGTTGCAATTGAAATAAGTTTGTGTTGTCAATTTTTTGGCCACTTTGGGTGTCACGAAGTATTTGTTGCTGACTGTACCTAGTATCTCGTGATTGGATCTCTAATCAGGCCAAGAGAATTCAATACATTCGCTAGTATGAGAGAAAAAAGGTAAATTACGTTCAAATAGGAAAACGTAGTAAAACCAAGTCTTATTAATGGAAAAGTAATGGAAATAGGATCTATGGAATTGATATCATACAGTGGAAACCTTTTTATGTTCAGGAGTACATAATATTGTAATTTTATAGCATTTCAAATAAACTTTTAGAATTATTTCACTGTGCCAAATAGATGTGGCCACCCACAAGATAGACCGACGACCTCATAAAGGTAGTAGGAAGACGCTGTATGCAGGGCGCTACCAACCGGGCAATATGAAAATCATTGGGGAGGCCTATGTTCAACAGTGGACGTCCTATGGCTGAAATGATCATGATGAACTAGATGTATCTGCAACTGCCGGATACCTATACAAACATTTAGTATACATAATTATACTAATATAGAGAAGATTCTTTCATATTTTTGGGCTCGACTAATCCTGAATAAGACGTAAAGCGTTGAATCTTTTTTCGCACATAATATACGTATGTATTCGTACAGTTAAAATAAATAACGTAAAAACATAATAGTCATAATATTGTTGTAAGCTTTCATGGTCACTAACATTAGAACAGTCTACGGGATACTACCTTTTTATTTACGAGCCTCCGATATTTCGGCACTGTAGCAAGCACCATGATCAATGGATTTATTGTGTTCCGGCAGTTAGAAGTAAGATAGCCAGTGGTTCGTGGTTGAGGATTCCGGGTGAAGCTCGCTTCCACCTTCGGCCTGATCGTCACTTACCATCAGGTGAGATACAGGCCAAGAGCTTCCTCGTTGTAGATAAAAAGAAAGTAAATTAATTTTCGTGTTCTTTTTCTGTGGGCTAAGGCCTAATTCACACGAGAGCTTTTTTAACGCCCGTTAAAAAAGCGTTCAAATAGAGAACATATGCATATCCAAGTACGTGTTCACACGTCGGCACTTTTAAAACGCGACGCTTTTTTATCGAACAGTGTTGCATTTTCAACGCAGAGCGTTGGGAATAGGCCGTATGAAACTTTATATTATTATTCACACGAGCGTTAAAAAAGCGCCGGCGCTGCGATCAGTACGCCGCGCGCTCTCTTAGTGGTCGGACGTGTTTGTTCTGTTTTGTTTTTTGGGCGTGCTTGTCGAGAACGTCGAAACGATGTCGTGGGTGGGATCCTAAAGTCCTTATTTTAGAAGTTGAATCTCGGCCACTTCTATACGCAAAAACCATAGCTGGGTATTAACTCTTTAATCCGTTAATCGTTAATTAACGAAGTTAACATTTCTATTAACGGATTAACTTTTAAGTTAACTTTCAAAAATTTTAACGGACTCGTTAAGTTCCGTTAAATTATCCTTAGTCCGTTAATCCAGTGCCTACTATTTACCAAAAAGATACAGCAGGCACGCTGAAAAACGCATTCTGATGTCGTTCGGGTTTCCAGAACTTCCAGAACCCAAACAACAGTTTTTGTAACCAGAGCTGGAATTTTGTAAAGCAATCGTAATCATTTGACAGTTCATAACGTACGATAAAGTCAGTTAAACAAAGAGTTTGACAGAATAATCGTAGATTCGAGGTATTCTTGGAGTCGGTGTCAGCCTGCTCAGTGCCAAGCTCAAGAAATGTTCTAGATTTACCGGCACCGACTCCAAAAATATCATTCATGGTATACATTTGTCTTAAGTATCTCTGTTCATTCAGAGGATGTACCCAGAATGTCCTTTGTTTAATTTTCTTCGTCTTCTAGCAACACAAATCGCTATTGCTAGTAATTTTGCAGAAACCATTCCCACGTCTTACTAAAGCGAGGGACGAGACGAAAGTGATTTAAAAGCGTTCGTATGAATGATCACATTGAGGACGTTATAAAAGCGCCGACGCCGGGTTATAACGCAACGCTGTTTAAACTCTCGTGCGAATGAGGCCTAAGTGTGAGTTTACATCAAACGTCTGCACTAGTGAGCGCGTAAAAAATGTCATTAAATGTATGACGGATAGTAGAGCGCCCTTAGCGGAAACGTTCAAGAACTAACATTTTCATACATTTTTTTAACGCGCTCACTAGTGAAGACATTTAATTTTGATGTAAACTCACACTCAGCTCACTGATTGTCTCGATCTTTGGCAATTATTTCAACGTGAAATATAATAATTGGACAAAGAAAGAGTATAACATTTCCACGGACTTTTACACAGAAATGCTTTCAATAATTGCGATGTAAGTTTTCTCAAGAAACACATAGTTGCAATTGAGTCTCATTGATTTTTTCTGATTTCCCCGTGAGTATTCCCCCATTCTCAATGAGCTTGTGTCGTTAGGTGTTAACTGTGTACTGACTGGGCAAGATGCCTCGCGAGGCATAAAGGATATAGGGTGGACAGGACGTTCAAAGCAAAAATTTAGATTCCTTATACCAAGGTATCCAAATCACCCCCATGTACGTTCTACAATTTTGCTCAGTTTAGGAGAGACACTTAATTTTGTATCTAAATTGAGTGATACTATTGGCAAAAATGAGATGTTCTCACCCTACGCAGGTTGTTGCATATTAACTGGTAGGAAATCAGCCACTTGAAAACGACAGATTCTTAAGGGGCCTTACTAGGTGAAAATGGCAATATTGACTGTTTTCTATTAGCTGTTACTTAAAGAATTGACGATATTTCACACAAAAATATTGTGGGTTCAATTTTGGAGGCAATCGAATCGACTTTTTCAAGTTTTTTTTAAATTCTTCCTTGTTTTGCCTCGCGCGGCAAATCTCGCACAGTCAGTACATCTACGTCATCGATTTGCGATTAAGGTCAGTGCACACTACCCGGCAGAGGTTGAGAGCGTGTCGGGGACTTTTTGTCGAGCTTATTATTCCGGCCCCTGATCCCCAGCGCTTTCATTGAATCCCAATTGTTGTGTGGATTGGATCGCGCTTGTCTGAGAGAGTGTTTTTGTAAAGCAATGCATTTTTAAGACGGGATGAAGATTTAGTTGCATGCAATTAAAATTCTAATTTATATGCTATTAGAATATATTTTATGCCTCCACACAGTGGAGGCTCTTTTTTAAATGTGTCAAATTATGTTAGCTCATCATCTTCGGAACAACATATTATTGGCTGTTGCTGAAAGGAAGTGGTGAAAGAAAGTAAGGTCTAGCGCTTTTTAACTGTGTCATCAGTACCTGAGGGTTTTTTTGTGACGAGAAAACGTCAGCGAGACTTCAGAGTTGTGTGCGTCACGTCATGTCAATGTCACCACTCCTGTGCTACTCTCATACCTCAGGCACTGACTTAAGCGCTATATCTGTAACTCATTTATTGAAATGAAGGTAAATACAAAAAATAAGCGGTAAATTCCCTTTTAAAATCGCAAATTGAAATACGTTTCAGCTTATTTACAAGCGTTTCAATTTAATTAACTAAATAGACCGCCATTATATTTTCAGTCGTTCCCACGGCGAAGTTGTGAAGAAACACATCTTTTCCGAACTCAATCTAAGTTTCCGAGTTACCAACGTCCAGGAGATCCTTCGGGTTCAGTTGGTATTGGTTTGTTGTTAACTTTCTACAGTGTGTTTACCATGAGTTTACATTAGATATGCTATGGTAGGACATTATTCAGAGGAGATGTGATTTTGATGGGGCACACTGAAAACCAGCGTCGTGGCCTTCCCCACTGTGGGCTACGGCATATGCTGAGTGGAGTCCCATTGCGATGGGCATCGCTGTTGCGACAGGATAGCACTGCTCAGTTCACTTTTTGTTTCCTTATAATATTTATGTGCTATTTCTGTCTTTTTTTCCGTATACGTTCTCTGTCCTTAACTAAGTGATGTTCATTGTAATAAATGTTTCTTTCTTTCTGATTTATTTATAGGTGATCAAAGGAAACTAAAATAATAATTTAACTGGAGTCCACTTTGATCACCCAGGTCTTATCCATGGGTGATCATAGGATACTAAACTGTCGCTTGGAGTCCATTTTGATCACCCAGGTGACCTTGGAATTGGTGTTTATTAGTGTCAAACTCACATACCTTAAACCAGCGGTTCCCAAACTTATTTAGTCTACTGCCCACTTTGAGAATTAATTATTTTTTAGCGCCCCCCATTTTTGTAGTCAAGAGTCGAGCTCAGTCGATGTCTAAGAGTCCTCCTAGTAGATGACGCCTCCTAAACCTCTACACAACGTCCCGATTTTTTTATGGGTCTCTTACCCCCTTTAAGCCTGCAGCGTTATCGCCCACTTTGGGAAAGACTGCCTTAAACCTTCAATATTTTAGACGACTATGTAAAAAATAGTTGAACTGTTTTTTTTGTAAGTTGTAAAACACTTGGTAGGTCGAAAGGGATCATGCTGCCTTCCTTCAAGAGTTCGGCACATATTTGCTTGGAAACCCACTGATGTGTGGTGCAAGTTAGGAAAAATAACTAGCTAGCTAGCTTAATGCATTAAAAAAGAAACGACACCAATGGAGATATGTTTTCGCATTGTATAAAACTGAATTTAGCATTAAGGCTAAGGCTGAGTTGCACCACCTAACTTTGACGATAACCGGTGTTTTTTGTATGGAGTTTGACAGATTTTTGACGTTTGTCAAAGTTATAGAAAGATGGTGCAACCTAGCCTTAGTTGCACTACGTTATTTTTAACTGTTACAATAACATCAACCGGTGCTTTTGTATGCTGGAGTTTGACAGATTTTTGACAATTAAACGTCAGTGATGTATAAAAAAGGAAGATTAGATGTTTTCGAATCATAACAAAATATCAAAATTTTATTTGCTTAATATTATGGGTTTACAGACAGAAAATTGTCTCACTTTATGCACTGCCTATCACTTTAGAGGTAAATTTAATATGTTAAAATGTGATAGGTACTTTGTCGACTCTTTTTGCAAAGTAAAATTTTGTTGAAGTCACTGATTAAAAGACCAAAAAGTACCTCTAATGGACGTAAGGTCTCTGTTAACTGTTTCAGTGCATTTTATTTAACAACACGATGAACTTATTTAGACGTATTGTATCGTATACATGCAATAACTTGTAAATTATTGTCTCTACCAAATGTCTATTACAACTGTCTACAGTATTTTTGCGCACGGGTTATGCATAGCTTATTTTTATTGCTTTATAACCTAGAAACAAGAATAACAACAAAAAATTGTTCTGAATTTGCTTGCATGTGTAAAAAATTGAAAAATTCATATCAATGAATGTATGAAACATGAACATAGAGATGATTTAATTTGTTGCTAAATATTTTTTTTTCTTTCTATCTTTCATTCTTTCTAATTATTAAAACATACCAAACATCCATTTAAGATTCATTCTCACAAGAGAAAATTTAAAATAGAGTCCAAATATTTATTAAAAATGAAGTTATAATTTCCTGTCATGTTCCATAGAAGATTTTTCTCATAAAAATCTAACCCTATCGTGCTTTCAGTTTACTGGCCTTGGTAACGTCGTCTCTCAAATCCCACTATATTTTGATGAAAGCGTGCCCCTTGTTCTTGCGAATAAGCCCCCATAATTATCTATAAATATATCCCAATGAGAATGTGATGTGCATCTTTAGAGACATTCCTACTATGAAGATGGAAAATTCAAATCGCTATAACTTCTTAAAAAGCAAATATTTTCGATTTGTAATCGCACTTTTTTATATAAATTTGCTTATACAATCAGAATATAATAAGTAAAATCCATGCGCAAAAAAAAATATTTTTTTTGTTGACCGGTGTTATTCACATCATAATCGCTATCATAAACTACATCCCACATGATCCTAATTCGTCCACAGCATGACAGGCGTTCCTCCATCCCATAGTGCGAGTGGAAGGGTCACGTAGAGAGCTCGCCAAACAGATCGCCGCTCACGTTGCCAGACGTTGTGTGGCACAAGTTATGAGAAATTACTCTCATTGATTAATTAAAATAATTAACCAATAAATCCAAGATACAACTTGTTGAAAAATACATATTTTTAATGAATTTACATTAGTTGTTACTACTAGTCGGCCATTTTTGTTTTTATTAGATTTATGGAAAAGAAGTAAATGGTATCAATTGAAATCTGCGCCATTAACGTTTTTTTGTGACGGATAAAAATATTTTATGACTAAAAAGGATCTTCCAAATCCGATTCTTTTAACCGGACGTCATTCACCTGTTTGCAGGATCATACACGAAAAGTCATGTGACAATCCCAACTAATATTATAAATGCGAAAGTAACTCTGTCTGTCTGTCTGTCTGTCTGTCTGTCTGTCTGTCTGTTACGCTTTCCCGCTTAAACCTCGCAACCGATTTTAATCAAATTTGGCATAGAGATAGTTTGAGTCCCGGGAAAGAACATAGGATAGTTTTTATCCCGGTTTTTGAAACAGGGACGCGCGCGATAAAGTTTTTCTGTGACAGACAAAATTCCACGCGGGCGAAGCCGCGGGCGGAAAGCTAGTTGAGGAATAAAAACTATATTTTACCAACAGTAGTGCAGAAAGTAGTCTTCCAAACGCACGACTAATGTCCTAGTCTAAAAGTTTTTGTTATTATTTTATTTATAATTTTATCATTTAAGTTTTCATTTGCAACTTAAATTTTAAGTAAAATATGAAATATGTTTGGTTTTCATACAGTTTTGCACTACAATTTAGCTCATTCTTTCGTTTCAGCCAAATGACGTCCACTGCTGGACAAAGGCCTCCTCCAAGGTTTTCCACAATGCACGGTCCAGCGCTGCCCGCATCCATTCCACGACCTTTACCAAATCGTCCGTCCACCTAGTAGGAAGCCTGTCCGCGCTACGTTTTCCAGCCCGTAATTTAGCTTACAAGAACCATATTCTTATTACATATTACATAATAATATTCCATCGATTACACCACACACTCGCGTGTCACCCCGAGTGGCGTGTAGGCATCAACTTAGACATGGGATGAGCTCATTAATTAACCGAGTTAGCTCATTGTTTACATTCATGCTATGAGGCCCGGGTTCGGCTCCTGGAAGGGGCAAACATTCGGGTAAGCATACCATTGTTTGCGGTAAGCGGTATTATAAGTAGACTAGCTTTCCGCCCGCGGCTTCGCCCGCGTGGAATTTTGTCTGTCACAGAAAAACTTTATCGCGCGCGTCCCTGTTTCAAAAACCGCGATAAAAACTATCCTATGTTCTTTCCCGGGACTCAAACTATCTCTATGCCAAATTTCATCAAAATCGGTTGCGAGGTTTAAGCGGGAAAGCGTAACAGACAGACAGACAGACAGACAGAGTTACTTTCGCATTTATAATATTAGTTGGGATTTTAGCGAGACCTTGACATATTGTATATTTTTTGTGTAGTTATATTGATTCAGCTAAAAATTACATAGAGCTGATTTTTCAATCGTTGGATAACTTTTATCTGAAGAATAAGTTTGGCATATTGACAGTTTCAGTATGGGAAATATGTCAAAATTAAAATTTATTCGCCAGTTAAGTTATTTGATGATTGTAAATCAGCCCTTAGTTGATTAATTAAACTAAAACTGTATTGCATTACAAAGGCTGGTAGAAAATGAACTAAATATCTTGTAGGGTAGATACCCCGTTTGTGGCCACTGTACCTTTTTTAAAAGAAAAAATATTTAAACACTTATTTTGTAATTTTATTATTTTTACGATAGAAATGGCCAAAACCGGTATCACAAGTACACTCTCAGTTAACTTTAAGGCAAAAATTACTGAGCGCTTGATGTAAAAAATATCATTTAATTAAGTAGAACAATAATAAGCAGGGAAACATGATGATTTGTATAAACTCACTTTAAGTTCAATGCCCTTAAGTAATATTACAGGTAATTACGTTCTTTTTCAGTACAATTCTTTTACAAATGCTGCGATGTAGTCGTGAACATAAATTAATTGCTACAGGCCCTGTTAATTTGTTCGCTAATACGCTCGTAGCACTACACCTGCTACGAGGCTACGCGCTACGCCGTAGCAGCTGCTACGAGTTACGAAACTTCGTAAGACCGCTTTTACCTAAATGTACACTAGTGAGTGCGTAAAAAAATATATTAAATGTATGACGAATTGTACAGCGCCCCTAGCGAAAACTTTCAGGAACTAAAATTTTAATTATCTTTTTAACGCGCTGACTAGTGAGGACTTTTGATGTAAACTCACACTCAGCCCTTATTACGGCACATCATCGGCCGTCGTGTAGTGGTTCGAAATGGACTACTATGTCGAGAGGTCGCGGGTTCGATTTCCGCTCAGTACAAACATTTTTGTGCATGAACTTGTTTGAATTGGCCTGGGTGTTTTCTACGTATACTCGAAATATGTATGTATGGCCACGGCAGGGGTGACATGGACATAATTATTATGACGTGACAGAGCATACAAATCTGAAGGAGATCTGAAATTTGAATCGGTTAAGCGCGAATCGGTGCAATTTTTCATTAAAAATGTATAATCTGATGTGCTACATCAAGTTAAGTTAAGTAGTTAAGATTTAAGTCATACAGAATACAGCAACTATTTTGCCACTTTTGCGGTTTTTATTCTTTAAAAAATGGTGAAATAAATAAAACAAATGAATTGATATCGACTAGACCTGGGACAAAAAAGACTCAACTCTAAAACTAAAAACTCATTTTATTTGAAAATTACTTTTACACGTCCCAATATCAACTCTGCCATTGCTTCGGGACAATAAATGGGCCTGTGCTCAGTGCTGAGAAGAAGCAGCGCAAGAGACTCAATCACTATTGTCACTGTAAGACGTATGGTAAGCGATTACTTAACTAATCCAAACAAATACAATCTTTTATATGAATAAAACGATTTAGCAACAGGTAATAAACAATAGCTCATACAATGGCCGTTATAACAAACTGTACTACATTTGTACCTTTCACGCTTAACTGCCCAGCGTTTGGTTCGATTTATCATGCACATCCATTCGCTAACTCTATGGTTTCATATAGATAATGGCCAATTTTTCTGAACTAACGATGACAGCGGAAAAAAGGCATTGGACATGGCCATAGACAAAGGACAGGGAGAACAGACAGTTAAAAATAGTTTAGTTTAATGTAGGTACCTACCTAATATTTTTTCTACTCCAAGCGTCGTTAGTTTTTTAAATTAAGTTTTATCTATGGCTCTCTTTTACAAATAGATGTTTAGAAAAAATAAGACGTATGTTTATTTATTTATTTATTTATTTATTATTCATTATTGAGCAATTACATATTTGATCCAAATAGCGTCCTAAATCCTTTTTAGGTTTGTCTAGACACTATTGTTCTCTATACAAATAAAAACAAACGTTTTAGTATAAGCATTCACAACACTTTCAGATATACAAAATATTATTTTAGCGAGTGCGCACTACGATGACGAAAGACTCGACGTTCGATCGCATGTGTAATGACCATTAATAAATAATTTCACGGTTGACAATTTAGTTTGACTTATTTTAACGACCTTTGGCTCAAAAACACAAATGTTCATTTTTGAAAACTTTGAAACTTGTTTTTTTTTGTAAATACTTATGGGATCGATGGGGACCTTCATATTTCATTTATAATGGCTTTCCGAACATTTTAAAAATAATTGACTATGTGAACTATTGTAACCTTATTCGGATAAACCTACTCGTACTTACTTATCTATTAGAAAATATTAACATTTTTAAGTATTTTTAATTAATTTATACATATTTTGCTAATAAGAACAATTCAGTTTTATACATCCTTCAACATAAACAGGAGAATGAAATGTTTTTATACATATTTTGCTGATAAGAACAACTCAGTTTTATACATCTTCCAACATAAACAGTAGAATGAAATCTTTTCTGTAAAAAAATATTCTATCACATGATCTGTTTGTTCTAATCTAATAATGGCTACTGGCCAGACTTTTGAATGCCTTGATAGCCGCCCGCGGGCCTTTGGAATCATTATTCTTTGAACTGAACATATCTTTAGACCTGGAGACAGGGTACGATGGTACACACACAACCGAATAATCAAAAGTACTTTGTTTTTCGTTATATTCAGCAATTAGCTATGTGGTTCGTGCAGAGTACAATAAGGACTCTCCTCTTCTTCCCGTAGATGTCGTAGAGGCGACTAAGGGCTATATTTCACCGGGACACTATGGCGGCGCAACTAGTCGCCGCTACCAACAAAATGTATACAGCTTTGCGCAACCAAACGGACACCAGGTGAGTAACTCTCTATAGAGCTGTATACATTTTGTTGGTAGCGGCGACTGGTTGCGCCGCCTGGTGTCCCGTTGAAATATAGCCCTAAGGGAGACTCGATATCGAAAGAGGCCAGTGGCCACTGATGGAAAAATATGCGAGCATCAGGCCTCTTCAACTCGTTTGGCCAGCGTGGGAAGTGTAGGCCAAATCTTCCATTTGCCTCTGGTAAATTAAAGAGGTATTTAGTCCTGTAGTGAACATTAATTGACTTGCTAATGATGAATTCAGCTATGAGTCATACTTGAATAAATGGGCTATAATGATAGATGAAATTCAAAGAATTTACTGCTCCAATGAACACAAATTATAGTATTAAAATCAAAATTAAGCATGGAATGATAAGCAAATTTCCCATTTGATTAAAATTAATGAGCTCATTGTTTTAATGTTTTCCTACGCGGATTCATTTCCATGTTCATTCGGTGATAAATTGGAAACAATATAATTTGTGGGCATTGTCTATGAGATTTTAGAGATGTTCATCATAAACAGCCCTTTACAGTCCACTGCTGGACTATGAGCCTCCTTCACTATAGTGGAGGGTATTGCCATAATCCCCACGCTTGGCAGGCGGGTTGGAGATCGCAGTTTAAAATATTGATGTTTTTCAGAGAGCGCTGCTGCCCGTTCTCTGTTTGATGTGTAGTCCCTAAGTCGCCTCTTACGACACCCGCGGGAAGAGTTGGAGTTGGTGACAAATGTATTCTACTCTGCCGTCACCACACGCGTTTAGAGATGTTATTTGATATTAAATCGGAAGAATCGATGTAAATAATTATCATTGATAGGTTGTAAACGACTTGCTTTTGTACGTTCGTTCGTTTCCAACCTAGGACATCTACTGCTAAAATAAAGGTATTCCCTAAGGATATTTGCTTTAGTTCTAGTAAAATAAGGCTATTTAAAGTTATGGGTAGGTGAAGTAACTAACATAGTTTAGTGGAAAGTTCTCGAGAAGTGACAAAGAATTGAAGAGCTGGATCTGCCAAACTATTGCCATGAAGCAGTGATAGGGTTTGAAAATGGGACATTTAAAAAGGGCTTTTTAAAATGTTTTGGTGGTTCGAAGACATAATTTTTTTGCTTCGATTCCAACGAGCTAAAAAAAAGTCGCAATGTATAAGGGCCCTATTTATCGTCAGTGGATAAAGTGGGACATACCTAATTATAAAAAAAAAACTTTGTCCCATTAAATAAATTTTGTATATTATGCATAAAGTGAGATCGACCCATTTTTTATTAAATAATTTGGAGCAATTTTATCACTTTTAAATGCTTTTAGAATTTTTATGTGTGTACTTTTAGGAACTCAGGCACCAGGCCTATTGAAAAAAATGGCGGCTACGTGGTACGCGTCGATTTGCGTTGAGTGATGTGTCTACGAGATGCCATTTGTAGTAATGGAAATGTTCAGGTGAACTCGTTTGCTGCGCCATTTTGGCTCTTATTGGGCAATATAAACGAGCTACTTTGTCTATAAATTAGTTTTTAGAGATCCCCACTCAAAAGGTTGCACGCTGCTAAAGGAGCCCAAATTATTTTATCGTTTTATTAGGTATAAAGATTTTTACAGAATGTGTATTTCTTTTGTCCACTGAACCCATTTTGTTATATTTGACATAGAGATAGTTTGAGTCCCTGGAAAGGACATAGGATAGTTTATTTCCCGATTTTTGAAACAATAAAGTTAAAGATAAAGTTTTTCTGTGACAGACAAAATTTAACGCGTCGCGTAAAAATGGATTTTTTTGTTCTTCTTGATCGACTTTTATTATGGCGTTAGGAGGAGTTTATTAATTACAGTATGATACGGAACTTTTCGTATGCGTCGCTCTTCAGGTGCGATTCGTGCTTGGCTGGTTTTTAGTTGATTTATAAGTATAATATAACCTCATCTTCAAGAGTACCTGCCCAAAATATCGATAGGCGCTCTAAGTGGAACAGGCCAGGTGCTATTCGTGCAGGTGCTATTTGGGCGGGTGCTCTAAGTGGAATACGTCAAAAAAAGTCACGCCCGTCACTTGAATGTGTTTTGTATGAACCATAAGCTGTGCATTATTATTATTTCCATAAAATGGTAAATATACAGTAAGAAGGAAGCAATAATTAACCTAAATATACACTCTATGCCTTAATTAAAATACGCGAGGGGAGATTGTGTTGATAAAAGAAATCATTTCCTGGAAACAAAGGAAGAAATATTTTTCATTTTGAAATATTTTGTAATGTTTATCTTAACGTATGGGATTGTAGTTTTGAAAAATTAACACGTGGTAATGATGAGTAATGGTGGGTGAGACTTAAATTATACATTATGGATAATAATGTATAATATTGAATTATGTAAAGTAATATGAATAATATTCACATGTAAATATTTTTTTAACCACATTGGAGAGGCTCTTTATTGCCTGCTTCTCACCTTATGATGAGTGTAAAAGTGCTTTTTAAAAGCCTACTTGCAAAAATAACATGAATATGAATTTTATTTTATTTTAATAATTTTAGGTCCGGTAGGATTGATTGGTGTGATAGAAAAACTTAATAATATGTATATCCTGTCCATTTTTGTCCTCGAAGAGCACTATAAAATACATAAATAAAAATAAGGTTCATATTCCTTTATCCATATTTCTTCTGATCAAAACCTTGTTGTTAACAAACCCATAAATCCTTTCAAATCAAAATCAAATGCCAAAGGTGAAAAGGTAAGCACTGGGCTTGATGTGTATTGATACCTTGACTTTTTCAATCCCCTGAAATATGCCATAATACACGTATACGGTGTCCTTTGGACCGTGAAGAAATCCCGGTCCCGTAATACGTACGGTGAAGGAAACTAGACGCAAAAAAAGGTCTAATAAATAATTGATAGTCACGTGCAAAAAATATAATTCATTGGAATCTAGGCCTTATTACAGCGAAATAAATTTGAACAAACAAAAGAATTGATACCTACTTAATCATAAAAAAACTTAATTTCTTATTCTTCTTTTGAATATCTACCATTATATCTATTTCTTCGGCGTAGGCGATAAACTAGGTATTTATTTATTTTCTTTTTTTAAATATATCTTTTATTATTTTTATTCCGTAAACACAAAGCAATATTGTAGTATTTTAAGAAACAAGTTAGAAGGACATGTCCCCTTAATTTTTTTGCTTTTTATAGTTCTTATCATTCTAATTTTTTTATTACACCATTATGTCGGCAAATATTAAGCCTATTAGGAAAAAGGAAAAAATAAAAATATCACAAAATGTTTCTAACATTCACCAATTTACACGCCATGGTACAATGTGTCAAGTCGCCTCTCTGGCAAATCTCCATCTGGATAATGGCGAGCGCCACGACCTATTGCTATGACAATTTGCAATTCGTAATAGTACCCCTCATAATAACGAGGGCGTCTGATCAATATTGTTATGCTAATGGTATTGATACTTGTGTTAGAAATGTTAGAGACTTGAAAAAAATACGTGTGATGTTGATTACACTGTAAGGTCTATAATGTTCTAGAATGTTTACTTCTTTTGTAATATATTTGAGACATGATGTGAGGTATACTTCTTTTACTTTTATTCAAAGAAAGAATATGGAGACCACCCTTACTAATGTGATATACAATAAATAATTTGAATGTGGATTTGAATCGGAGAATCTTTTTTTTTTCTTTTTTACGATATTGAAAATACAAAATATGACTAATAGTCCCGTTAACCCCTCGTGGTACTAACCCGCGTTCCTCGGATTTGAACACCGACACCATTGATCTATAGCTGTTATTTTAGTTTCTGAAAGAGACTTTTTTTCAAAGAACTGAATAGGTAATTTATAATTTATTTTACTTGCATTTTATCGATACGTACACACGCCCACACTATCCCTTTCCGTTTTTGCTCTCGCTCTAATCAAATGGCGATTCTTTGCAATAGAACGAGATGACATGACTTTCAATGGGCAGTTAACACTGTTGGCGATAGTACTTATAATAGGTACTTAGATATTTATTTATTTATAGGCACAACAACAGAATACAATAATATAGCATTTAAGTAACCATAAAAAAATCGAATAAATTACCTTAGGATGATCCCTGACGGGTACCACGACCCTCACGCACACTTTAACGGGCTTGTCCCTGGTGATGTCCAGCATCCTCCTCTCTCCTCTCCATTCACCTGGGAACAAAAGAAAAACGGTTATTTTTGAAAATAGAAACACTTATTGAAAGTTTGCACCAGTTTGCACGAATGTTTTTGGCAATTTGTCACTTGTCAAAATCAACACTGGTTATTTTAATAATATTTTACGTAATAATATACAGGATGTCCAAAAAATTAGAGTCAAGCCGAATCCCAGAGGTAGAGCATCACTGGGGCTACTTCTGGGCTTCGGCTTGACACTACTTTTTGGGACATCATGTACCTATATTAAAATCTGACAAAATTAGCAAAATACAGGGAACATTTTACGGTATTAATCTTAACATTATTTAAATGAACTATTTATTCACTCATTTAGACTCGACATGGATGAAATCAATCGTTATTAATGGAGAACAGAGAATTAGCTGTTAAAATGTACTGGCTTTCATAGGTTCGTTAAAAAATATTATTGTAAAGAGGAGCTTTAGATTTGAAGTCACTTAAATAAAAACAACATTCAACATTTGGACTGTGTATCTGGTGCGGATTAGAACAAAATTGTTCCTAAAATATAAGCTCGTAGGTAGCCTATTGTCGGCTGTAACTAAAAACAAAATATTCAAATCAATACACAGCCTTGAGCCCATAAATAAAAATCGGGATTAACTGTCAGCGAAAACAAAGCCGAATTTCTACACGAGTGAGCAATAAAATCGAATTTCAAGCGCGTATCGTGAATAGAAAAAAAAACAGGCACTCTGGCCAATCAGTCAAGAGCACGCTCGCACTCGAGCGCCGCCATATTTAATCCACGTTTGACAGCTGTCATTTTTCCCGCCAAACGCGCAACCTTTGCCCGTATTATTTTTCATGGGTACGTTCGAGACCCTAATCGGATGTCAATCGCGTCGTATGACAATGGATTCGCGAAAAATAATAGCGCTTTCATGTTTATTCTAACACATAATGTTGTTTTTCCAGCTTCCATCATTATTTTCATAATGTGACTGATTTGTTTTTGAATTGAATTGAATTAATTCATCAATTTTTCTCTATAAAACTATCCCCTGAATATAAAAGACTTCTATGATGCGTTTAAACTTCAACTTGCTTTAGAGAACTTCCTCTTTTTTTGAAGTCGCTATTTTTTTTTGTATTTTGATAATTCAGATAAAAGAAGAAGGCTATGTTTTTTGTATTTGATAATTCAGATCTCCATTATTTTACAGGTTACAGATTTATAAATATTTTTATGTTTGTTAGTGTGAATGTTAGTATTAAAATGCCTTTTCAAGGAGAGAGTGAATAGGCACTTACAGGGCAGATTATGTATTATCCTAGACTGCATTCCACTTAACATCAGGTGCGATTGTGGTCAAATATCTGCCTTGTTATGCATAAAAAATACTACTAAATGGGATACTGCAAGAAACGGGATGTCGCCGTTTGAACGAGCAATTATGTGCCTATATTGTTAATATTACTATACATTAAAATATCCTTACTATCTGAAACTCCATGCATTGCAACGAAGGGTAAACTGTACTCTACAGTCTGCTAATGACAGCTCGTTTACCCTAATGCTCGTGGACTCGATATAGATCCAGCTTGTGTCTAGAAAATGGATAAACTTTGGTAGGTAACTATTTAGTATTAGTTCAATAGTTTAATGGTGGAATAGTTTGCATTTAGTCGTGAATGTGTCTTGAAACATTATCTTGATGTGATTGATGATACGAAGACACATCGAGTTACATTATTGTGGTATCTTATTGTTACTTATAGGTATGAATATATGTAATAGGTTTCTTACAAAATTGTATTTTGAAATACTGACGACTATGTTAAGTCTATAATTACTACAACTACAGATCATCATCATCATTTCAGCCACAGGACGTCCACTATTGAAAGTAGACCTCCCACAGTGATTTCCATATTGGCCGGTTGGTAGTGGCCTGTATGAGGCTGCACCTTTATGAGGTCGTCGGTCCACCTTGTGGGTGGTCCTACTTTGGAAGTAGAATGTTTTAACTTTGACAAACGTCAAAAATCTGTCAAAACTTCATACAAAAACACCGGTTATCGTTATAGTTACGGTTAAAATTAGGTGGTGCAACTCGGCCTTAGTATTTCAAAACCTAAATAGGTTATTTTAGGAAACACAATGATGCTATCTTACGTCTGAGATAGAAACAGTTACCAAAACAAAAACAGACTAAAAACAACGCGTGCGTCAAAAGAAAAATAAACTCTGTTGTCTATGAAAACCGACGAATCCTAACCAAAGAGTTGAGAAATACCGAGAAAAGAAAGCAAAATAACGTTTAGCAAACTTTTTTTATTATTTCTAATAACAAACCTTTTTTTAGGTTTCTTTTGGAATATTTTTTAGGTGTAGGAAAGTTTGACGCGTGATAGGCACTCTCTGGGCGTGACGGTGAACTTTTCTTCAATATTGTTTAATATTGAGATACTGAGTGAAGCGAAACAATGAATTATTTTTTAGATTTCTGAGGTAAAAGATTCAATAAGTTTGTTGTGATATTTTTTAAATCAGGTGCCTAGTGACCCAGCAGTCTATTAATGATCCAATTGCCTTATTTGGGCGAAAAATAAATCTATACTACTACTTCAGTATAGTTAATAGATTTCTTCAAGTTTGAGATACTCCAAATAAAAATATAACATACTCTTGAATTTCAAATAAAAATATAACATACTTTTCAAAACTTATCAAACTTAAACTCTATAGGAAGAATGTTCCAGAAGTACGAGGCTATTTTATTTATGGTAATCGCTGGTACAAGCGCTATCACATTGTGGTCAACACTAGCATCTTATACAGGTGTAAATAAGTGCGATTTTTCAACAGAAATGTATAGTCTTTTGCTGACTGTACCTACTTACCTAGTAACGGTACGGTCTGCGAGATATTTTAATATGTACGAGCTTTGTAGATTCGAAAATCCTGCATCGGGGTAGTGATGGGATGAATATGCCGCGGGACAGAAATCGGGACAGGTTGGGACGGTGGTTACGGAGTATGGACAAAAATATTCAATTATTTGTTGTCATAATAATTATTATTATGACAGAGAAAAAAACGAATCTTATACCTTAAATTCTTCTAAACTTATTTGGTGAATATTAGTTTTACGTTGAAAGTCCTACCTAAGATAAAATTATAAAGATTCCCCAAAAAAGTTACGGGACTATTCCCACCTCTCGTTCCCACTACTGCAACTCCTGTGTAGCCAGGATCTACAGCTTGACCGCCACAAAAACCCAACCAATGAAGGTCAAGTTTGTCCCGGGGGAAAGTTAAACTGTCATTGGACCCGCAACGAAATTAATCAGAAGAACATAGGAGGAGTTCGAAATTAAGGTTCGACTTCCCTCCATTGCAAAGCGGATGACAGGTGACAAACAAAAGTTTAAAACCTTTAAGAAAAGATTATGCACCACGGACAATAAATTAAATTAAGGGGGCCTATCTTATGAGCAATTAGCAACTACCTGCCAATAATATTTTTCACAAAATCGCTTAAAAGCACGGAAATTTTTCCTTGTCGCGACAAGATCGGTGTAATAAATTGCGGAAACAGATGTATGTTGTATTGAATTAAGCATTATATCACGTTCATGTTTCCAAAGATCACACTCCCACAAGATATGATGGGCAGACTGCTCATGACTGACATCATCAGTGGAACACTCGCAAAAAGGAGACGGAACTAGTTTGAATTCGTGAAGTTTATGTTTAAAGTTGCCATGTCCCGTGAGGAACTGCGACGAGCAATGGTCGATTCCTAACCATCGCCTAGTTAGACGTTAGTATACTACCAAAAAAGTTAGTATACTATTTTTTCTAAAATAAAAACAAGTTTTAAATGGTATAGTGATACTTATATGACCTAAAAGTGCTAATTTTATTTCCAGTCAAGATACATTTATATGTGTGAGTGGTAAAAAAGTCCACAGACAAACTTAATGAACTATTGAAGTGAGCATAATCGAATTAAGTTGTATTTAAGCAATTTCTTGGAAAATGATATAAACTAAGTCTGCAACATTCGAAACAACTTGGGATGGGACTTTACACTAAGTAAATTTAACTAAACTACGAAGACGACGCTCAATTTCATATTCATAATCAACTTCATACTCTGATTAAGCAAACGAAGTGTCAGGCACAACTAATTTTGAAGTCTGGGCCGCAATGGATGTTGTTTCAGCAGTTCTTTTTACTAAATGAATGAACATTTCTCTTGATACTACTACTTATAACATTTGCGGGGTAGTGTACAAACAGCGAGAGAGAATTTAGTGATATTGGTATTCCTTATTAAATAATTACAAAAACAGTATTGTACAGTTCCTTTATTACAGTCATACGATAATTTATTTAGTTATCATCATCATACTAAATATTGGGACATGTCAATTTTTTCACAACCTTTCTTCAAATAAAACAAATATTCCTTATATCTTACTTGACGCTTGAAGTGAACCATTCGTTGATTGTTGTTCAAAATTAATTTAACTTTTTTTTTTATCCACAACGAGGAAACTCTTGGCCAGTATCTCACCTGATGGTAAGTGATGATCAGGCCGAAGGTGGAAGCGAGCTTCAACCGGAATCCTCAAACCACGGGGGAACTGGCTATCTTACCTCTAACTGCCGGATCGCAACAATGCTGTTAACATTGTTGTTATGGCGACAGACTTAGGTAAGATGGTGGTAGTAAGCCAGGCGGACTTAGAACAAGCCAACCAAACCGAACAGAAAAATCTGCCCCCACTGGGAATCGAACCCGGGACCTCTGCGTCTGAAGCAGGTGGTCTTACTACTAGACCACAGAGGCGGTTAAACTATGACAAAGTTGTTACCCTGGTCCCTATTTGCAAGCCGAATAGTTAACTTTTCATGAAGCTACTGTATGTATAACTACTGTGACTTGCCTAAGTGGTTCGAATGGACTGAATCGCGAAGGATGCATTAGTACTTAATGGCGTAACGTTGTACAGTCAGCAGCTTATCAAACTACACATTTGCGTTGTATAATCGACCTTATTTCAACTACATACGGTCTATCTTGATGTGCAGTCATCCGTAACTCTATGTAGTTAGAACATTGGAGTCTCGTGTCAGATTTACTTAGATAATGATGAAGAGACAAGACTAAACTTTTAAGCGATGCCCTTGGGGGATTTTAAGTTTTAACACACACTTTTTAAGATTTAAAACACTTTACATAAGATCTTTTTACAAAACAAATAAGAGTTAAAAGTTTTGGAGACGTTGCTTTTTATCCGACTTCAAAAAAGGAGGAGGTTATATGTCCGGTTGTAAGTAATTTTTTTATCAAACCAGTACATGTACCTACTTATTTGTTTTATTGCTTTTAGTGTCCTCTAAGATTCTAAAAATATTTATTCTTTATTTTTAATACAGATAGAGTCAATAAGTAGGTACCTACTTTAGTAAAAATTCAAAAGAAACCCTCTTTCATGTGAATTTGTTGTGGTTAGATTTTTAAGCTTTTTGAGACTAGGTTACCTACTTATAAACAAAACTGGGACATGTCCCACATTTGTTTCTTCTTCCCAACACTATTAGGTAGCGAATTTAAAAAACTATGTCAAGATCTGACTTTCAAACCCGATGAAAGAACTCGCCTAATTTTTGAATTTTTTATTTTCACTCTTGAATTTTTATGTCGAAATATGGCGGAGGTGTAGTAATTAATTCTTTCAGGTATCACACCAATTTAACTATGTCTAAACTGAGCGAAGATTGTACCATTTTATTTCAATGTTACTTTGTGGTTCACCCCTTCATGGGCAATGTCGCCTCAAATTAATAATACAGAATTTTAAAGACACTCATAATGTTCATACGAATAACAGCACAAAACTACAACCTCAGTGACGTTGTTGGTCATCTGACTCAAGGATAAGATTTTTAGGCAAAGCCCTCGCATATTATTATGACACTTATAAATGCCAGTTTTCACCAGCAGTCCCTAATTTTTAGGTAACCCCTTTGAAAACAAAATTCCTGTTGTGTTACCAAAGGAGTCACTTAAAAATTAGGGATTGATGGTGAAAAAAACGGGGGTTTGAAACGAAACTTAAGGCATGAAGAAACGCACAGTTTTTATGGGCTAGCTCTCCCCTTGAGTACCTCTATGCTTATCTCCATGGAAATCATGTCATGTTTAAATCGCGCTTAAACCACATCTATTTGATGCTAAAGGGTTTAATTATTACCTAGCATGCACGTAGCTGTAGTAAGCTCCAAGCAAATCTCCACGCTCTATAATATGCTATATTAGCTTTAACCATAAAGTTATGCAGACTCGGATTTATATTGCAAGCTCTAAAAATTTATGAGCAATTGTAGTTCTGCAATTTTTATCTTAGCCTCTTTTATTACGCTATAAAATACCTCGGATTGGAATAGGAAATTTTAAACTGCAACCTTGGGCTATGAATATGAACAATTCTCTTTAAATCTTTATTTTGACTTGATCAAAACAAATAACTTTAAGAGCAGTAAAAGTTCAAACCATTTCCATACAAAGTCACTTTGTAAGTATTGTCCATGATTGCGTAAAAACAAAAGCAACACAACTTCTGTTTCTCTCGATAAAATTTCAAAATCCCAAACCCGGGACAAAACTTAATAAAAGTTTTATCAGAACGGGTCGCAGCTATCGTCCCATCCGCCCCGACACTATTTGGCAGGCAATACCGGATGGATCCGCCGTGAACCGGTTCGTACTGGCTGCTAACTGCCGAAAACTGGTTCTGTGGGTGTATCGCGTTGATAGCTGGACCTGGGTCTGATACGACTTGTAATAAAACCACAGAATATTGCGAGTACAGTAAGCCTTGTATTTGGGGACAAGCAATTTGTATGATTCCTAAGTGAATAACATTCTTGATTAATAAAGTCTAAGTACATAATGTTGAGACATTAGCGAGAAACTTCCAGCACTTGCTATAAAAAAAATACATTTGTGTTTAATACAAGAAATTGTTTGCCTTCAAAAACCGAACTCCAGCAATTTCAGCCGGAGATTAAAAAAAAAGTACATAATGTAAATTGATTTAATGTTGTGCCTTTACATGTAATTGTACATGTCATGATAATTATTGAATTTATAATTATCATGACATAATCAAGTCTTAATGTTAAAAAAATTGCTGTTTTCACAAACTTGGTTCTTCGAACCGGATAAGATTTTCGCCGTAATGCCGTCCTTTCTGATGGATCAAATTCATGAAGGCTGTATCTTTTAGTCATTTTAATTTGTCGGTTGTACCGACGTTTATTGTAGGTTTGTTTCTTAGTTTTTGGTTGCAAATTAGCTAAGCAAGGAGGTTCGTGTATAATATGTACAAGATTACATCGTCAGCTGCGGTCCAATTTGAATTCCCCGGCGCAAATGTTAATGTGATAATCACGTGTATTACGCTTTGTATTGGAGGAAATTAGTTTGGTAGTTAGACCAATATTGAACTATTTTCGTGAAAACGAGAACCTCATAAGCTGGATCTAGCAAAAAAAAGTTATGTGTTAAAATACATTTTCATGTATGTTTCACCTAAGGCCTAGAACAGACGGTGAAACGCAACTGCAACGAAACTGCAACTTTGTGATGATTCTGATGAATGAAACTGAAACTAAAAGTTTCAAACTGGTCGCGTCATGGTGTGGTCTCTCAACGGACGCTATGGCAGAAACTTAGATGTAACTCAAAAGTAACTAGCACTTGCAGTTTCGTTGCAGTTGCGTTTCACCGTCTGTTCTGGGCCTAACAGAAAGCTTAATGTCGAAAGCTTTATAAAGTCAAAGCTTTTATTCAGTACTTAGACCCTTTTCAGGGCGTTTAAACACGTTCCAAATAGCTTGCCCTATCATCACTTCGGGACAACATATGGGCTGGTACTGAGAAGAAGTGGCGGAAGAAACTCAGTCAGCAGTGTATGGCCTTAGCGTCTTGCTTTAACAGTGCTTGGAGTTTTGGGCTGACACTGTGTAGGTTTGTTGTCAACACGAAAAGAAGAAGAAGTGCTTGTAAAGCCTGGTCGCCCGTCGCACAGTCCCGACAGCAATATAATTACACGCGAGCAATAAGGATGGATAGCTTGGGGTCATTGGACAAAATTCTACGTGCTCACGGACCAGGCTTTAGTGCATATTTGTTTCTTTTTATAACCTTCTCTGAATATAAAGTAAATGTACACCAAAAACGAAAAAGATGTTACTGTATTTAAAAAATACGTAGGTACTCTATACACAGAGCAGTTATACCGCCCCAGTTACACCCTGTTAATATTCGCCGGAAAATTCTCGTTACATCCAGTTGCAACCGGTGCAAACCGGTTATGAAGTGATGTGCAAATTGCCCCGTTCTGGGAATCGGACTTTACGGGAACAGAGATAGCCTAATTGGCACTCCTGTTTGCTCACGATAGGGAACGGGAGCCCGCAGCTGGGGAAATGACTGTTTGAAAAGCCAGTGTGCTATTTCAAGCTCTTTGCGTGATTTTGATGAGCTCCTTTGTTGTTTTTGTATTCGATTATCTTTATTCTTTTATGGAAGTCTTTCTATCTAGGTATAAGGTAATGTATGTAACAACGCTCAAAACTAGTTTCTAACTCAAGCAAAGATTTAGGTGTGTGATTGGTTGACGCACCTGCAAACAGATCTGTTTCAGAAAATAGTGCCATGAATCAGGAATCATGTTTCAGAAACAGACGCCAGTCTAAATCGAACTGAGACGAGATGACTTATAATACATGTAGGTACAGTAATTCCATTTCCCGAGCTGGTATAAACGCAAATGAAAGAAAAATTCCCAGACGGTTGGATATTTCCCAGACGGTTGGTAGGGTTAATATTGGGACGTGTAAAAGTGCTTTCTAAAAGCCTATTTGCAAAAAAAAAATGAATTTTATGAATTTTAATTTTTAATTTTATTCAGCAATTAACCATGAAAAAACTAGAAGCAATATTTTCCATAATAATGGTGGTAGGCAGGTACTTTATTGTTCCAGATCCTCCGATTAAATCTTCTAGAACAATTAATTTGAAGATTTGAACAATTATAGGTACACTTTGCTAAGTTAATTTCTTAGTTAACTTAGCTATATTACTAGTAGGAAGATTATGGCTTTGTTTGGGACTAGGAGTTCCTACTTCAAGCCAGCCACAGAGCCAAATAAGTACTAAGTTCCTATCTAGTTCTTACCAAAAACTGAACCCACTGCCCCTCTCTCTTGTACCAGTCCAACTGCGGGCCAGATAAGGCTTTCTGAACTTTCTGCGTGGTTCTGTCAAAGTTTTAACCGAAGCCAGATTTCATCAGCTACGGGCTCCGTTGTTTCGAGCGTGACGCAAGATAATCGTGCTCGTACGGGCTTGAAGTTGAAGCAAACAATCGATTCGAGATTCTGAACTCGATTATAAATACCGAGTATTATTCGGTTTTGCTTTCATCAAATTATTCGACGAATAATTCGGTTACAGGAGTATAAGAGTATAAGTTGACTGATACAATCGTTCACATTGCTGGCAGAACCTATTCGTCGAACGCTCGTCTCGCTAAAATCTCTCTTCGTAGAATTGCTCCACCAACTACTCTACGTACGGTAAGCTCGCTTTTGATTGGGCTGAAATCTGGGTAATCTGGCACGTAGATAGTTATTATGACGTAGATACCCACTGAGAAAGGATTTTTCAAATTCACCCTCTAACTAAGGGGATGAAACGGGAGTCCAATACTTATAGTACCTACATAAGACCCCTACCGATAAAATCTTATATTGCAATGCAACTATATTACTATGTAAAAACTAAACTAAAATACTGAACAAACATAAACACGCATTAGTATTATTAAATTGTCAAGCGCATCATAAGCTTTTAGCCTAAAATCCAGGTGTCCGAGTTAACAGTTCCGGACGGCGGTCCACCGCAGGAACTAACTAGTTGCAACTAGTTCAATCGAGTTAGCGCCGCCGGTAACCGGATATAACTGGACCGGCGGACGCTCAATGGCGACGGAAAAGTTGTTGATTCGAAATAACAAGGGGGTGGGGCGATAGGGTTGTCTAGTTGATGTATTTTTTAGTTTAATTACGAAGATGTAGTAAGATAGGAAAAGATAGGATAGTCTGTCAAAAAAACAGACAGGTTTTAGTCATTAACTAGATTTGGATTTTTTAAATATTTGGATTTTTATTTCATCTTCACTTTTTCTTTCTTTACGTTTGCCGTCCGTTTTGATTGTGTTTGATTTTTACGATTCCGAATATTATTGTTTTTTCTTTTGGTTCCAACAAATACCATTCCTAAACAAAGCAGCTTTTGTACTTATAAAGATACTGATTTTCATATAGGTGCGTATACTCGTATGTCTTCAAACATTATGTCTAATGATTTTGCTATCACATTAACATTTTGCTCCCGGTGGAATTCAAACCTGCAGCCGAAGCTTAATTAAATTGCGGCTCCATTAAGCTAGACAGACAGAAATCTAGTTCATAATATCTCTACTAGAGCCACAGCAAATAATCATGTTACTTTAGTATAAGAGATCAACGATTTAGCCACTTTTTAGAAGCTGAATGCAGCGACCACGTATTTCACACCGCATTCTTAAAATCGCCAAACGAGGCTATTGAGTCGCTTTTCAGAAGTTCGATGCAGCGACAGCAGTCGCTAAAACGCACGATTCCGATACCGCGTCCGAACGTATGAAGTCGTGAAATCGCGATGCTGCATCGATAAAATTGCTAAAACGCCCGATTCCGATATCGCGTTCGAACGCAAAGTCGCGAAATCGCGATGCTGCATCGACAGTCTTTTTAATTTGAGCATTTTGAAATTCAGTGGCGGGTAAAATCGCCGATTGCCGATGCTAAAAGTAACACTTCTACTAACCCTTAAATCTCTATTATGCAGCAAATTTGGTTAAGCCATTAGATACTTGCGAACCACTTAAGGCTCAATATCGTAAAGCCAGCGTAACACTAAGCAACTATTTTAGCATATAATTTGTTTGTGCACTGACTTTACACAGTGCAAACAACTTTCAGCTTTCGACCTTATTGCATTATAAGTTTGAGTGTTAACTCGTTCCATTAACGGTACATCAAATAAACAATGTGGATTCCTAATTTTATACAGGGTCTCCCAAAAAGTAGTGTCAAGCCGAGGCCCAGGAATATGTTCTGCGATTTTTGATAGTTTTCGAGTTATGATTGTTTTAAATTTCTGTGCTAAGGCACTTTTTTGGTCACTGTGGCGCAAATAGTCAACTTACATGCCTATTTTTTTATTATTATTAGATGAATACTAGGCCTAGCTGATTCAGTATTTACATCCATAACACGAATGTAAACTAAAATCCTGTATGTTGTAAAAAAAACTCACAACTCGAAAACTATCAAAAGTCACGGTGATTTGGGTAGCCCTAGTGATGCTCTACCTCTGGGCATCGACTTAACTCTACTTTTTGGGACATCCTGTATAACAAACGTCATAAGTCTGTTAAACTCCATAATAAATCATCAGTTATGGTTAAAGTAAGGTGCCATAGTGGTATATTTTGAAGTGTTCACTTTTCTTGTGGTTTTTATCCATCTATCATCATCATCATCATTTCAGCCATAGGACGTCCACTGCTGAACATAGGCCTCCTCCAATGCTTTCCATGTTGATCGATTGGTAGCGACCTGTGTCCAGCGCTTCCCTGCTACCTTTACGATGTCGTCGGTCCACCTTGTATGTGGACGTCCCACGCTGCGTTTTCCGGTACGCGGCCTCCATTCCAGAACCTTGCTGCCCCATCGGCCGTCAGTTCTGCGTACTATGTGCCCTCTATTATCCATTTATGCCTTTTCGTAGTCTAGTGTAATGTTTCTATCACAAATTGAAGACTATCTACGTTATGAAACTGAATTAAATGCAAACATTGACAGAAGAACATTAAATCTTAACGACTAATATTACAGTACAGTGTTTATTTCTGATGCCATCTAAGCCGCCATTAGTGGATTTATTTTCGTGGCTAAGATCGTATCGCACGAAATAAGGAACCGATTTAGTAAACGACATCAAGCTACCACTTAGGCCTTCTTATATAATTGTGATAAGTTCTATTTTGCCACAAAATGTTAATAGGTATTGGTGACTGTACATATTAAGTTCTGGTGGCGAAGGTGAACCGAAATAGCATTTATGTGACTTTTCTTATAATATCCGGTTCGGAATACCCTACTTTATACACATAAAAATAATACTAATGTAGTACTCAAAGGTACTAGAAAATTAGGCACATTTTTTCTCGACCTTCAATAAAAAGTGCAAAAACTTAATGGTATGTTTCAGTTACAATAAAGAGTAATCTCAAAAGAATTAATTTGCACTAATACTAATATATCTGAGTGACACCCCTAATTTACTTCAATTTGTTTGTAATTACTATTACTTGTACATAAGATCCTGCATTGTTTGACATAACATGCTGTCGTATGTACAAGAAATACTGAAATAGGAATACAAATATAAAAAAAAATAAGATAACATAGTTACTTAGAAAACTCGCTTTTTCAATTTCAACCCCTCTAAGCCCTTTACTGGTTCTTTTAGATAAATGAAGAATGTTTGAAAAGAATTCGTCCACAGTAATAGTAATCTGTTTGAGTGACAACCCTAATCTAGTTCCAGTAGATTGGTTCCGCCGAAAACTGGTATTGTCCGGCACAAAGCGGATCCGTTTGGTTCCGTATGATTTTGAGTATTTGCGATTTCTCCACTGACTTCTTTTGATGTTTACCGTTAAATTAAAGTTTTTTTTGGTACCTACCCAATAACATTTTTTCTTTCACAGCATTTTAAATTACTGTTTTAGTTTTTCAGTCAAAGATATGTAAGATTTATTTTAGATTGGAACTTTCATATTTTGGTAACATACGTGACACAAGTTGACATTGAATTATTGTTTTTTTTTTATTTTGGTCAAAAGCTCGTCACGATTAAGGTGGATGGGTTAAGTTATTAGTAAATAAATAACTTATTAACTATTGTATTCGTCATTTTAACTAAATAACTACAACGACCTGGTCCTTCCCGAGACCTTGACTAGATCGTTGGTCCACCGAGGATCGTTGGTCCACCGAGGATCGTTGGGCCACCGAGGATCGTTGGGCCACCGAGGATCGTTGGGCCACCGGCCACCGAGGATCGTTGGTCCACCGAGGATCGTTGGGCCACTGAGGCAATACCTAGCCCAAAAGGCCTTTATCAAAGAAAAATATATTTATTTTAACCGTTCAATGTACTCGTGTAGTTAAACTCAATTTATTATGCCACAACACACTTCAGACACATTTTACTTTGAAGTATGATTCAAACCATCCAACTACATACCAATTTACCCAACACTTAATTATCCCAAAGCTGTGGGTACTGTACTACCCTACGGATCGTTAAGGCATAGAAATAGAACCATTTTGCGTAGGCGGTTTTATCTCAAGAGCTTTGCTCAAAAGCTTTGTAGTGATGTTAAATGATTTATAGACTCACTTGACGTTAATTTCATGAGCTGTCAATACTCAATTCTTCCATTTTTGCAAGGTATACAATACAAGACGATGACGTCACATTTTGTCAATGGACAAGCTTTTTATCAATTTGAAAGCTTGTAAAAATGTAGGTAGATACGAGTACAATTGAAGAGAAAGCATTCGAGTTTGACACCAGAATGGTATGATTTTTGGGTAACTTTTGATTTAAAATTATTTTTGAATGTCTTAATGGGGGAAGGAATGACAGTAATATTGATGTCAATATTTCAGATAGTGCCTGGAGGCGTTTTTTGTGTGAGTTGTTAGTTACAAATCATACCATAATTGGCCAAATAATCACTATACCTATCTACTTTTACGTAGCGACTCGAGTATCGATATAATGTCGTTACATCACTAGCGTGTATCATTAGCGAAAATGGCGAAGATCTAGCTGATCCAGATAAAGAATAAAGACCTTGCGATTTTAACACGTTCTTCGTGAGTAAGTCTTGTATTTGATATCTTTACTTATCCATAGTGAAACACGAGGTGAGTTTTTCTAGTAACTATTTTACTAGAAAATTTAGCTTTTTTAAGTAACAGCGAAATTATTTACATTGGAACGATTTTGTTATACATCGCTCGTCCGTTCCTTTCGTTACGTCCAAAGCTGGACTAAAGATCTCCCAAGAACTTCCACAACAACCGGTCCTGAGCTGCCCGCATCCAGGTGCTTTCTGCGACATTCACCAGGTCGTCGGCCCACCTAGCGGGACGTCTGCAGCTGCTAAAGAACTTTTCTACCACAACAAATATTTGTGTGTGCTTTTTTGTAACCAAAGTTATTTTAAAAAATCAACGACAAAATTGTGAGAATCGCTATTAAATAACAAAAATATGAGCCTATTGAAAATGAAGCCTTATTATACGGAAATATTGTAGTTGCCAAAAATACATATTAAAGCTTTTCAATACACAAAGGCAGGGCAGAATCATTGTATTTTTGTTGGTACGTTTTATATGGGGCTTCTACCCTATAGTACAAACCATAAACGAAAGGGAAAAATAGAAAAATAATTTTCTTTATACCCCAATACCCATTTACCTTAACTGAATAACAGCTACTACATATTGGACTTGATTGCGATCATAATAAGGTTGAAAATCAATGAAAATTGTTTTTCTCTGCAGCAGTTAAAGGGTTAACCCTTATACAGTCATAACATAACCAAATTCATTGTTTTGGACCTTAAACAAGCGAATAAGGTTCAAAATATAGTGGGAAATATATTCCCACTTCCCCATAAAAGAATTAACCCATCTAAATCTCTCGCTAACTCGTTTTACACCTTCAAAAACCCATAAAACTATAAATCCTGGTACATTCACTTATTCATACCTCACGCGGTTATACGTGGACCGTAAGAGCTATCATAAATGAAATTTATGGCGTGTACCGCCGTAAAAACCACCATTGATGTTGTAGGTTCCTCTTTATGATGGTGTAAAGGTAAATAGAGTAGGTTTTCCACCTTATATTCATGGTGGAATCACTTTGTCCGTCTGTGTTGGCTCATCATCATAATCATTTCAGCCACAGGACGTCCACTGCTGAACATAGGCCTCCCCCAATGATTTCCAAACTGACCGGTTGACTTGAAGTGGATAAATAAAAGTGATCTGTTTTACCCTACAGCCAATAGGGACGGAGCAGTAAAGAAAAATGTTGCTTATAAGGGAAATATTATTCAAACTATTTTCACGCGTACGAAGTCACGGCACAGAATAATAATAAGTACTACGTACAGAAGTTTTACTTCGCGAAGGTATTTAAAAAAATGTATGCTCAATGTCATTAACAATATGGTGTAATTTAGCTTGTCTCAAGAGTCAAGCAAGTTTGTCAGAAGTTTTGTTGACAAACGTCAGTGATCGGTACTGCGCCGAAGCTATAGGGCTGACTTCGGTAAAATGATGTGACGTGAGGTGCCAATCTGCAGAAAATGGCGGAGGAAATACATGATTTAGCATGAATTATCATGAATAATATTAACTACTTATTTACCTCTCAGTGTCTTCAGGCAACTTAAAAAAGTACATTCTGTGTTTTTATTATTATTTAGGCAGTTAAATACTGCACAGTATTTAGTACACCATTTTCTTTATTTTTTTCCATCATACACAAGAATACGCGTGCGTGAGTCAATGTTCGCTCGTATGTGAGGCCTTGTCGAATAGTACTCTTGTAGGGGGCAATCGTGCGTGTTTTGTTTTCGATGTAAACTCGCGGAGATGAACAGGCCTGGTAACGGGCACAGCTAGTTACTAACTATTGTTAGATGTGCGGTTTTAATACATTCAGACTACCTAGTATTACAATCTACTGTACATATTTTGAACACCTACCTAGATCATAATATAATAATGAATTGAGTACTCATACACGTGTATCGTAGCATTTATTAAATCATTGTTAATTTGGCGTTGTAATTGAAATAAACTGGGAAATATTTTCCCACTAAAATCCCGAACTTTTGGAGCGTAAACACCACTCGTCCTACGCATGGACAACGCTGTATTACGTAATTATATCCTGGATCCAGTTTGCTTTTTCGTTTTTCATTTGAGCACATTTACGCTTTTTTCATTTATTTTTGAACGGGTTTTTTGAGTGCATGCAGTAAAAAAATAATCCGTAAATAGTGTTGTACAACGACCGATGTTAACTATCGATAAAATTGATATATTAAATGATTTTTTTGATAGTTTTATATCGATGAAATCTATTTATAGATTGTTTTTTTAATACCTAGCTATAAACCCACCTAAATAGTGCCGTTTTGATTTAGTATTATCTTTTATGTATCTGTTTTAGTGTACAATAAAGTATTATAACTCTACTGGTTAATTCTGCAATCCGTGACGAACCGAAATACATACGCGCGAGCGAAATTGCATGAAGACATCTTTACAGATAAATTTTATCTTTTTCTTCTGAAACATAATATTATTTTATTTTACTACAGCAATGTATTTCAATTCAAATGAACCGGTACATAGCTCGTCCCACGTCATTGCATTTAGAATATTATCCTATCTGTTCCGCTGTCCCAGTTTTGTTTCAAAGAATTTCATATTTCTAGTGCTTGGTGGCGGAAGGTGTAAGCGTAAGCGGAATTTGGGTCTAATAATAATAATAATTTTTACAACTATCACATTAAGAGCGTTATTTGCTTTTGATGTTTTGAAAATAAATCAAATTAACTGCAGTTATTTAAGGCTCGAATAACAAGGATTTTCAGTCCCAGTGTCGCGGCATCACAGAGAAAGACTAAGCTGTTTTTGTGAATATATTGCAACGAAGTTGCTCTTCTTACTTGTGCCTTGTGAGGCATATTTACTTCACGGCCTGTTAGGCCCAAGCATCCAAGGCATAGGTACAAAACTGCCCCAGTTACGAGTGTTGCGGCGTATTCACGTTCTCGCTTGTGTTTTATTAGGCACACTTCCAGGTTTGTTGGGTTCAAGTGTTGTGGCGTCACAGACACGGGCATAAAATTGTGCCACTTATGAAGTAGTCTCGCTCTCGCTTGTGCCTTACAAGGCACACTTCATGGCCTGTTGGGCCCAAACTTTGTGGCATAAAACTGTGCCCGAAGTATTCTCGCTATCGCTTGTGCCTTACAAGGCACACTTCACGGCCTGTTGGGCCCGGATGCGGCGGCAGAGACACGGGCCGCTACCTTCATAATTGCCCGCGACGCCGTTAGGCTAATTCTGCCATTATTTTTCAGTGGAGACGTTTCTTTTGAAACTTGCTCACGGTTGCTGAAAGAGTCTTTAAGCGAAGATTTTCCTTAAATTGTCCGCGAATTTTAAAATTTTCTGGGGTAAATTTCGTTCGTTCGTTTCAGCCGAAAGAAGTCCACTGCTGGACAAAGGCCTCTCCTAAGGATTTCCACAAAGACCGATCCTGCGCCGCTCGCATCCAAATATCAAAGTTTTAAATAAGTATAAACAAAATAAGTACGTGTATTGTGAACTATAATAAGATAAGACGTGTCGTGTCCTACAAAATTTACGTCATCGAATAAATCGTTTTATTTGTCACAATTTCATTTCATTCGTAGAAATGAAATTGTGACAAATAAAACGATTTTTTAAAGATTCTGCAGTGTTTATTGTCATATACAGTCGTCTGTACGTCTGTTGCAGTTTCTCTCCAAACCGTACTTACGACAATTGACTCATCAACAACAGAATTGTCAACGACAGAAGCCAAATAAAAAGCTTGTAAAAAACAATCATTTCCATCTCAATCTCAATAAAGTGTCTGAAGCAAAGCTGAAGATATTTTAATTGGCGTACAGTTAGCGTCAAATAATTCGTGACACATAAACTGGCCAAAAAGTTGATAATACAACTTTATTCCAATTGTAACAAAGACGTTATTTGATGTTGACTGTACCATCTCACGGTTGACGCCAAGACATTACATTACGACATAAAAATACCGAAGTCGCCGTAATTTTGTCGGAAGAGTAATTACAACAAAATGGCTTGTAAAATATTGTAAATGAAGCGATAGTAAGAGCTTTGGCTGATTTATTTGAGATTATTTTCAGATCTCAATCGTTTAGAGAAAGTATTGTAGCGTAGTGATTGTAGATTGATATTGATTTGATTGATATTGATTTGATTGATATTGATTTGGTTCCGTGATCGCTTTGCTAGTCTCTCTAGATGAAGTGACAGTCGTGACCTGTGGTCGTGAGTGATAGATTCAATTTCAAAATCAGTTTCATTATGACCTTAGAAGTTGTAAGGCTGGGGATCTCGAGAGAAACTTCAGCTTTCAGTTTCGTGAAAAACCAATTTATTAGCGGAGCACATTTGCACCATGGCAGTTGAAACGAGAGAGAGCGAGCCTCGCACCTTTCATTAATTCCTTTCATTCGGTTTATTTTACCGTTCCACTATTTGAACGTTTCAACAAAATAAAAAAAATAAAAATAAAAGTTTCTTTTCTTTTACATTCCTACAACACATACTTGTAGTTAGTTCGCCCCGGCTTTTAATCCATCAGATCGCTCATCATCGGTCCAGTAGTTTTGAAGCCTTTTCAATACAAACATATAGAATAATGGTTTATGTATGACTGACTAGCTTTTGCCCGCGGCTTCACCCGCGTGAAATTTCGTTTGTCACAGATCGTCATAAATTATAACCTATATGTTATTCTGGGCTATAAACAATAATACTGTAAAGTTTAATCAAAATCCGTTCAGTAGTTTTTGCGTGAAAGAGTAACAGACATACAGACATCCAAATTTTCGCATTTAAATAATATTAGTAGGATTGTACAAAAGAGACGGCACAATTTAGGCAATTTTATCGCTATAAAGCCGCTCTCTCCTACTAGTAGGGAATTTAGTGCAAGAACCCCTCCACTTTGGTATAGAAGGCTCATTTTTGCACCAGTTGTTCTTTGGGTGCTCCTGAGTAGATTTCCGTCNATCTAAGTCGACTACGTCTATAATTTTCAAACGAAATAAAAATATATTATCGTTTTTTTAGCATAAATGAAAACGTTTATTTCAATATTTTTTTATTTAAAAAGTTGTCCTGCGCTTCTTAAACTAAACAAATCGCGTCCCCACCAGTGACTGTGTGTACGTCCCCTTACATCTGTATAAGCCAAAGAATATTTACATGGGACCACAATGCCGGCTTAATTTGAATACGCCGGACAGTCCAGCGGGTAAAAATATGAACAATAAACATGCGCACGTCAAATAGGTACGCAGGGCTGTACATAAAACTATTTTAAACGTCTACTCAGTTCTACGAGCTATGTGCTTCGTCTATTGCCACTTAAGTTTGACAATTTTACTAGAATCCTTGTCTTTTACAGCCTAAGTACATGATAGAATAAGGGCTATATTTCACCGGGACACCATGGCGGCGCAACCAGTCGCCGCTACCAACAAAATGTATACAGCTTTGCGCAACCAAACGGACACCAGGTGAGTAACTCTCTATAGAGCTGTATATATTTTGTTGGTAGCGGCGACTGGTTGCGCCGCCATGGTGAAATATAGCCCTAAGAGCCAAAGACGGTGCGTTGAGTGGCAGTAGCACATAGCTCGTAGTACTGATAATATGACTATTGATTTGGGGCAGAAAAGTTCTTAAGTGGAAAGAAGACTTAGTGTGGTTAGGCCCCACTCGGTGGACTGACAACCTGGTGAAGAAGGCTGCACGTAGGAAGGAAGTACATGTACATGTACCTACTACATGCGGGACGCATGAAAACCCCTTGGGGAGGCCATTGTCTAGCAGTGAATGAACTTCATAGTTATTTTTTAGCGTTAAGAGTTGCATCTCAAACTAAATTATAAATTATAAATGACTTGTAAAAATCAAACTGCCTAAGGCGGGAATCGAAACCTTATTTATAGAATTAACTTCAGTTGAAACGATTCAGATGAACAAACTCTAGTCAGATACAACTTGGTAATATTTCATTTTGTGGATGGGAACATCTCACACACAATTGTGGTGATACAAAAGGTACCACTTTACCTGTAAGTGTTTTCAACATAACATTTTATTTCTTGTTTATTATAAGTAAGTAAACTTTTTAGTAAGGTGGCAACCCTAAAGCGAACGCAATAAACAATATAGGGTGGACAAATATGAAAATAAATCCCACCGCACGGGTATCGGCAGTAGCACAACTCATTTGCCTACCGCCGAAGGTACAGTCGGACTCGTGTCTGGCTTCAGTAGTTTTGCAATAAAGCATTTTACTGAAGAATTTTACTATTTGAAGTTCTTTACCTACTCTAAATTTGTGGCAGATCAAAAGGCAGTAGGATTATCGTCATCGGATTTGGCCCACATAAGATTTTAAACTATAATCCATGTATTCTCATTACAAAAATTTCGCGTTGAGACCAGTTTTTCTATATTTTAATTAATTTGACAAACTTGACCTTCACTGGTTGGATTTTTATTGGCAGTCAAGCTGTAGATTTTGGCTACACAGGAGTTGCAGCGGTGTGAACGAGAGGTGGGAATTGTCTCGTTGGTTACACGCTATGGCCTAAGTGTACCTTAGACACCTTTTACTAAATCCACGGCAAGAGTCGTCGTATTATACTCTGCCTGAATCAAACGACTATTTTTTTTAACCTTCCGAGGCCCAGTGCTGGATAATAGACCTGTAAAGATGGTATAAGTTGGTGAAAATCTACACTTTTATACCTACTTATAATATAAATGCGAAAGTAACTCTGTCTGTCTGTCTTGCTTTTACGTCTAAACCACTGAACCGATTTTGATTAAGATATTTTGAGTCCTGGGAAAGGACATAGGATAGTTTATATTCCGGTTTTTGAAACAGGGACGCGCGATAAAGTTTTTCTGTGACAGACAAAATTCCACGCGGGCGAAGCCGCGGACGGAAGCTAGTAAATAAATAAATAAAAAAGAAATTAATATTTATTAATTAAAACATTATTACTAAGATAACTGTACTGACGAACGATTCAATAGTACCGCTCGCGAGCTTTTTGCTCGTACAACATCGGCTTTTAAATAGCTCCTTATTGATTTTAAAGGATTTGCCACACTGGCTGCGATCTGCGGGCAGCGGTCAGGTCAAAGTGTCAGTGGTCGTGACCAGGGATGTTATGGATATCCGTAACCGTAACCTAAACTTTCGGATACCTATCCGAAATAAAAAAATATCCGTAACCGTAACCATAACCGACTCAAAAGTTTCGGATGGTTTCGAATGTAGGCAGAGTCAAGGAATTATTGCATTTTGAAGTACATGAGTTTTTCCTTTAAGATATAAGCTTTTTTGTGAGACCAAATGTAATTTTTTTTATGTAAATTTTACATTCGTTTTTATAGAATAGCTCAAATACTAATAATACAATGCAAATACAATATACCTTAACGACCTGGTTTTTCTTGTGTTGGAAAATAACTGAAAAAGAAGTGAAAAATGTCATGTTTTTTTTTTTTTTCAAATTAAATCCATTCTTACTCCCTTAAAATGTATGAAACTTGTGTCTGTTTTCTACTTCTATTAGATAATTTTATTGGCTATCGCATGATATATCATATTTGCCTATTAGTGTTAAGTTACCATGCTATCACTTGTTTTTGAAAGACGAGGTGAAAACTAAAAATTAAAAACTGAAATCCTTGTAATTTTGCGACAAATGGGTCAAGCCCCAAATTTGAAGTACTTTCATCAATAAAAAATGTGTGTACATAGATTACGCCTTTAAAGTTTGATCACTACATGTCCCCGGACACACGGTATACAGGATGTGGTGTAAATAGTGGTCCAAAGCAAAAGGATCGATACACTGTACACTGAGGTACCACACACCAGTATTTTTAAAAAAATATTATGTTAAAGGGTGTTCAAAAAGTAAAGGTAAAGTCAACCGATTTGCTAGTAGTGAGTATTGAATTTCGAAACAAACTTGTTTATTTAAGTTCAGTTTGTAAAAAAAATGATTGGAATACTTATTTAATACATAAATGTAATCAAATTTGTAACGCAAAGTACCAATTTAAAAAAATACACACACCGGCAGATTTAGCGGAACGCAAAAAAAAGTATGAAAATAAGGAAAATAACTACTGATCTATGAAATATTTATTATACAAAATAAAGAGATAATTAAAATAAAATAAAATAACATATATTTTTTAAATATTTAGTCGTTTTTATTTAATAAAAAATCATCGAAACGAAATTTCAATTTTTCAGTTTTGAACAAAAATTAGAAATTGTAGCCAGATTAAAAATTAGGGTAGCTTATCACTATCCAAATGAATGAATTAATGATGGGTATTTCCCCCTCTTGCTCTGATGATGGTTTCCATTCATCTGAGCATACTGCAGTTAATGATATGAAGGGTATTTTGGGGCAATGTCTGCCATTCCTCTAGTAACGCGTTTCTCNTATATGTTATTTTATTTTATTTTAATTATCTCTTTATTTTGTATAATAAATATTTCATAGATCAGTAGTAATTTTCCTTATTTTCATACTTTTTTTTGCGTTCCGCTAAATCTGCCGGTGTGTGTATTTGGTTCATAAGCAAGTGAAGATTATTATTTTAGAATTTATTTAGAGTTCCTGGCACATCATGCTACCATGATTTGTATTTTTTCTTCAATTAATTTTGAACTCTATGTGTAAGACATAAGGTTCAAAATAGTTTAATTACATTGTATTAATGAAAATATCATAAGAAGAAAGCACTGAATAAAGAACTTGAATTTGTCTAAACGTCTAATGATTATTATTATTATTTTAATATACACTAGCGGCCGCCCGCGACTTCGTACGCGTGGATCTCGTTTTACCCCCCCTTCATCTATCTTACGCGGTTCAGATTTTTTCATACAAATGTTTTTTCCCGCTAACTCCCGTTTCCGTGGGAATTTTGCAATATCCTGTCGTAACTAAGCTTTAAGTTTACTAAGGTACCTGCATGCCAAATTTCAAGCGTCTATCTTACGCGGTTTAGATTTTTCATACAAATGTTTTTTCCGGCTAACTCCCGTTCCCGTGGGAATTTTGCAATATCCTGTTGTAACTAAGCTTTAAGTTTACTAAGGTACCTGCATGCCAAAATTCAAGCGTCTAACTTNTGTCTACCGACGGAAATATACTCAGGAGCACCCAAAGAACAACTGATGCAAAAATGAACCTTCTATACCAAAGTGGAGGGGTCTCCATACAAATCGTTGCACTAAATTCCCTACTATACAACCTAGCTAGAGGACAGTTGCTTACAAAGTGAAATAATACCTAACAAGTGTCCCATTTGTCAGTCAGTCTAATTCTAATTCAGTCATATCTATGAATGCATCAAAGCGACCTAAAATCAAATCGAGCCAACCTTTAGACCAGGGATGTTATGTATATCCGTATCCGTAATCAAAACTTTCGGATATCCGAAATAAAAAAATATCCGAAGCCGTAACCGTAACCGATTCAAAAGTTTCGGATAGTTTCGGATGTAGGCAGTTTGAATTGTTTTTTGTATAGCATTATATGTAAAGGCATAACAGCCTGATTTACCTTTGCTTTATAATGCCATCTAGTATCAATTTTTATTTTTTTATTACTTTTTATTCGATGTAAAGTGTGCGGCCATGAATGAACCGTGTTAGACAACTATTGCAAATTGCATTCTAAAGCACAGATATCCGTAACCGTAACCGAAACTTTCGGATATCCGAAAAAAAAAAATATCCGTAACCGAAACCGGTAAAATATTATTCCTATATCCGTAACCGTATCCATAACCGAAACTACATATCCGTGACATCCCTATCTTAGACGCACCATTACCGAGATCTGCCATCTCCAAAACAAAACAGCCGACCCCACTTGAGTTATACCGCCGGGAATAGAACCCTGGACAATTTGGAAGCGGTCCAAGTGCATCTTTTATGCATACGGCCCGTTGACAGATGCTGGATCTTCTGTAATTGCGTTTTGCGACGGCGAATGTTTACGAGCTCTAGAACGATTTAGAACAGTGCAATTTATACAATTGGTACTAAAAACGTCGCTAGATGTCGTTTTCTTGAATTTTTGAAAAAGTGCATGGAGTTTAGATATCTTTATTTACAACAGGAATTGTTCCCACTCTTACTGCATGGACATTAATTGGAATGATCCCTGTTGTAATTGTACAGGTACACTTGTTGTACCTGTTTAATATCAGTATTTCACACAAACACCTGAGAAACTTCACATTCAAGAAGGAGAAACTTTCTGCAATGTAAAATTTATATAAAAACTAGCTTTCCGCCCGCGGCTTCGCCCGCGTGGAATTTTGTCAGTCACAGCTTTATCGCGCGCGTCCCTGTTTCAAAATCCGGGATAAAAACTATCCTATGTCCTTTCCCGGGACTCAAACTATCTCTATGCCAAATTTTTATCAAAATCGGTTCAGTGGTTTAGGCGTGAAAGCGAGACAGACAGACAGAGTTACTTTCGCATTTATAATATTAGTATATAATACATACCTACCTGTTACTTTTCAGTTTCATGAAGAGACGGTTTTATGTCTTTCGTTTTATAACTCCTATTCGTACTAAATACATACACGATTAATTCAATAATGTGCTTTACTAAAGCCAAAATGTCCGAAGTTAATTCCAATTTATGTTACCAATAATAATATTATAAAACACCGGTTTTAACGCAATAACCATTTGTTAGAACTGCATATCGATTTGTTGCAGAACGGACATTTTGCCAGAACGTTAGGGATGACGATTGCAGAACGATTAATCGTATAATCGATTTGACAAAGAAATGTCGACGCCTGTAGTTAGCTTTGTACGATTACAGAACGAATAATAATCGATTACATAAACACAGAATCGTTTAAAAGTTTAAAGTTTGGAGAAAAGGAGTCTTTTTAACGACTTTGGCCTCTAATATCTAATGATTTCAAATAAAACAATTTAAGAATACACGAATAGAATGCTATAGAATTTTAGTGTGAACAAAAATAGATATTTCGTTGGTTTTATTTTTATGAACGATTTATAAATAAGTTCTTTAGGCTTTGATTCAAATAGATTCAAGCTTTTAAATCGCCATCCCTAACCGAATAGTCATTACATCGGTAACTAATTAATAATTACTTCAACGCTAAAACATATTAATATCAGATCTCACATTTCAACTCCTACAATAAACACATAGGAGCATAATATTTTCGTTAGTGTTCTATGAATATGAATTAGACTAGCGTAGTGTAAAAGCGCTAAAATTCTACGCTTAATTTACTATGAATGTTTAATTATGCCTAATTTATGCATAAGGTTTCACTTATAAACCTATCCTGGAAGAGTTAATATGGCCGTTGGAGTAAAAGGTTATCGAGTGGCGACCACAGCCCGGAAGGCGTAGTGTGGGCAAGCCTCCCACTAGGTGGATAGACGATCTGATGAAGGTCGCGGGAAGCATCTGGATGCGGGCGGCGCAGGACCAGTCGTAGTGAAAATCTTTGGGGAGGCCTTTGTCCAGTGGACGTCATTTTGTTGAAACGAACGATCTTCCTATATTTGATTCCAAGATACAATTTCTATACTTACTTGAATCTAAAATCTAGCACAACGGAGGTTGCAATAAGCACTAAGAAAGGGTTTTTTAATTATTAAGAAGGCTTTATACGAGTAGGAGTGAGACAGGGGTGCACCTTTGGCGCGTGATAGATTTAAAGTGACTATGACTATGAAAGTTCGACCGAACCACGCAAGCGAAACCGCGGGCAAAAGCTGTCTGAAATATACTAATACCTACATTTTCCCCTCAAAACGACGTCCCGCCGACTATTTTACAGCAACGTTGAAACGATTTAACGGACTTTAACAAATAGTCGGTGCTCGATGCCAGAATCTATTTGAAAACGAATTGATCGAAGAATACGGCGGTAACTATAAATTAGCAAGAGATTAACAATCTATAAACGTCGATCTGAATTAACTATCGAATGCGGTGTATTTGAGGAAATGGTAATAAAGACGATTATCTGGAAACCTTTGGCAAACTGCAGGCGTTGGTGATAAAATGCGTGATGTGGCGTGATGTGGCGTGATGTAGCGTAAATGTATCGTGACGTAGCGTGGATGTATCGTGATGTAGTGTGTGAGCATAGCGTGGCGTAGTTAAAATGCGGTGTATTTGAGAAAACTGTAGTAGGAATACGATTTTCTAGAAGCTATATTGTAACTAAAGCAGTCGTAGGCAGTAAAAAGCATGACGTGGCGTGATGTAGCGCGACGTAGCATAAATGTAGCGTGACGTATCGGGAGTGTATCGTGGAAGGACGTGAACGTAGCGTGAGCGTAATGTAGCTGAATGTAGCGTAATTTTGTGTGATCATAGCGTGACGTGGCGTGAGCGTAGCGTGACGTGAAATTTATTGAATTTTATAAAAAATCATAAGTTAAATGGATTAAAAACGGCAAAGTCATAAACCTATAAATATTGTTATTTTCCAAAAAAAAGATGTTATGTGACAAGTCATAAAAAATAATATGCCTACTAATTAATTCGATCTGCTTGCGTAACAATATCAGCCGTGTACAATTATATTTCAAACAAATATCTAATTCAAAACTCAGCATCTAATACAATAAAGAAACATCACAACATACAACATAACTTTTTATTTATATACCATTCCACCATATTAATACGAACATATTTTAAACTAACATCTGGTTCGAATCTGGTCTTTATGCCGTCGCATTTTGAACCCTATTCCCACTGGATAAAGTTCATTTTTAGCTTGATGAGGACACTAATGTTCGCGCCAATATTAAGGGGCAGACCGACTGTAGCGGCGTTAGGACGACAATCTGCACCCAATTGCGTATAATAGTGGGTGTATTAATTTTGATGACTTCCACACGTTATTTAGACTGGGCATTGGTCAGACATGTTTGTTATATTCAAAGACTAGCTTTTGCCCGCGGTTTCGCCCGCTAATAGTGAACTTATTATTGTTTTTAGTCTATACTTCTATACTAATATTACAAATGCGAAAGTAACTCTGTCTGTCTATCTTGCTTTCACGCCTAAACCACTGAACCGAATTTTAATGAAATTTGTCATAGAGATAGTTTCGAGTCCCGGGAAAGGATTAAAATTTAGGATAATCAAAATCCGTTCAGTATTTTTTGCCTGAAAGAGACCCAAACAAAGCTCCATCTATTCTCACAGACTTTCACATTCATTTTAGTAGGAACTAGAAAAGTTTTATAAATAAAAATTCTAAAATCTATGACACTGACAACACAAACAAAATTAATATAAAAATAAAATTGAATTCTCTACATTGAAGAAACTGCTTCTAAGAACAAACTAAAAGTAGATTTTCTATACAAACATAAAAACTCACCGAAAAGTAACTTTATTAACAGATGAGTTAGCTCCGCTGCCAGAACTCCGACAAACAAACGATTCGTTATCGTAACGATAACCGTCCGTTGTTCTGAATAACGAATAACGTTATAACGGTAAATACCGGAGATGAATTAGCATCGCACGTAAATTCCGAGTATCTTCTCGGCCTAAGTTGTAAATTAAGGTTTTATTTTAAGACGTTCTAATATGGTACAAGTAAAAGACTGAAAGCGATTGAAAAAGTGTAGTTAATGTAATTATAGGTACAATAGTTCAAAGGTGACCGACTGACTGATCAACGCACAGCCCAAACCACTGGACGGATCGGGCTGAAATTTGGCGTGCAAGTAGTTGTTATGACGTAGGCATCCGCTAAGAAAGGATTTTACGAAACTCCACCCCTAAGGGGGTATAACGGGATCCACGCGTACGAAGTCGCGGGCGGCCGCTAGTCATAACATAAGCCCGCAGAATTTTCAAACTTATCTGGCGATGGCGGTGGCTATCAGCACAGCTCGTAGAACTGATGGCCGTTGGGGCAGAAAACATCACGAGTGGACCGAAAAACTCACTCGGTGGACCGACGATCTAACAAAGGTCGTAGGAAGCAGCTAGATGCGGGTATCTCGGTGGCAATCCGTTGAGGAAGCTTTTGTCCAGCAGCGGTATTAGTTGACACGAAGAATGAATAAATTAGGTGAAGGTCTATACAACGAAACTCAAGTTGCAAGTAATTAATTCATTACGAGGGCTAGCTAGTAGGACCACGAGGAAACAGACAAAATGGTGGAAAAAAGAGGAAGAAGTTTTTTTTATACATACCAAGTAGGGCATGAATATCGGAATCTCGGAATCTCGTAATATCGGAATCTCGGACTGCGAGATCCGATATTTCAATTCCGATATTGAGCGACCCAATATCGTAATATCGGAATCAGATAAAGGTTTTAATTGAGGTTTTAAACAAAGCGTTTAAACTCGCCAAAACCTGCCACAAAGCCCAAAGTACATGATTGGCAAAGACCAATGATTTTCTCATGTCTCTCACCATCACGTTTTGTTCCACTGCAAATATTTGAATATCTTTACGTTACATTAACCATAATATGATTAATGTAACTTGTTCTAAATCAATTTTAGAATTTGCCATAGGTACTTGGTCAACAAAGAACGACATCTCAACTCCCTTTCAAACATTAATTTTACTGGACTATGGACCGTCAGTTCTGCGTACTATGTGTCCTGCCCATTGCCACTTCAGCTTGCTAATTCGTCGGGCTATGTCAGCGACCTTAGTTTATGGAGCTTCTCATTTCTGATTAGATCTCGTAAAGAAACACCAAGCTTATCCCTCTCTATAGCACGTTGTGTCCTATATTCAAAGGCCACGTTTTCGAGCCGTATATCATCACTGGTAACACACACTAATTGAAGACTTTCGTCTTCGTATTCGACGATTTACCTCTTTCTCGAAATTGCATCTAACTACCTAGCTGATCGTTTGCCCGAGATAGACATACTTACTTGTCAACAATCTCGAGAATCGAGCTCCTAACCGAAACTGGGTAAGGAGCAACATGGACATTCAACATAAGCTTCGTTTTTTCCATATTCATCCGAAGGCCTACCTGTTGGGAAACTCGATTAAGGTCTTCGAGCATTGTGATAAGGTCTTCCAACGGTTCTGCCTTAGTATGCAAAACAGACGGAAGATGAGGCAGCAAGGTTATGAAGTGGAGGCCACGTAAAGCGCAACGTAGGACTCTTAACCACAAGGTGGACCGACGACCTCATAAAGGTAGCAGGAAGGCGCTGGATACAGGCCGCCACCAACCGGCCATTGTGAAAATCAGCATCGGAGCCTGTGGTCAGCAGTGGACGTCCTATGGCTGACATGATGATGATGATGATGGCTCGTGGTTTTGTGAGTTGTACATCGATAATCAAAAAGGAACAAATTACAAGCATATTCAAGTTTTTTTACACTCTCTACGATTTTTGTAACACGTGATTTGAATGACTCTAAAATTCGTTCCGCCAACATAAAACAGGGTAATAATAATATTAATGAAGCAGTAAAAGTTTGTTTGATACCTGTGATTTTACAAAAACACTTTAATTATTTGCTAGTCCATTAGGCTCATTATCAGTAACCATTAATTTTATTATCAGGTGATCCGTCTGCTCGTTTGCCTCTTGTCACATAAAAAACCAAATGCAATGGATACCCATAACGTAAAAATGGTTTTAAAATACTTCAATTTTATGAAGTGCTGTTTTGTACCAAATTAAAGATTTTGATTAAAATCATTCTGTTATTGTAAACAATCCAGAATTCTTACAAATATAACCAAATATTAATTTTATAGAACATGAACTCAATTCCGATATTAATATCGGAATTCCGATATTGAGATCTAATATCGGAATCCAATATCGGAATTGAAAACCTTCCGATATTACATGCCCTAATACCAAGGCAGGTAAGGCAGTAAAAAATGCCATGGGGGATAGGCGTCGTCTTGGTGTTGCCAGATGTTATTATTAAATATTTAGCAAAGGTCACATTTTTTTAACCTGTACCACACCCCAAACCTACGCCTGCAGCTTCTTATTTGCATCCGCGAGATGGCGCCGCAGCGTTCACGGCAAATATCCTCAAACTTTACTCGTACCTGCGGTGGACGCCAACTTTTGGAATGGATACCATCTTTTACGGTGGATAGTCCGGTTATTTATAGTGGATAGTTCTTTGCGGTGTCATAGTGGGATGTTTTCACCTGTTCCTGTACAACTTTTGATTTATCTTTAGTACAGTTAGTACTAGCAGACTATAGAGTTTGTTGCAAAATACATACCTAGGTAGTAGCATCTCATATTTTTAACATGCTGTATTAAAAGACATGCCAAGGTGTAGCCTCAGTTGCAGCACCTAAACTTTAACCGTAACTATAACCGTAACCGGTGTTTTTGTATGGAATTTGACAGACTTTTGACGTTTATTATCCGCAACTACACACTTATCGGTCGATAGTTTGGTCGGTTTTTATAGAGCTGTTTTTCTGTACGATGGTTAGATTAACTAATAGAATAGAAATAATAAATGAACCTAATAAAACTTTTTCTGTGACAAGAGAAATAAGTTTTTATGTGGTGAGTGAACTTGAAAGTAAAGACATTGCCGATTCTTAGATTCTTACGAAAGTATTTTTAGTGGAGGTTCGGCCAAATCAACGCGATCACATGCGATCAGCCGGCGTGCAGCGATGGCGATTGAACGTTTAGTCGACCTTTAGTAACAAAAAAATTACGAGCGACTAAAACAAAATATACGAATACATACAGTTCAATCTTTGCAATGACACGTATTTTTTCGTGTGCGAAACCGTTGCGGTCAAAAACCGGCCAAGTTCCAAAATGCATTGTGCACTGACCGAAAACTGCACTTGATTCCGACCGAGCTCAGCAACTTATGCATGGGAGTTTAAACCGTTCATTATTCATGCAACGGGACTGAGCTGCAAAACTTACATTCTACACTTCGTTGTTATGGCAACCAGTGAGAACTCTGGGAAGTTTGGACCAGGGATGTTATGAATATCCGTAATCGTAACCAAAACTTTCGGATATTCGAAATAAAAAAATACCCGAAACCGTAACCGTAACCGATTCAAAAGTTTCGGATAGTTTCGGATGTAGGCAGTTTAAATTGTTTTTCGTATAGCATTATATGTAAAGGCATAAGTAACAGCCTGAATTATCCGTATAATGCCATCTAGAATCAATTTTTTTTATTACATTTTATTCGATGTGAAGTGTCGGCCATGAATGAACCGTGTTGGACAACTATTGCAAATTGCATTCTTAAGCATCCGTAACCGTAACCGTAACCGAAACTTTCGGATATCCGAAATAAAAAAATATCCGTAACCGTAACCGAAACCGGTATAATTTTATTCCTATATCCGTAACCTTATCCATAACCGTAACTACATATCCATAAAATCCCTAGTTTGGACTAACATTGGACAAATATTCGTAACTCAAACGAGTGTAACAAAGTTTTTGTGGTTCAGTGGGTTAGTATTTTGGACTCTCGATTCCCTGAGGTTCATATTTTCTTCAATTAGGCTTTTTAACAGCGCTTTGAGACACCCCAATTTTTTTATTCCAAATTATTAATAGCCCTTCGTAGCTAAATATGCTTGTATCACCAGTGAGCTCACCACAATAGTCGAGCGGCGGCGGGGACCGAACCCGCGTTCCCCGGATCACGAGTCGGCCAGTCCGACCCCTTCACCGTTCGGCTATCGTGGCTTCAGATTCAATAATAAATTCTTCTTGACGTCTCGAATAAAATATTTACATTAATTATTTTTTAGTCGCGTTCATTATAAAGTCAAAAACGGATCAATTCAATTATAATAAAAATAAACTTTTTTAAAAACAAGCTTTTATTCTGAATTTCGAAAGTTTGTATCGCGCATGGAAATTATTCCTCTTTTTCTCTGTTTGCGCTACAAGCTTTCGAAATTCAGAATAAAAGCTTGTTTTTAAAAAAGTTTATTTTTATTATAATTTTATTTTACACTTTTTAGTTATATCTTAATCTCAGGACCCTGGACGTTATCTAACACTAAAGTGCTCGAAAAGACAAATCCAACGAACCCAAGCTCGATGAGTTTCCGCCGTTTTGTTTAGGAGTTCCTATGGCCACCTCCCGACTCCATCATCAGACTAGCTCAATGGTACCATAATATTGCATTGTCATCGGACTTACACATGTATGCAAAATTTCAGCTCAATAGGAAACCGGGAAGTGGGTCAATTTTAAGTTGCAAGATTTGACGACAGACACCAGACATGTGAAAGTAATAAAAAGCTTGTAAAAAGAATTGAACACAGCGCAATCTACACTGATCTGGTAATGTCAGATTGGAAAATCAAACAGATTAAAACCTCGATTCCTAGCATCTGCATACTGGCCGGCGACAGGGTCAGTCATTTGGTTTTCAAAATTTGAAATTCGAACAGGTCACGCTCACGATACGTGTCCGCTCCCGCCAAATCCCGATGGTTACTTTTTGGCGTTCTAAACTTAGTCCAGTCATTTCGTCCGAAAAAAAGGCAAATAAAAGAAAATGAATTTGCGCTTCTAATTTTTTAATATGTTGTAGGGGATACCTAGAAAAGCTTAACTTGAGATTGTCGACCAAGCTTTCCTAGGAGCTTTCGCCGCCATCTTGGAAAACGCTTAAAATTTGTTTTTCGGCAATAACTCGGCTATCCGATGAGATTCGAAAATTTTTGTAGGACACTTTTTGTAGCTTTCTTTGTGCTCTACAATAACGCCCGAACCATTTTTAGCGTATCATGCATCGTTATCGAGATATCGATCGATAAAGTCAAAAATTTTGGACACAAATTATTTCGGAATAATTAAATAATTAACGTCAGATACGTACAACATAACTTCGAAGGAAAGGTTGCAATCATATTCGACGGTTATCCGACTGATATGACACTCGCTGGAACGAAAACTTCGGAAAGAGTACGACGTTCGAGAAAAAACCAATCGCCGGAGTTCACATTCGATGAGACAACTACTCCAAAAGTTAGCCAGGAGAAGTTTCTCACAAGGGATCAAAACAAGAACCAACTAATACAAATGCTTTGCCGTTACTTAAAAAAAAGTAATTAAAAAGTAATTAAAAGTAATTAAATTTTACTTTTTACTTTTTAATTAATTATTTAATTATTTCGGAATTTTTCATATTTATTAAGACCCAAAGAAAAAAAAAGAAAAAAACAAAAATTGTGTCCAAAATTTTTGACTTTATCGATCGATATCTCGATAACGATGCATGATACGCTAAAAATGGTTCGGGCGTTATTGTAGAGCACAAAGAAAGCTACAAAAAGTGTCCTACAAAAATTTTCGAGTCTCATCGGATAGCCGAGTTATTGCCGAAAAACAAATTTTACCCCTTTTTTCAACATGGCGGCGAAAGCTCCTAGGAAAGCTTGGTCGACAATCTCAAGTTAAGCTTTTCTAGGTATCCCCTACAACATATTAAAAAATTAGAAGCGCAAATTCATTTTCTTTTTTGAATGTACGTAATGACTGGACTAACTTGGATATTCGGGATTTGAATTTTGAAATGCTACGTTCGGCTTTTTTATTCTTTTTCACCCCTTTATTGATGTTGCAAGAATAACGTGAATTTGAACGAACTTCAACAGACTGTTCCAGGGATGACGATGCTATCCTAAATAAATAAAGCCTTTTTACAACCTTTTTCTAAATTAATAATTACGTCTTCTGTGTGTTTAATTATTCTGTCTTTTTCTGAATTTGTTTTTATCTAAGTATTGCCATTTTTTTTTAAACTGAAATATTATAAGCAACAAACCCTTCCAGTTGGAGTAAACCGTTAGCACCAGTTGCAAGTGCATTTCAGTAGCACTAATAAAAAAAAAAAAACCCTTCCAGTTGCCGTTCTCTGACGATATTAATTAACTGGATTGCATACCTGTAAACAAAGATAAAAAATAAATTAGATATTATTAAATATACATAATAAATTAAAAAGATATAAATAGTTTTCAGGCACTCCCTTTTTGACAAGTTTAGTCCTTACATTTAATTTCAAGACAGACAAAAATGTTTTTTTCTAAGAAGAAAGAATCTCAGGATCTGTTGTTATTAATTTATTTTTTAGACTGCGAGTGTTTTCATCAAAGAAAATGCCAAGCGTTCGAAATTTCCAACAGAATTTGAGTCAATAAACATGTAAATAATCTGCAAAAAGGGTCAAGGTATTTCATTATTTTGAGAGGGCAATACAATATACTTATTGTTGCCACAGCTAAAAAAGGTGCAGTAAAGTGTCTACAGCACTGACTATTGAGAAAATGGCAATTTTCAAGCTGTGTATTCCAAAAAAAGTTTTTTTGGCGAGGAAAAGCTAATTTATGGTAGACTAGATTTCCGCCCGCGGCTTCGCCCGCGTGGAATTTTGTCTGTCACGGAAAAACTTTATCACGCGTGTTCCTGCTTCAAAAACCGGGATAAAAACTATCCTATGTCCTTTTTCAGGACTCAAACTATCACTTTGCCTTTAATCAAAATCGGTTCTGTGGTTTAGGCGTCAAAGCAAGACCGACAGACAGAGACAGACAGACAGAGTTACTTTTGCATTTATAATATTAGTATAGATTCGAGAGTTTAGAGAGGGTTGTGGTCCTGCAGTGGAGACTAATGCCCGTTTTCACCATCAATCCCTAATTTTTAAGTGACCCCTATGGTAACGCCTTGCAGGAATTTTGTTTTCAAAGGGCTCACTTAAAAATTAGGGAAAACGGGCATTAATGACCTTATGATAATAGAGGACAATGATATTCTAAAATTTCTTTGGTTGAAACTAATTTATAAAAGATCCGGGGCTATTTTCAGGCGTCAAGTAACTTAGCAAACCGTTGTGGAAATCCTTTAAAGCGGCCTTTGCCCAGCAGTGGACTTAACGAAGTACGGAGAGGGTCTACTGGTCTTTTTTTACTATGGCCGTAACGAGGGCCCACACAAAAGTATAAAATAGGATTAAGTTTTTTGCCTACGGCAAAAATATCATCGGCATTCCATCCCTTTGTAAAGATGATGTAATGGGAGACCTATTAACAAAGACATTCAAGGATTTCTCAATGAAAGTAAACGTCCAATTAGTTTTTGACTTCCTTCGTATCTTTTACAATGAATATTATGACATTTTAGATTCGATTCTAAATAAAGGGTAGGATAATTTATTGTATAGGTAAAGTAACACCCGTTACACATTAGATACTATGAGGTCTCACAGTGTGACACACGAACCAATCACAGAGCTTTATTCAACGCTGTGCGTTCGATTTGCTGCTTTACCTAAGCAAGCATCGTTTCTTATACGGGCGTAAGTATTGTAGAGAGTTTCAAAAATATTTTTGGAATTCAAAACAATGATCTGAGTTCACTTTTTTATTTTATTTTTCTATTTGTTCCCCTTATACACTTTCCAAATACGTAGGAACCTACTTCCTACTTTTTGACTGAACTGAAAAAAATATACAAGTTTTAAGTAATAATTAATTATTATTTTAAATATTCCATTGTTTGATTTCAAGAAATACATTTTGCCACATCCACATATTAATGTTAATTGTAGAAATAGTGATGGGATTATATCGATACATTTTCAGAACTTTCAATTGCAAAGTTGCATTAGTGCAAGGTGCCATAAAGTTCGGAATTTTTAAAATCACTACAAGTGCTGAATTTTACATCCAGAAAAATCCATGAGCTCGCGCTCAAAATTCTTACAATATTCAAATAGCAATAGTTTTAAAGTGAATTCAAAATATGCAGCTTGCCAGCGACTTTTTTTTTAAATTATCGCAGCGATTCAGAGAGCTATCGATAAATATTCATCGGTAAATTCGATAAATATGCATCGATGCGCGCACACCACTAGACCTGGGTCAGCCTGAGTGCTCAGTTCAGACTTAGAGTAGGCGCACACCGTTGATTTTTCATCGGCCGATAGTTTAGTCGGGCAGTTGATCAGTATGGGCATGTATATGGGAGTGCGCACACTACGCCGATTCAATTTGGCTAATTCTTCATACAATTTAAAATCGGGCACAACTATCGGCCAGCTAAAAATCAACGGTGTGCGCCTACTCATAAGCATGCGAAGGAATTACAGCACTAATCTAGATTTAGTGCTGGTCTAGAACTAAATTTGGCTTTACACCACAGGCAGTGTGACCAACCTAACTGTCAGATGTTATCATGGTACTAACTAGGTTAGACTTAACGACTAATCCACAGGTATTACTAGAATCATACCCACGATAGCCCAACGGTGAAGTGGTCGGACTGGCCGACTCGAGATCCGAGGAACGCGGGTTCGAATCCTACTGCCGCTGGACTATTGTGGTGAGCCCACTCGTAACACAAGCTTATTTAGCTTAACACGAGGGGCTAACGGGACTATTTGTAATTTGTGCAATACAAATTGCTAATAATCTTAGGTCTTGATTCGAAAGCATTGCAGAAAGCACTGAAGAGACTTTTTGTGTCTTTACTGAAATTCTAATTCGAGTATAGAGACTTAGGGCGCCTTCAAATGAGAGGCGTAAGGAATCAATTTAAACATATATTGATGGTCTTTGATTGATGGAATTCACATTGGTTGATGGACTGACATTAAATCTAGTTTTTACCTAAATCTTCTAGGAAACAAAATACCATATTATAATGTTAACTTTAATAATAATTATGTATTATGTTATTCGACGTATTCGCACTTTATTCATCCCATATAGTGATATATCGCAACGGAGGACGGATGAAACGTGGATGAAACGCACAGCGGGCAACTCGAAGATAAACAACTCCATTCTTTCGAGATACAGCGGTTGCAGGGTTGCCAGCCGAGAAAAATAATAAATAAAGCAGTGAAGGTCGCGGGAGGTACTTAGATACAGGGTGGAATTGTGTAATGCCACCTGGAGGGAAAGTGCTCTTAAGTTTGAGTAAAATTTTCTGACAGTATTAAGAGTACTTTCCCTCCAGGTGGCATTACAAAATTCCACCCTGTATAAGGCAGTGAAGGTCGTGGGGTTGCACAAATTACCCCACTGTGGGGGTTTTGGGTCATGCGAGCCATGTGCAGATTGGTGGAGGGTCAGGTGCAAGGTAGGTGGCCTTATTAACCGACGTCAAAAAGGAGGAGGTTCTCATTTTCAGATTCAAACACCTATGACTAAGCAATAAATACTTACTACGAAGTAATATTAATTAGTAAAATTTTTTAAAATGTGTTCCGAAAGCACGGAGATGCTTATGTGTCACTATCATATTATTGCAATCAGTCCTCGTCAAAGTTCCGTAGTCCTGACAAGGAACCCTTATTATTTGTTATCGCCACTATCTTAACATTTGTTCAGTTTCAAAAAGTAGAAAATAAGGATTAGAATGAGTCTTCATTTATTTATAGAGTTCTTGAAGCAAAAATGCTAAATAATTCACTCTTACTTCCTTATTGTTTCATTTATACTCCTTTATCAAGTTAGTCGACAATAAAAAATATAGCACACTCTTGTGCCAGCCCTCACACAAAACAAATAAAAACAAATATCCCGGGCAAAGTTACGAGTTTCCCCGTTTCATACTTTAACACCGGGGCTTAAAGTTTATAATACTTCAACGGTAGTGTTACAGAAGATAAAATTTTACGGACTGTCACACACATATGAATTTATGGACTAGTACTAACGTAACTTAAGCGTTGACAGTATTAATAATATCGTGCTAAACAGGTTATATTCTTCGTACTTAAGTATTGTGGGGTATTAATTATGGGGGCCATTGAATAATAGAGTACCTATAGTTTCATTAGAAGGTAGATAAAATAACTTTTGATACTAAAGTTAAGGCTTTTACTCCATCTAGAAGCTGAGGTGGTGGGTTTTAGGCCACCTAAAACATGATGATTTTACCTAATTTTATTGCAAAAATTTTAAGAGTAATCAATCAATCAATAAAGCATTTATAGTGACAGTAACAGATCTTAGATCCTACTAATATTATAAATGCGAAAGTTTGGATGTCTGGATGTTTGTTTGTCTTTCACGCAAAATTACTGAACGGATTTTGATGAAACTTTACAGTATTATTGTTTATAACCCAGAATAACATATATATAGGCTATAATTTATGACGATCTGTGACAAACTAAATTTCACGTGGGTGAAACCGCGGGCATAAGTATTTTCTTTTTTTTCTATTAAGAAATAAAATTATTTTTACATAAGTCCGCTAACTTTGACCATTGACTCTGTTTTATGCATAATAAACATTGTAACATATTGTAACAATTCTAAATATTGTAACAACAGTTTAGGCACAAAAGCGTCAAAAACTTCGACATACTTTCGCATTTACAACATTGACTATGGTTCGTTGCTCCCCTGAAATTCGATACACCCTGTATATTGTAAACCAGTGTGTACTCAAAAGATCTTACCTGGATCCCTCAATAGATCTATATTAGCCAGCCTGAAGAACACGGCAGGGAAGGGTTGCTAGCGAAGACTTCTATGAACGCTACTAGATAGGCTGCTAAAAACAACCTTTGCGAGCCTTTTGGTACATTTACTTCTCTCCTTTTCTTGCAATTGACAAAAAGATTTGGTAGTTCAGTAACTAATAATTTTAAAACATTACATAATTTAATACTTCACTATTGAATAAACGCCTTGAATAAAAAATATAAAACGCCTTGAATTTGGATCTGTCTAGGTCTTTGTCTCCCTTAAAAAAAACAAACAAAACTATATGTTTTTTATTTGGTCTCTAACTACCTCTTTGACCCTGTAGTTCTTTCAGTCTGGCTTTAGTGTGAAAAGGCAAAAACCATAAAAAAATATTGGAACAAGAAATTTAATACAAGAAATTGGATATTCAATAGTATGTACGATAAAATAGCTGCAATAGTTTAAGAAAACCGTGGTACGACTGCTAACGCCAAATTCAGTAAAAATATTTCTTATTTAGCGACTTAGGTGAAATTTTTTATTTATAAAGCTTGTATATTTTAATTTTAACCCTTTTTTATTTAGTTATAGTTTAGTTTAGTAGTTATTTGTTAACATTTTGTTGTATATATGTATATAATATTGTTAGATTTTATAGGTAACCTGGTTTAAATAAATTAAATGAAACTTTCTTAAATAATACAAAGTTTCTCTGTTGTGAGCAACAGCAGCACTGGCCTGTCTAGTAGTACATCAGCCGGCTATATTGTCACGGCCGTTTGTCTGGGCACCGTAGACCGGACCCGTGGGACTTAACCCGTAACTTTACACTGCTTATTGATAAATGTTTGATACGGATCCGCAGTTACGTGGTTAGGGTGAGTTGGGGAGTGGATGAGTGACTGAGGTGAATGGAATATACGAGTGAAGTCAAAGTCAAAGCTTTTATTCAGTACCTAGGCCCTTTCCAGGGCACTCATAAATGCCAAAATATTGTCAAAACTGAAAAAAATATTTTTGATTCGCATTTATAATATACTGGTCATCACAAAAATCGGCCCACCTACGTTTTATAGGAAAACTCGTTTCTACTGACACAATCATGGTGCTCCAACAATATTGGTGTTATTTGAAAGCCCAATAAATATCCTAAAAGAAAAACACATTTAATTTCTTAATAAACGATTAACATAAACGCGATATACAATAAATGTGACTTGAAAAAAGACCTCACTTTGGGCTCACCTCTGGGATCAATTAGACCAATTTTTATGGTTATAAAACTAAATAATGATCTCATGTGTCCTCTTTAACAGATGGATAACGATTAATCCCAACTTAACAGTTTTATAGCCATAAAAGTTGGCTCAAGCGTAACTACCTATTTTTTGAAGAAGTGACTCTCGATTCTTCTACAGACACATTTTTGGGCTAAAAACCTTTCCTTTAATGAAATAAAGTTTAGAACTAGGCTTTTAAATGGTGCCAATATTGGTGGGCAGTGGGGATGCATACGTTTGAAAGTGCTTGTCGCGGGAGGGTCGATTTTTGTGATGACCAGTGTATTAGCACAGAATAATAATAAGTACTACCTGTGGTACTACGTACAGAAGTTTTACTTCGCGAAGGTATTTAAAAAATGTATGCTCAATGTCATTAACAATATGGTGTAATTTAGCCTGTCTCAAGAGTCAAGCACCATTTTGTTGACAAACGTCAGTGATCGGCACTGCGCCGAAGCTATAGGGCTGACTTCGGTAAAATGATGTGACGTGAGGTGCCAAACTGCGGAAAATGGCGGAGGAAATACATGATTTAAGCATGAATTATCATGAATAATATTAACTACTTATTTACCTCTCAGTGTCTTGGGGCAACTTAAAAAAAGTACATTCTGTGTTTTTATTATTATTTAGGCAGTTAAATACTGCACAGTATTTAGTACACCATTTTCTTTATTTTCTTCCATCATACACAAGAATACGCGTGCGTGAGTCAATGTTCGCTCGTATGTAAGGCCTTGTCGAATAGTATCCTGTAGGTGGGTTATCGTGCGTGTTTTGTTCTCAATGTAAACTCGCGGAGATGAACAGGCCTGGTATTAGTAAATAAATGGAAAGGAGTATAATTTTTTTCTGACGTCTGACGGACTAAATAGAATTTCGATTTCATTACCCAGTCATCATCCCAATTGGACCTACCCCTTAAAAATTGGAGGTCCTACCCTTAAAAGTCAATGTCATATTATGACAAAAAGCCGCCATGTTATGGCCGCCATATTTGTCCATGCTAATCCCATGTTTGCTTAGGACGGCAGCATCCAGTAGATTTATGAAACACCCTGTATTTTTGCCCGTTTCTTGCTATTTATATTTGGTACTAACACAACATAGGGGTAAGTGCGATAAATTAATTAGGAAAAGTCGGCCATGTGTTACAAGTATGTTGGTGTAACACATGGGTACATGTAACTTACACGTTAGGAATATAATACGAGTATACTTTGCTGTGAACATAGCTTTATCCACGGCTTCGCCCACGTGAAATTAAGTTTGTCACAGATCGACATTATAAGCAACTAGCAGTGCCCGCGACTTCGTACGCGTGAAAATCATTTTTGCTCTGCACCTACTTATTACTCGTGATGGTATATTATAGCCTTCCTCGATAAATGGGCTATCTAAAACTGTAAGAATTTTGTTAAGATGTAAATTTTATAATACTTAATATCTTTGCGTGGTATTCTTAAAAAGGTAAATAGTTCGTTTGAATACCGCCAGGGGTTTGTTTTTGGTTCGTTGTTCGGTTGTTCTCGCCATGACTGTTTGATTTGTAATACGTTTTATTTTACTTGAATTATCCTGCTTTCGCCTCCGAGATTTATTTTACCATGTAGTACCCCTGTACGACAACCCAATCCGCACACAATATTCAGCGTAGTAGTAGTAAAAAACAAAAGAGCGGGCAACCCCACCCCTACCACGCTGTGGGCTCGGTGTCCGAGCGGTCTCATTCCTTTGTGCGCACGCGCAACGACCGCACGCAGTATAAGAAAAATGCTTAAGTGACGTCACCAGGACGTTTTTACCGACAAAAAACGTAATTATTTTAAGTTGTGCAGTGTAGTGACGAGAATTAGACCCAACACAAGGTTGGTTTTAACAACTATTTTGTGCAAGTGCTCGTACATTTTTATTATAAGCGTTGTGACACGACGCGTAACTTTGACCCATTTTTAGCTCCAAGTTAACGCGCGATGTTAACCAGTAGCCATTTTTTGCTCCGAGGTAATGCGAGATGTTACCCAGTAGCCATTCTTTTGCTCCGAGGTAATGCGAGATGTTACCCAGTAGCCATTTTTAAATCTCTTCGGCGAAAACAGGATAATTTAGATCGAACTTCACTTGGTAAGTTCGTTTGATCATTCAAATATACGTGAGAAATCTTACTCAAGAGTTTATTTTAACCACACCTTAACAATTTTTTCAAATCGGACCGGTAGTTCCTGAGATTAGGGCGTTCAAGTAAACAAACAAATAAACTCTTCAGCTTTATAATATTAGTATAGATAATACTGTAAAGTTTTATCAAAATCCGTTTAGTACTTTTTTCGTGAAAGAGTAACAAACACAACATAGAAAACGACGCAATCGAGGCGGTTTTAATGAATAAGAAAATTATTTATAACTAGCTTTTGCCCGCGGCTTCACCCGCGTAAAATTTAGTTTGTCACAGACAGATCGTCATAAATTAAAGCCTATACGTTATTCTGGGTTATGAACAACAATACTGTAAAGTTTCATCAATATCCGCTCAGGAGTTTTTTCATGAAAGAGTAACAAACATCCAGACCAAAGATTAATTACTAATTATATTATATTCTATTTTTTTAAAGAATAATCCCGCTAACCCCTCGTGATAAGCTAAAAATATGTTTATGTTACGAGTGGTTTCACCACAACAACCGAACTCGGCGGCGGGGATCGAACCCGCGTTCCTTGGATCATGAATCGGTCAGTCTAACACCTCGTCTGCACGTAGAGTAAATTGCCACTGATTGAAATAAAATGGTGACGACGCTGTATTATTAAGTTACTTTTAATACATTTTTCAGATTCTTTTACATCATCATATTTCCTCCATATCCAACGGATAACAGCACAGATACCTAAATTGTACTAATAGGTACCAAGCTGTATTCTTTACGACCGGGCAATTCCCTTAGGAGTCGTAGACATCGCTTCAAGCCAATAAGACCCGAAATGGCAAATCAATTGATGAGAATAAAATCGTTTTTCCACGACGGCACTATCTCGTGAATACAAGCCGCACGGATTGATGGAATCATGAGCCAGGCGTAATGTGACTGGCTAGTGATGTGCCGTGTTCGTATAAAAGTAAACGGGTATTGGGACGAACGATATCGTTCGTCCGTTCGTTCGTTTCAGCCAAATGACGTCCACTGATGGACAAAGGCCTCCCCCAAGGTTTTCCATAATGACCTTCCATAGTGTATTGGTATCACTTGAAAAAAATATGCAGTGTTTGTAGAACTAAATAGGCATTAGTGTCACTAAAAAAAATTGTGCCCGAAGTCCATACTACTTAATTTAAAATTACAACTAGAGAAAATACAGGAAACAAAAGGCCATGAGGTTCAACTCAAGCTGCCTCGAGAACAAGTCCCGGGCTGCGCTGTTTTTCATCCTTGCCCAGCTCTCTAAAGGTAACAGTTGGAGTAATAGATACTGGTTGTACCAGGCCTGTTCATCTCTGCGAGTTTACATCGAAAACAAAACACGCACAATGGCCCACCTATAGGATACTATTCGACAAGGCCTCACATACGAGCGAACATTGACTCACGCACGCGTATTCTTGTGTATGATGGAAGAAAATAAAGAAAATGGTGTACTAAATACTGTGCAGTATTTAACTGCCTAAATAATAATAAAAACACAGAATGTACTTTTTTAAGTTGCCTCAAGACACTGAGAGGTATATAAGTAGTTAATATTATTCATGATAATTCACGCTAAATCATGTATTTTCTCCGCCATTTTCCGCAGTTTGGCACCTCACGTCACATCATTTTACCGAAGTCAGCCCTATAGCTTCGGCGCAGTGCCGATCACTGACGTTTGTCAACAAAATGGTGCTTGACTCTTGAGACAGGCTAAATTACACCATATTGTTAATGACATTGAGCATACATTTTTTTAAATACCTTCGCGAAGTAAAACTTCTGTACGTAGTACTTATTATTATTCTGTGGATGTACTAATATTACAAGCTTTGCTTAGTTTGGGTCTAAATAGCTGTTTAATTTTTTTAATATAAGTAGGTGCCTACGACATAATTCAAATTACTTTGTTATTAATTATTTAATCTACATCAGAAACAAGCCTGGCTTCGAAATTGAGATTTTTGTCTTGAGCGCGCTTATATTTTAACCAATCATAAACTTTTCTTATTATATTCACCTTGAGTAAAAGATGAGGATGCTGAAGCTGAAATTGTCAATTCAAAAACCGGGTCACAGAAACCAAACTCCGTACCAAAAATGTCACCGTGCCCCTCCCTAGTGCCGTAAAAGGACATGTTTTATGCCCCTCCCTGCGTGTAAGCTAATGCTTTTTGAATTATACCGGCACCTGGCCGGCTGATGGCTCGGATTTACGACGGCCACTAATCTTTTATGTGCCACAAAAGGAACATGGTATCTGGACAGCTGCACGAAGATACTGAGTTGTTGATAACTTAAAACCAGGATAATAGCACAGCATAAAATTTTGAAACTTCTAGTAAAAATACAAATCATATCTACCTGTCAACTTACTTACAATATACATATATTTTTTATCCACAACGAGGAAGCTTTTGGCCTGTATCTCACCTGATGGTAAGTGATGATCAGGCCGAAGGTGGAAGCGAGCTTCACCCGGAATCCTCAACCACGGAGGAACTGGCTATCTTACCTCTAACTGCCGGAACACGACAATGCTGTTAACATTGTTGTTATGGCAACAGACTTAGGTAAGATGGTGGTAGCTAGCCAGGCGGACTTAGAACAAGCCCTACCACCAACCAAACCGAACAGAAAAATCTGCCCCCACTGGGAATCGAACCTGGGACCTCTGCGTATGAAGCAGGTGGTCTTACCACTAGACCACAGAGGCGGTTAGTTATTATTCTAGTAATGTATAGATCAAAACACTGGACGTACATAGAGACTTATCAAAATTCAGGCATTTGCTAAGGAAAGATTTTCCAAAATTCACTCCCTAAAGGGGATAAATCAGGATTTAAAGGTTTCCAAGCCGAGAGTAAAATAATACGAACAGCTAGGGACTGGAATTCGCTGCCTGCTGCTGTCTTTCCTGAACACTATAGGTAATCCGGGCATTTTCAAGGCGAGAGTGAATAAGCACTTACAGGGCAGAATTATGTACCATCCTTTTTGTTGTGCATAAAAAATAGTTTTAATAAACTCGCAATTTATTTAGAGAGCCTGGATCCATGATATCCTTGGCTCACGTGAAGCCAATAAAAAGAGAGATTTAATTTCAAGTAGCATGCACTTAAGTTGACTCAAGAGTCCTTTAGTTAGGGCTCGAAAATCCCAACTAATATTATAAATGCGAAAGTAACTCTGTCTGTCTGTCTGTCTGTCTGTCTGTCTGTCTGTCTGTCTGTTACGCTTTCCCGCTTAAACCTCGCAACCGATTTTGATGAAATTTGGCATAGAGATAGTTTGAGTCCCGGGAAAGAACATAGGATAGTTTTTATCCCGGTTTTTGAAACAGGGACGCGCGCGATAAAGTTTTTCTGTGACAGACAAAATTCCACGCGGGCGAAGCCGCGGGCGGAAAGCTTTTTAGATAAAATTAAATGCAGTACAGTTTCAAGTTTCATATTTCTTTACCCAGCCACCCGTATTAAGCTAAAATAACATTTTGTTGAACCACGACCGCTTTTAATATTGTAACGTAGCTCCTCTAGAGGTACAGTCGGCTGCAAAATACGTGCTGCTTTTTAGGATGAATTAACCGTAACTATAACGATAACCGGTGGTTTTTTTTGTATGGAGTTTGACAGTTTTTGACGTGTGTTAAGGTCAAAGTAAGATGGTGAAATCCAGCTTAAGAATCGTAAGAGTTAGCTCAAATGATAAACTAAACGTTCTACAATAATCTACACTAGTCTACCAGTATTATGAAGTTTGTTTGTTTGCATTAAATAGGCTCTTAAAACTACTGGAGCGAACACCACGAACATTTTTCTGTTTCTTTATTTCTGACTAGCTTTCCGCCCGCGGCTTCGCCCGCGTGGAATTTTGTCTGTCACAGAAAAACTTTATCGCGCGCGTCCCTGTTTCAAAAATCGGGATAAAAACTATCCTATGTTCTTTCCCGGGACTCAAACTATCTCTATGCCAAATTTCATCAAAATCGGTTGCGAGGTTTAAGCGGGAAAGCGTAACAGACAGACAGACAGACAGACAGACAGACAGAGTTACTTTCGCATTTATAATATTAGTTGGGATTGGGATAAGTTGGGATATTTTGCCAATACCACTTTAACTGATACAAACACAAAGACTCCATTTGAATCGGTTCGATTCGTAGATCAAGAACGCGTATGTTGTTACCAATACAACTTTCTGTATTTACTGTCCACATTTACGTGGCTGACTGTACGCCTGAAATAACAGTGCACGCGAGTGACTGTATTTGCCGACGAACTTTGTACACAACATGTTTATAGTAAAACTAGCGGCCGCCCGCGACTTCGTACGCGTGGATCCCGTTTTACCCCCTTAGGAGTGGAATTTCGTAAAATCCTTTCTTAGCGGATGCCAATGTCATAACATCTACCTGCATGCCAAATTTCAGCCCGATCCGTCCAGTGGTTTGGGCTGTGCGTTGATAGATCACTATGTCAGTCAGTCAGAGAGTCATCTTTGAGTTATAGCAAAAAAGCGGCACGGCCGTACCATCCTTTTCTCGAAGCAATTTAGGCCATTTTCGACCGCCTGTAACTTCGTTGTGGATAAAACTAGAAGGCTGAATTTTCATTAGCTATGCAGGCATTGTAAAGACACGGTATATTTCAAATTTCATTCAATTTGAACCAGTAGTTTAAGAATTATAACGGGTGAAAGTTTCTTAATTTTGTCACTCACTGACTCACCGATCATCAAAATTCTAAGGCACTTCTAGCAGACCTAGAAGCTTCAAATTTGGAATATAAGTACCTAGTGTTTGGTGTATGAATCAAGGAAAAACTAGAATATTTGGGGGCACGGTAGTGCAACCGCTAAGTCTAGAAAAATTTTTCAATTTCGGTCCAGTTTTATAAATATTTAACTACTTACCTAAATAAGTTTGTAATATCATATAAAATTAAATAAAAAGGCACACGGTAGTGTCCCCGCCAAGTCGAGTAACATTTTTCAATTTCGGTCCAGTTTTCAGCTCAAGAAGTAGAACCGGAAAAGAGAAAACGGAAATTCGTTGCTGGTTAGATATACACCATCAAAAACAATACTTGTCAAAAAAACCAAGCCTCGCAACTCAGTTGTTCTACGGTAAAAAGTTGTGAGATCCATGTAATACCAAGTCCAGACCAGGAAATCTTTAACGTTTTACATAAATTATTGACTTGGCCATTGCACTAAATAATTTAATTTACACGTGTTTTCATGCGATGGCCAAGTCAATATATTTATGTAAAACGTTAAAGATTTCCTGGCCTGGACTTGGTATTACNCAGACCAGGAAATCTTTAACGTTTTACATAAATTATTGACTTGGCCATTGCACTAAATAATTTAATTTACACGTGTTTTCATGCGATGGCCAAGTCAATATATTTATGTAAAACGTTAAAGATTTCCTGGCCTGGACTTGGTATTACATGGATCTCACAACTTTTTACCGTAGAACAACTGAGTTGCGAGGCTTGGTTTTTTTGACAAGTATTGTTTTTGATGGGATCTCATTTCTTTTTGTATTTTGTAAACAGTTCTACTTTTTTCCTTTTCGGTACCTTCTACTTCTACTTCTTGAGCTGAAAACTGGACCGAAATTGAAAAATGTTACTCGACTTGGCGGGGACACTACCGTAGAAGGTACCGAAAAGGAAAAAAGTAGAACTGTTTACAAAATACAAAAAGAAATGAGATCCCATCAAAAACAATACTTGTCAAAGAAACCAAGTCTCGCAACTCAGTTGTTCTACGGTAAAAAGTTGTGAGATCCATGTAATACCAAGTCCAGGACAGAAAATCTTCAACGTTTTACATAAATATATTGACTTGGCCATCGCACTAAATAATTTAATTTACACTTTTTCAGAACCGTGAACAACTGAGTTGCGAGAATTGTTTTTTTTGACAAGTATTGTTTTTGATGGTATTATTTAGATTTTAGATAGGTCTAGGTTTTTCACTGGACTATTATTTATTGTCCCGAAGTGGTATTAGGCCAGTAGAATTAAACACAAAAATGAATTAAATCGGAAATAATTCCTACTAAAGATTTTAGTACTTTAATGGCTTCATTAGTTGCCCATAAAGACTCTCCTAGGTTTTCGACTTCGACGGAGTTGTGCTTAAGTGGTGGGGGCCCCCGAAAGGGGCGCTTTTTCGGTTTTTCGGTTATACCGTGTAAAGGATAAGTCCTTAATCCTTAAACGTCCTTAACTGCGGTTGCTGCACCTCTTCCTGGCACTCTCCTAAACGACTCTGTGTTACCTAATGTGGCTGCCCTTTTCGGTTTTTCGGTTATACCGCGTAAAGGACTTATCCTTTACGCGCTATAACCGAAAAACCGAAAAAGCGCCCCTTTCAGGGGCCCCCACCACTTAAGCACAACTCCGTCGAAGTCGAAAACCTAGGAGAGTCTTAATGGGCAACCAATGAAGCCATTAAAGCAATAAAATCTTTTGTAGGAATTATTTTCGATTTAAAATCTAATTCTACTGGCTTATATGGTTAATACAAGGACGTGTAAAAGAGATATTTATAAAAAAACAATTTATTTCAAACACATAGTCTTGTATGAAATGAAGACATTCAACGAGTAAAAGAAGGTTACTTTCATACCACTTTCATCGCTAAACAAGCTTTACTAAAGTTAAAATAACGCTTTCGAAGAACTTTACGTTTTGTCCTTAAAAACAACATGGCGGAAACATCGATGGCTTTCCGATTTTTACGGGCAAGTATCGGACAAAAACGGCTCAATAAATTGTTGCTATAAACATAAAGACTATCTGCGTGTGACTTTGTTCACTTAAGTATCTATGAAAAGTAGCCTCACTTTAAAGGGTCTAGGCATAATAAAGACTAGATAGAGATAGTAAGCGCACGAAAAGTGAGGAAACTTTTAGTAGACCATTCAACTTTTAGTAGTCCACTTGAAAATGGATTTTTTTGTTTTAATTAAATATCTTATTAAATAAAAAAATATAGTATAACATTTTATTATGATAAGTGTGGATAAAAAACCTCTAAATTTTGAAAATGTCGCCTTAATTTACAGGCTTTATTAATATAAGGGTCTAGGCCAGGAGTGGCCAACCGGCCGATCGCGACAATTAATCCAATCGCGTCTATGATAAGAAGAACTTTTATTAAGTTTATGTTTTCCCTCTTAGTAAGAAAAATAAACAATAAATAGATTATTCCGTACATAGGCCCTTTCCAGGGCACTTATACACGTCCCAAATATAGCTTGCCCTTCCACCACTTCGGGACAACATTATGGCAGGTGCTGAGAAGACAAATTTATAATAGTAACTAGAATAATGATAGTTTTTCGTGGTAAACGTCAGAACAGCGTAAGAAGCAAGTGGACGGTACGTGTCAACGCAGTTATCTTGACAGAAGACGTAACTTTACACGCCTCGGGGCGCACGGGACACACAGCCGCGAAGAATGGTCAGCGTCTTGAATTAAACCTGAACACCCGTCATTCACAAACAATGCTTGCTTAAGTGAAGCAGCAACGTTATGCGAAGTCGAATGCACAGCGTTGAATAGAGCTCTGTGATTGGTTCATGTGTCACTTCGCTACTCAAGTAAGTCAAAGTCAAAGTCAAAGTCAAAATTTCTTTATTTGTTTGGACTAATAAATAGTTCTTACAAATCGTCATTTTGCTCTTAAGGAGCCTCTACATGTCTCATAATCTTTTTACCCTACCAGCGCTTCGAGACCAACATTTGGCAAGTGCTGAGAAGAAGCGCCGCAACAAACTCAGTCACCACTGTCTGCCGGTTAATATAAATAAATAGAAATAGTAGTAGTAGGTACATTCGATTCAGGAGCAGTTCACTGAATTTACCATGCATTCTTGTATGGTGTATCTTATAAGAATGGGTATACAAGATTGCGTGGTATATTAAACAAGGTAGTGACGTGCTAATATCTAGACTTACATATTAAGATACTAGTAGAAATGACTCGCATACATAAATTTGAATAACGCAAACACTTTATTAAGTCTAAAAGCGGGTATAGCCAATTTATTTTTATTTCTAGTGTTAATTTGGTGAATATCACTTTTCTTTTTGAATTCAGTAATATTTTTTTGAATAAATAGAATACAGTTTAAGATGTATTGTGAAGCGGCCGTGAGAATGCCAATTTCTTTAAACAATTCTCTAAGGGATGCTCTTGCTTTCATTTTATACAAGTATCTTATCGCACGTTTTTGCAAAATAAATATTGTTTCAAAATCTGCAGCTTTGCCCCATAGCATGATTCCATATGACATTAGGCTATGAAAGTAGCTAAAGTAGACTAAGCGAGCTGTTGAAACATCGGTTAATGACCGTATCCTTTTTATTGCAAAAGCCGCTGAGCTGAGCTTTCCCGCCAGAGTTTCTATATGGGGGCCCCACTGGAGTTTTGAATCCAGGGTAATTCCCAGAAATACAGTAGAGTCTACCAGATCGATTGCATTATTATTAAGTTCTATTTGTGTACTAACTGTTTTTACGTTAGGCAAAGAGAATTTTATACATTTTGTTTTCTTTGCATTGAGTTGTAAATTATTTGTAGTGAACCAACTTAAAACTCTTGTTAGTGCATCATTTACATCGTCAAAGTTATTTTTACTTCTATCGAGTATTGTCTATGAATAGGTTTTTGGGACCCTGTGCGTCCACGCGCACTGTGAGACTTCATAGTAATGTTTGTGAATACGAGTGTCTAATCCATTGTTTGACTGACAGTAGTAGTCATCTACAACCCGGTCGAGTTAGCGCACACAGTTAGTCACATTGACGGACGCTCTGCTACGGACAGGGCGAATGCGGGGAGGTGTGCGGGTAGTGGGAGGGAGAGTCGCATTCCAGCGAGGTGCGCGTACTATCCGTTCGCTTTAAGTTTGCCGCTGGCGATATGACGTCGACGTGACGAGGGAAACGTCTATATCTACAGGGTGTCCCAAAATATGTGAATCAAACTGATAGGGGAGGTAGCTCTACTAATGTACTATCCCTAAAAAATATGAAAAAAATAATTGAGTTCGGATTTTTTTTAATAATGTGCTCTAAACTCGAAGTATAGTCATTATTTTCAAAAAATAAAGTAAAGTAAGACACATTAATTGCGTTTAATCACTAAGTAATTGCGTTTAATCGCGGTTGGGGGAGGGGACGCGCATTCCACGGACCGGCAAACTTAGCGCGAACGGGTAGTAAGAGCTCTTTCAAATTAGACGTTTGGTGCAGAATGTCAGTCTTTTGTTTGCAAGACCGCACACTGACTGCTGCTGGTTTGTCATTTTTATTCTAACGCAGTTGTTTTTGTAATCTATCTAACTATGTGCGGTCCTGCAAATGCTTTAAGTCCCAAACAACGACTCAACACGAAATCAAATTACCCTGAAATATTCTTAGGACAACATTTTCCTCTTAATTTTCTTTAACCAAGTTATTTTAAGGCTGAGTTGTACCACCTAACTTTGACCGTAACTATAACGTTATCGGCTGTTTTTTGTATGGGTTTGACAGATTTTTGACGTTTGTCAAAGTTAAAGTAAAATGGTGCAACCCAGCCTAAAAGTATGAATGAACACGTTTTCGTATGCCGCCAACTGAAAATGAATGTTGTTACGAGTACGACACTTGTATTCAAAATGAATAATGGACCTACCTTTGAAGTTAACATCCCAATTGATATTCTAACAACAAAACGCAAACACGTTCGCCAAACAATACATCAGTAGCTCACCGGAGCAGAAACAGAACGCTTTAACAAATGGCGACTGTCATGGCGCCCGCTTTTGGCGCGAAACCGCTCACTGCAATAAAATATGGCCGACATTATAATAGTGGTTAAAAGATGGTTGCTCTAGCACTGACACGGGTGTGACTTGTTAAATATTTGCAATGGCAATAGAGAATAAAACTAAAATCAAAATATGTTTTGTGTAGGTACGGTCAACAGCACGTCAACGTAAACACTGTGGTATCTTACGTACGATAGGGGCGACTTTGCAACGAAAATGTATAGCTTGATGTGCTGTCGACTGTACCTAATTAAAAATTCAATTAGGTTTTCTACATACGAAACAATCCTATTTGAAGAGAAAGTCAATAGTTCGTTTTTCAGCCAAATAACGTCCACTGCTGGACAATGGCTTCTACAAGGACAAATCCAGTATTACACTGGATTTCCACAATGACTGGTCCTGCGCTGTCCGTATCCAGGTACCTACTTCCCGCGACATTTAATGCCCGATTCGACCAAACTTTTCTTCGAGAATAATTCCTGGTATAACCGGCACATTGACAGTTTCAGTATACAGGGTGGAATTTTGTAATGCCACCTGGAGGGAAAGTACTCTTAATACTATAGATAGAAAATTTTACTCAAAGAAAACATTTCTTTATTTTTGAATAGAAATAGAACTGCATTCTTCATCTGAAAAATTTGCTTGCCATACCCTGGAATCGAACCAACTAAAATCTGTTAAAAATTACACCCTGTATTTTTATTGCATCGATCGTTAGGATTGAGTATAAGGATGAAAACTCTCTAAAAAACTTGATAAATCAAATGAAAGGAAAACCATGAAACCTTATATTATTTTAATTATTTACAGAGAATAGTAGTGAATTTTCGAAAAAAAATCGGAAATCTTTGAATGCAGTTCTATTTTTTTTTTTCGAAAATATAGGAATGTTTTAAGTAAGTACTTTCCCTCCAGCTAGGTGGCATTACAAAATCCCACCCTGTATAAGATTATGTCAAAATGACAAGTTTATTCTGAGATTAATATTTGTTTGATCGAATCCGCCTTTAGGCCCGGTTTTTTGATTCGTAGTTAAAATAACCAATAGTCAAGTTTGACAGATGTCAAATGACAAGTGGTTAAATATCAGAGAAAAATGTTTTTCGAACAATGGTTAGCTAGACTTTTAGTACATTTTTTAACTATGAGTTAACATTTTGTTAATATTTAACCATTAGTAGCAAAATTTAACAATTTGTTATTTTAACTATGAATCAAAAAACTGGGCCTTAGACTTGTAAAATTGAAATCAAGAGAAAATACTTGCTCTTATTTGAGAAAATTTTTTACTGCCCTATCTGCCGGATCAAAGGGAAAATAATACTAAAGAAAGAATAAGTAAAAACTAATACCAGACCGAGCTGATTTCAGAGCGAAAAGCCAGCTGAAAAATTGAGCTTAAAGCGTATTCAGTGGACTGATCTTTTCAGTTTTCAGAACTGTTTATTTTGGACAAAACAATATTTTTCGGGATGAATGATGCTTGGCTCTGGACTGCTTTTTCGCTTTGTTTATCTTTGCGTTTGAAATTCATGAAATGATTCAAGTGATTTTAGTCCAGCAAATAATTTTTTTTTGATAATGATTAATTGTTTATACATCATTATTAAGCATTGGTTGTTCAGGAAAAATACTAAAATGGGTGAAAGAGATTACACTTTTTATTTTATTTTCTATTTATTAATATTATCACCTATTTTCATCAAAAGAAGTGTAGGATTTTAATGCTGAAATAATTTTTCAAATCGGTCTGGTAGTTTCGTAGCCTAATCATGACAAACAATATTTTTCCTCTTTATAATATTAGTGAAGAATTGAAAGTTTGTGATAATAATGGATGGGTGTTTGTTACTCTTTCATGCAAAAACTACTGAAAGGATTTGATGAAACTTTACAGTATTATTGTCTTCGTAGAATAACATTATTTTTTTAATAAACTAAATTTCATACGAGTAAAGCCGCAGGCAAAAGCTAGTCGTTTCATAATAATCGTTCCTCTTGCACTTTCTCGCCACAACTTAATAAGCTTTTAAAACTTTTTCCTTAAGCTCCTATTCTCATATATCACTTTAATGACCTTCCTCAAGAAACTTATTTGCATTTGAGGAAAGAATTAATACTTTTACGTGGTCTAGTGGTGAAAGAGTTGGACCCTCTTGGTTCGGAGGTCTTGAGTTTGGTTCCCAGTATAACACAAAGTAAAATACACCTATTGTAGTAATTTGGTAATAAAGGAAGATTTTTGCGCCCAAAACACTGCAGGCCTGAATCAAATTCATCGTCAGCATCATCATCATCATCATCATTTCAGCCACAGGACGTCCACTGCTGAACATAGGCCTCCCCCAAAGATTTCCATATCGCCCGGTTGGTACCGGCCTGTATCCAGCGCCTTCCTGCTACCTTTATGAGGTCATCGGTCCACCTTGTGGGCGGACGTCCCATGCTGCGTTTTCCGGTACGTGGCCTCCACTCCAGAACCTTGCTGCCTCATCGGCAGTCAGTTCTGCGTACTATATGCCCTGCCCATTGCCAGTATTGCTAATTCAATCAAATTGACTCTCAAATACATAATTAATTGGGTTTTCACGGTTAGAATTGTATTATTTTACGAGATTATTGGTGTCAGCTCCTTAATTCACTTGTTAGAAGAAAGAAGACCAAAATATAATTCCGTAATAATATTCAGCTTGCACTTTATTACCAACACTTAAGCTTTTCATTTCGAAAGTTTTCTCAAAGCTCCGTCCCATGCATCACTCTAACGACCTTCTCTACCAACTTTTATAGCATTTTAGAAAATTTTTAATATCTCCAACTGATTCAAATTCAACGTGCGTCTATAAGTGGGGTGTGAAGACCGCTGGAGCAGTATGCGCTACTTTACACCTACATATCTACTGGTCTTTAGAAGAAAGGCTCTATAACTTTATAGATAAGAAAGATAGAGAAGAGAGAGAGAACGCAAGCAACAAATTTATTATAAATGCTACCTCTTAAAAATAATAAAAATGTGAAAGTTTGTGAGGATGTACGGATGTTGTTTGTTAATGTTCATTTAAAACGCTGACTTGGTTTAGATTTTTGGTATAAAGATTGTTTGAGATCTAGGAAAAAACATAAGATAGTTTCTATTCCGTATGTAAAAGATATTAATACAGAATTGACGACTGAAGTTCACTAGGACAAAGTCGCGAGCAATAAGCTAGTATTCCAGTATTGCTAGTTTTATTTAATTAAAATTAGTAGACATAAATGATAGTGACGGTTTTGTAAAATTCTTTTTATCACTTGACAAATATTTTCTCGAAGCACAGACATTTAAAAGATTATTAATAGAGTTGCTTTTATATCATTCACTAGATTGAATTTTGTGACGTTTCGTAATTTGCCAATTTTGAAGAGGAAAAATTCTATTAGCTATTTTTTAAGCACTAAACAAGACATTTTTGCTTTGTACCTACATCTAGAAATTGAAACCATCCATTATCCGACAGTTTAATAAACTTTCAGTTATTATTTTCTAAAGCTGGCTGCGTTGTGAATACGGGCCCCAGTTGGAGCTTAATAGAAGCATAACGAGCGAAAGTTTGGATGTATTCATATGTAACAGTTACACAAATATGATTTTGAAGTTTACGCAATTAAATGAAACGACTAAAGCGACGGCCATTTGTAATTTTGCAGCTTTACGCAAGAATGAACTGATAATAATTTTGAACCATCGTTAGGTATCACATACAAACATTTACGCCCGTACTCACAAACGATGCTCGCTTAAGTAAAGCAGCAAATCGAACTCACAGCGTTGAATAGAGCTCTGTGATTGGTTCGTGTGTCACCATATGCGTCCACGCGCACTGTGAGACCTCATAGTAATGTTTGTGAATACGGACATTAGTTCACCTTTAGAAGCTTTATCAAGATAGCTGAACAGTGAAGGGGTTGGACTGGGCGACTTGACATTAGAGGAACGCGGGTTTGAACCATCATCTATTTATCATCATCATTTCAGTCACAGGACGTCCACTGCTAAACATAGGCCTCCCCCAATGATTTTCATATTGACCGGGTTGGTAGCGGCCAGCATCCAGCGCTTTTCCTACCTTTATGAGATCGTCTGTCCACCGTTATTCTGATGTTTATCAATAACTAGCTGACCCGGCGAACTTTGTTCCGCCTTAATGGCAATAAATAAGCAGACTTTTTTTTTATTTCGAACGGGATAAAAGTATCCTATGTCCTTCTCCTGGCTCTAAACTACCTTCCTGACAATTTTCAGCTACTTAAATCGGTTTAGCCGTTCTTGAGTTATAAGTGGTGTAACTAACACGACTTTCTTTTATAGATAGATACTGTAAGTTTTCATCAAAATCCGCTCTCTCTTATCCTCACAAACTTTGACATTTATAGATATTAGTAGGATTTCCTAAATCTTGTTCCAAGACATCCACAATCAATATTGTGCTGAACAACTTGTCCAAACTTATTGGCGCAGTCTCCAGAGGAATTTAGTTGACCAAGTAGGTTTACCAATCACTGAATAAAGTTGGAAGTGTTGGTCCCAGAGGAATACAAACTCCGGTAACAGTGGGGTCATAGTTGAAAATAAATACGGGCATAGACTATAAGGCCCGGCGCAAATGGGCCACCGACCACAGCCACCGGTGGCCAGCGACGGGGACTTGACACACTTTTTAATATATTTTGTATAGACGCGCCGCACACGTGTATCCATTTGGTGGCGGCTACTCGCTACAGTGTCCTCGACTCGCCACTGTAGGTATTAAAAAGTGTGTTCAGTCACCGTCGCTGGCCACCAGTGGCTGTGATCGGTGGCCTATTTGCGCCGAGCCTAATACGGGCACTACGAAAGGCCTTTAAAAATAGGCAGATTTAGAGCAATTAGAATAAATACGGGCACAGATTTTGAAAGACCTTAAAATTACGACTAAGAATATAAATACGGGCACAGATATCGAAAGATCTATCATTTCTTTAGAGTTTCGAATATCCAAGACGATTTGTAGTCTATATCTATAAAAGTGAAAGGTCACTGACTGACTCACTTAATCATCACGAAATCTCAGGAACTACAACTGCTACGAGTCTCAAAGGACAGTGCCAATCCATGTTTGGAAGTTGGACCAAGTGCTGCCCAGAATGAAACTATAGTGCATTTTGTCCCTCAGGCCAATACTAATTTGTAAACCAGAGCGCACTGAAATCTATCCCTGGAGTTAAGAGAAAAAAAAAGAGTTTTGTTTGGAATTGTTAACATACAAAATATCATCGATGTATACCTACTACGCATAAGATTTCGCGATTTTTGCATTAAATAACACTCGCTATGTTGAACTTAACCATACTGCTGTACACCTTACTTTAGTACGACTCCGACATTATTTATAAGCGATCAAGCGCTGTTGCAGTAGTTTGGTTAGTTGACCGAAATTAATTATTTCCAAAATAGAGCAAGAAGTTTTAGCTTACAATAACTTCAATAATCGATTGTAATACACCAATAAATTGATTTTTCCCAAGGATAGAGAACTAAAACTTCTTGCTTCATTTTGGAAATAATGATTTCTGTCAACTAACCAAACTATTGCAACAGCGCTAGATCGCTTATAAAGAATGTCTAAGTCGCACTAAAATCAGGTGTACGGATGCAGTATAGTTAAGTTCAACATAGCGAGTGTTATTTAATGCCAAAATCACGAAATCTTATGCGTAGTACGTATATATCGATGATATTTTGTATGTAAATATTTCAAAACAAAACTCTTTTTTTCTCTTAACTCCAGGGATAGATTGCAGTGCGCTTCGGTTTACACATTAGTATTGGTCTGAGGAACAAAATGCACTATGGGTTGATTCTGGGCAGCACTTGGTCCAGACCCTGGCACTATCCTTTTGCATGGGGATTCCTTTTAGAACGTAGGTGCTCACTAAGACGGGATTTTGCAAAATTCAACCCCTAAGGGGGTAAAACGGGATCCACGTGTACGAAGTCGCGGGCGGCCGCTAGTTTAGCAATAAATGCCCCTCTAATTTTTTGTAATAAGTGAGAGTTGAGCAGGTATTCGTGGGTACCACGTCTCTTGTGCAAATCGCTTGTCTCGGTTGCTTGTTACCTTTACGTGGCATTAGAGAGATAATTTGATAATTTCTTAAAATGGATAAGTATACAGGGTGGAATTTTGTAATGCTATCTACAATATTAAGAGTACTTTCCCTTCAGGTGGCATTACAAAATTCCACCCTGTAGAAACATATTAAACTTATCAATGTTAAACTAAAAAGGGTTCAATATCCGAATCTCCCTGAGTAGAGTAGGTATAGAATTGGGTATAAGAAAATCTTTAACATTATTTTCAGGATGATTACTGTCCTCAAAAGATAATCCGGTCTCAGACAGACTATAAATTAAATGAAAATGAGTTATCTTACTCTAGACCGCTTTTTATTAAGGGCTAATTCTCTTTTGTTAAGAATTGTTATTAAATCCTTAGAAATTAGGATTATTCGAAGTATTAAAAGCAAGAGTTTTAGTAAAAGATCGTCTAAATTTAGGTCTAGGTAATTGGTAGGATAGTTAGTTATTTATTAGTTTAGCACTTCAAAAGTTGTAGACAGAATAATAAATAAATTTAAAACATTATTTATTGCTACCAATATTATCAAAGTTTGTGAGGATGTATATGAATGTTTGTTACTCTTTCATGCTTAAACCAGTGAACCGATTTAGATGAAATTTGATATGGAAATAGTTTGAGATCCAGAAAGTAGAATTAGAATAATATAAATAGTTTGAATAAATAGAAACAGGTTAATATTTGGCACAGAAATAGTTTGATACATTGGACAGTTTTAATCCCGGTTTTTGGAAGCTCCAGGGACACGAGTGCGATAACTTTCTGTGACATAACTTCACACAGTCGAAGCCGCGGGTAAAAGCTAGTAGAAGATAAATTGTTACTAGACTTATAACAAAACTTATAAAGCTGTTAACGGGACTATTCCCACCTCTCGTTCCCACCGCTGCAACTTCTGTGTAGCCAGGATCTACAGCTAGACCGCCAATAAAAACCCAACCAGTGAAGGTCAAGTTTGTCCCGGGGGAAAGTTACACTGTCATTGGACCCGCAACGAAATTCATCAGAAGAACATAGGAGTTCGAAGTTAAGGTTCGATTTTCCTCCATTCTAAAGGTTAATCATCACCCACACATGCAAGGCTCTATAATTTCTTTCATATCAAATACCATTACCGTATAAAGACCATAGCTCCAGTGGTCTAACTAAATTTTTTCCACGCACCATATTTCCAGGAAATATTAAATGTCGCTCTGTGTTGGGAAACAATTTACCACGATAAATCTTCGTTTGCGAGCGTTAAAAGTAATACCACAGTAAAAATATATGCGGTATAACAACTTTACACGGATGCTCCTATTTTCTTCTGATTAATTTCGTTGCGGGTCCAATGACAGTTTAACTTTCTCGTAGACGAAATTGGCCTTCACTGTTGGGTCTTTATAGGCGGTCAGGCTATAGATCCTGGATACACAGGAGTTGCAGCGGTGGGAACGAGATGTGGGAATAATCCCCGTAAAAATGTAACTGTGTGTCGCTGAAACTATGATTTTTCCAAGTTACCTAGTCCCGTAAAAATTCTAATAGATTTTCTCTCTGAAACTATGATTTTTCCAAATAGGGAAGTACTAAGAAAATTGCCTTAGGATCAATTGATGATAAGCCATAGCTTAACAGCCAAAACAATCGCTAGGCAAGCAAAAGGTCGTGGATTCACTTCCCGCTAAACCAAATTATTTTTTTCAAGTTTTTAAGAATGAAAGATTTTCAGTTCTCTACTCCTTTTAATTTTACATATCTCAGATAGACATAACTATTTAATTTCACCGGTAATCACTAAAATTAGTTTTTTTGTCAGATAGCGTAGATAGTAGATACCCTGTATTAATGTCAAATTACTAGCTTTTAATTATTATTAGCTCTTTAGACTACTGGGTTTAACTACACTGTGGAGTGTTAAGTAACTTGGCCTTGGGCTTGAAATACAAAATTAAGGAAATGAATGTTTTATGCCGAAGTCCGATTTGGTTCCGAACCTTGTAAGATCATTATTATTTTAGGAACTTACGTAAAGTTGGAAAAATAGTTTGTAGGTATTCGATGATATCTATGGGCAGTATTGATTGGAATATTACTTAAAAAGAAGACGGATTAATGTTATTACTGTTAAATCTATGACACCGTAGGAAAAGAAAGGAAAAATCCTTTAAAAACTAAGTATGTACTACAAAACTTCTAAAATAACAACAGAAATAACTATGTAATGTTCAAACTATACCTACTCATAAATTGTGATGTAATGAAATGAAACGTATAGTCTGGTATTGGTTCAATCAACTGTAAATTAATTCTCTCAACACAATTCAATTACCTACTTAGTGATAAATAATGAAAATAAAAAATCCAAATAACCTCAATTGACTGTAGACGCAGGTATGCGAAAATCATGATTGATCTATGTAGTTATCAAGATACATTCTATTGCTTTTAGTAATCATTTTAAGCAGGTAATTTACTTTCTCGATTTTTGACAGACTAATTTTAAACATGTCGTCCATTTGCGACGACACTGTGATATATCAAAAACAGTGGTTTTACAGAAATCGACTTTTAAACTTTTGAATGACCATAACTCTTAAAATCAGGTTAGGATTACCTAATTGTGTATGAAACGTTTAAAGATTAACTATTAATGAATTTAAATATTTATAGTAAGACATAACTTTGCGTCTAAATTGATGAAATTATAGCGATTGAAAAAAAAAGAGACAACTTATCACGTTATTCTAGTAAAAAATAATATTTTGAAGATGGCAAGTTCAGTTGTCACGTTGTAGATGATATAAAAAAATATATTTATATAAGTCATTATTTAGATAAAACGTTGATCTTGAAATTTTTTATTTTATTTTACTAACATTACAATCAGTAAAAATGAGGTAATTATTGGAACAGGCGAATATTTCGCTTTGCCATGTTAAATTTCACTTATAAAAATATTATCTAAGTAGACAGACAGTTGTATACATACAATATTTAAGTTCACATTAAGTTTTCTTATTCTAAAACCTAATACTTATCAAAATAAACGAAAAACTCTCAAAAGTAAAACCTTGTAAACTACTACAAAAAAACACAGTAAGAGAAACTGTACTAAGTATGTATGTATGCAGAAAAAAAAATTGTAGGTACCTACTAGGTTAGTAAATAGATGTTTTTTAACAGACTAGTTATGACAATTTAATCCTAAAACTATCAACGCAAAAATCGCCGTCTCCGGCGCATAAAATGGCAAAAAAGCGACATTTTGGTACCTTTTAGGGTGTTTTAATTTTTTATACTTATTATTTATTATTTATTTATATTTTAAAATTAAATTTATAAAAGATATTTAAATAATGTATTAATAGTGAAAAAAAACAACCACTATTATTTTTATAAATAATGTAGCCATTTTATTGGCGTAGTTTTTCTGCAATAGTTATACCTATTGCAATATTATTATACAAAACAATGTTGCGCCCGCCAAAGTAAATTTGGGCTAGATGCGATAAAATTCCATCAATTGCTGATGATCTGTAATTATATTAAAACATTAAAATACCTTTTTTTGCAGAAAGCAAAACATAGCCAATACAGCTAAGTAACATTGAATAATTACATAATAATAAATAAATATATATCTGGGGTCATCCAACGCATTGCTATTCTAGCGTACTTCTACTAATAGATAATTTTGTTAGCTATCGTCTTAGATTAAGCTAATCTAAGGCTATTGTATGATAATATAAAATATTTTGCTTGTTGTGTCTGTAAAAACAGACAGTCGTATAAGTATGTTTTATTTGCACTGTATTTATAGTATTTGAACTATTCTTCAAAACGAATGTATGTTTATCAGTCTATATCTACTCATATTAGTTCCGAAGTTATTGTAGCTCAAAGAGACCCTTTCACAGCGCTCGCATAGCGCTGTTAGTCATGTTGTCGGATTAGGTTGTGGAATTCCTTCAGGCAGTGCATCGCCACAAATGTTAACCTTTGCTTTTTTGCATTGCTAGTCCCCATCTGTAATGATATCTGGAGTTTAGTATTACTGTTTAGCGTATACAACGTGACAAGTAGATATACCATTCAATTTCAATAACATGTATTCTGCAATAACAGAACATCAACAAATGACCTACAACATATTTCCAATATAGGAAAAATTTTCATCATCTACAACGTTATTAGTTAAGATGTCCCGATGATACTTCGATTTTCTTACAAGAATAACGTGACATATAAATAATTTATCTTTTACTTTGCTTTTTGTTTTAGAAGAACACTGTGATAAGTATGACGTGCCACATTGTCGAATAAAATAAAAATATTTTAAAAACTTACCTTTGTCATCAATACCGCGGTATCCTCGAGATGTCACGTTTTTCTTAAAAACGAAGAGCACCTCACATCTCAAAGCGCAGGTGGCAACTGAACTGTCACAGTGTCGAAGCCAACTAGATCGCCGAACGAGCCAGCGCTATAACGTAATATTTTGTCTCTTTCTCTCATAGTATTGTTGTTTTTGGAGTAACAAATACCCTGTTTTTGGAGATAAAAGAACGCAAGATCGCGGTTCAGAATTTCGGTAAAACAAAAAATCGTATATGTCGAGATGTCACAGTGTCGTCGCAAATGGGCGATGTGTGCAAAAGCTAGAGAATACATAGAAAGATTCCTAAAGACAAATACATAAAGTATTTCATTCAACCCTACAATTCATATCATCCTACTGGAATCTTCCAATGTAGGTTCCACAAAAGCGGCTCTGATATTAGAATGCCCACTTTATTATGGAGAACTTGGGAAATTGCCGAGTTTCCCCCTAATAATACCCTTCTTGTCGGAGAATCCTGTTTTCAGCAAATAAATATGTGATGCTTTATTTCAGGTGCAAGGGAACGTATACGCTGTGTGATTTATTCGTCTCAGGGTAGGCATATTTTTTATTGAATTTGTGAGAAACAAAGAAGATGAGGAAAATACGTAATAAACGCAAAGAATGTTACATAATAACTATACGACCTCAAGGGCTACACAAAATTAAGTCCAAACCTGGATTAAAAAGTATAATTACATATTAAATCTTGAATCTATTCTATGCTTCAGATTGTGTCGAGCTTTGACACAGTGTTTTTAAAAGGTTTGGTACTAGAAAGTCGTAATCATTAAACAATAATATTCCTGTTCACCCTAAAACTACTTTTGTCTTTGTCCTTATTATGGTGAACCTACTTCGATTTTCCATAATAGTCCAGCGGACTATAGAGAACTAGCGTTCCTCAAAATAAATACAAATCAGCTGTGGGCTGAGTGTGAGTATACATCAAAATATGCGCTCACAAGTAAGCGCGTTTAAAAAATGTATCAAAATTTTAGTTTTTGAACGTTTTCCGCTAGGGGCGCTGTACAATCCGTCATACATATAATGTCATTTTTTGATGAAAACTCACACAAGGCCCTCAGTTCGATACTGAGAACTTTGGTCTACTAGAATAACTGTCGCCTAAATATAACTACTTTTGCATTGTACTTACTCGTACCAAAAAAAGTTATTGTGTATTCCAAACTAGGTACATCATGTCATTGTCAACATAAACGAATTCGACCGCCAAAGAACAAAGCCAACCCTGCATGGTGGATTGGCATCTAATTCCACCAAATGCCCCCAGGGTAGATGACTATAAAGTTTTACAACCATCCCGTAGTTTACAGGAGCAAGCCGTAAAACTAGGATCGGGACTGCGGTATACAGGATGTGGGGAAAAGTTTTTAAATTGTGAATTCAGATATACGGTGAAATGCTGCATTTTAAATAAGCATAAAGTAGACGGTCAGTCCTGCGTACTATGATGCCACTTCAGCTCGTTAATCCGTCGGGATATGTCAGCGACTTTAGTTCGTTTACGGATATCCTCATTTCTGATTCGATCTCGTAAAGAAACACCGAGCATAGCCCTCTCCATAGCACGCTGTGCAAATTAATAAATTCTTATGAGGATTCATTGATGGATGTTTGTTACTCTTCTATGCAAAAAAATACTGAACAGATTTTTATGTTTGAGATAGAGGTAGTTTGAGAACTAAGGTATAGCCTGACCAGGAACATAAAAACCCTGGCACAGAGGCGCTTCAATTGCATTTGATAGTGCAACACTGAGTACAGTCGTACATGTGTTAAATTAATAGGCTAAATTTATGTATCAGGATCCAGGATTACGGGCTAATTTGATATTTTCATAAATTAACGAAAAATATTATTAAAGATACTATACCATCAANCAGGCTATAAAACAAAGGATAGTTTTTATCCTGAGATTTTCTGTGACAGATCGAAATTGACGCAGACGAAGCCGCGGACCAAAGCTAGATAACAATAATATTCTAAAAGTGCTTTATTTAAAGGTGGTAATATAGAAGTCATTTATGTGCAGAAAATAATTGACTTCTATGTTACCGCCTGATATATAAAAAAAACAGAATCTTTTGCTCTCAAATGTCTTTTCTATTGTAAATCCAGGTCATTAGCTGAAAAAAGCTTCAGTTCTGGCCCAATTACGTCACGTCAGTCCCTGTGACGGCTATAAACTGATAATAGGCTGGTTAATGACATCACAGAGGCCTGATGACCGGGGGCTCGTAAAATCACGGCAATTAACGTCGGACACAACTGACCGCTATCATTCATCTTAAGGGTATAAGCTTCTGAAGATTTGTTTTTATGTCTTTAAGCATTAATTTAGTTTTATTGAGATTGAGACTCTTTAAGGGTTTTTTTCGTAAAAAGGAATAATGAAATACACTCGCGAGCAAAAGTATGGAATCACTTACATAAAGTTGTTTCCACACGATCTTGTGTACCTACTAACGAATTTGTTAGTAACAAAAAAAGTGGCACCATTTTAGCTGTACTATAATGGAACAAAAGGGTATCAATGTTATTTGTTGTCGACTGTACACAAATAATATATTGTTATGGCGGGATTATAAATAATGCCGAGGAACGAGCAGTGATTTTAATGTTTTGTTGAATGTATGTTTTGTCTTCGTATAAAATTAGTTGCGAAATAATTTACACTGATTTTTATAGCTCTCATATAAGCTGAAAAATATTTCTTTGAATATTTTCAGTGTTGTGTAATAAATTCGGAATTAAAATGAACCAATTTGGTGAGATGTAATTAAACTAAAATTCATTTATTTTGCAAGTTATCGTAGGCTTTTAAAAAGCTCTTTTACATATTAGTGTAATCTATGTCTTTTTATAGTTATTATAGAAAAATAATACATTTCTTTCTTTCTAACCCTATTGTTAGGTATTGACTGTAAATTTTTAAGAGGATTATTAGTATTTTACAGTGGAAGTGGAGTAAAATCCTTGGGGGAGACCTTTGTCCAGCAGTGGATGTCATTCGGATGAAACGAACGAATAAACGCTAGTTTCCTAATTCATTTGTTTTAAAAGAGTGGGTGAAAAAGCAATGAACATTTCATCAATAATCATTTTCCCATTTAGCTTAGTTAATAGAAACTAAAACGTGGTGTACCTTATATCAGATATCAAAGGATATCTATTTAAGTACCACTTCTTTATTCGTTTGATGTCGGTGCCATACCTAAAGATAATATTTACTACGCGTCTGGTTGGTTCAAGGTTAACGTGAAAATTATGAATTATCTGACAAGAATAGGTTTAGGTATATAGGTAGGTATTACACTGGATTCTATTTTATTGAAACTGAGGAAGTTTTTTCATTTTAATATTTTATTTATATGAACGTATCAGTAGCACATAGAAGGCTTTTTTCTGCCCTTTTCATCGCCTGCTTGCATTTGTAATTTTAGACTTCTACATAATTATTAAGTTTTAATTATTAAAAAGTTTCATCAAAATCAGTATTTGTTGCACGAATGAGTAACATCTATCAACTATTACAAACTTTTGAGGAATAATAAATTACGTAATATTCGAGTAAATAATTAATTGTTAATGAACAGTCTCCAAAAACATTTAGATTAATTTGTATTTAAAAGATAACTTTATTTTAACAGAACAAAACTACCAAAACCAAAGATAAGAAAGTTTGAAACAAAAATAGAAACTCCAGAAAAAGAAACCTGAGGTTTCTTTTTAAAATTCTAAATTATGAAGTTTATGAACTCGCACGGTACCGTTTGTTGACTTAGCTTAGAGATACCAAAAGTTTGAAGAAAGCTTCGCATACGAAAACTCAGAAGTCATAGGGTTTCGCTGATACTGAAAAGTTTATGCGAAAGAATAAGTTTGTATTAAGAAAACAAAAATACTTGGTATGTATTTTAAGAGGAGTTTCGTTTCAAACGTAGATCAGAGAGAGTTTCATAAAGAAAAATAAAGCAGTCTCTACCTAAGTACACATTGGTGTAACAAGAAAGTTATTTATATTACTAAAGCCTGGTCCGTGAGCACGTAGAATTTTGTCCAATGACCCCAACACTCACACACTCACTGCGGGCGCCCGTCGCACAGTCGCGACAGCAATATAATTACGCGCGAGCGATAAGGATGGGTAGCTTGGGGTCATTGGACAAAATTCTACGTGCTCACGGACCAGGCTTTAGTGGCTGCCCGCGACTTCGTAAGCGTGGATCCCGTTTTACCCCCATAGGGTTTGAATTTTGCAAAATCCCGTCTTAGTGAGCACCTACTTTCTAAAAGGAAAACGTGCAAAATTTGAGACTTCTAGCACTTGTAGTTTCTGAGATTTCTTGATGAGTGAGTGAGCCAGTCAGTCAGACAGTCAGTCAGACCTTTCGCTTTTATAGGTACAGATTATTTATTATTTTGTATAGAATAATAAAATTAGATGTTATTTTATATAGATTATTTAGAGATAGGGAATGTAAATATCCTTGGACATTTTACACTATGCTTCTAGTCCCAAACTAAGCAAAGCTTGTACTATGGGTATTAGACAACGGATATAAACATACTTACATTTTTTTTTGTAAATACATACATATTATACATAGGAACACCCAGACCCATCACATAAATTAAATTCATAATTTCAATTTCTGCCCGGCCGGGAATCGAATCCGGGACCTTTCGGCATAGTAGTCCGTTCCGAACCACTACACCAAACGGCCGACTAAATGTGCTTTATAACAACTCTAAAATTCACATTGTCCACAAAATCCAGGATTAATTCGATCCTCTCATAAAATATTAATTAAGGATCGATCAGTGGATCATGAGCATCCTTTCAGATTTATCGCCAATCCATTATTTTACTACCCTCACTTTGTCGCGGAGACAAATGTCACCTTGATAACGTAATTACGTAACAAAATGGCGCAATTAATTTAATTGAAATATTTCAAAGGCTTGAACGTTTTGAGGAGCGGTCAGACGAGTTTAACAACTTTTAAGTTAATATTACAGTAATAATTGATGATATCATAAGATTAATTGTTGTAAATACAGTTTTTACTCCATTTAGAATGTGTACTTATAGTTGTTGCAATGGAGAAGTTTCGTGATGTTGAAAACATTATATTTAGGGCCCTGTAACTTTTGTATTTGTAGAGATATTTTCATGATTCTTTCACAATTATTATTAGTTTTACTTATATTTTCAAGATTGGAAACTTGTCCACTGCTGTGATGTTTTGCAATTCTATGGGAAATAAATATGCCAGGGGCAACCAACAAAATTTTACACAATCAAATTATGTTGATTAAACTTTGGCTCCATAACAATGTACCTACATAAAGTATACATTCATCCATATTGACCCATTATTCCTGAATGTGCAAAAACCCTCATACAACGAATAATTCATGAAGTCATACAAATATTTGACTTCCATACATTGTGCGGTGCCGAAGGACGCCGAACAATTTGCTGGCTGACTGCACCCTTCATGGCGCGAGTCAATCAAAAGTTGTTTTTGCTTTTTTTGTTGTACCAAAATGATGGGTTGAGTTCAGTAGTAGATTTACATGATTTCATGGTTTTTTGAGGTAAAATCTACACTAATATTTTAAAGAGGAAAGTTGGTTGTTTGTTCGTATTGAATAGGCTCCAAAACTACTGGACCGATTTGAAAAAGATCTTTCACCATTAGAATCCAACATTATTTCTGACAAGGGGCCGCCCGCGACTTCGTACGCGTGGATCCCGTTTTACCCCCTTAGGGGTGGAGTTTCGTAAAATCCTTTCTTAGCGGATGCCTACGTCAAAACATCTAACTGCATGCCAAATTTCAGCCCGATCCGTCCAGTGGTTTGGGCTGTGCGTTGATAGATCACTATGTCAGTCAGTCAGTCAGTCACCTTTGAGTTACTCGTATATACAATTAGTTACTTTTCGTGGTGTTTTATTAAATTTTGTCATAATATTATTTTGCCGGCTGGCTTCGTATTTAAAGTAGTATATTTCACAAGTTGTTTTAAGCGAATTAAAGACATTATAGAATGGTACTTTACTATTATTATTCTCACCTTAAGGTGTTAATTAAATTAGGTGGTAGAACTACAAAAATAACCTTTGTGTCTGTCTTTGCAATAAAACAAAGTGAATAAATACAGACGAAGGGCTCTCGAAATTGTTTTCAGATGGGTTTAATTTAAATGTATTATAATTGCAGATTCTGTGAGGTCTGCTACGCTTAGGTCAGGGCTTGACAGCACTTGTGGACACTTTGTCAATCTATAGCTATACTACACTCGCGAGCAAAACTATGGAATCACTTACATGAAGTTGTTTCCACGCCATCTTGTGTACTAACGAATTTGTTAGTAACAAAAAAAGTGACACCATTTTAAAGACTAAACTTTTAACTTTAAATTGATACCAAATTCATTTAAATCACACCAGTATTTAAAAAGATATCCCGGCTCATGTGAAGAAGTAAGGAAAAATACATGTATCAACTGTTTGATACGTCGCGAGGTGCGGCCTATTTACCCCCTATAAAAGCACGTATTTTCGGATTTTTGCTTTCACACGTTGATCCATACACATCTCCGCTTCTTTTGACACTTTACCTGGGAATCTACACCTTCAGAAGCAGCACAAATCGTTGCACTATTGCAAGAAGGGCTCAGCCAGCGGGCTGTCGCACGTCAGCTCCACATAAGCCAGTCCTGGGTTTCGAAAGTTTTAAGACGCTTTCGGGAGACTGGTGGCTTTGTCCCGAGACCAAGTTCTGAACAGCGCCGGTGCACATCGCAGAGGGATGACCGTTTTTTCATGTCAACCTCTCTATGAAATCGTCATTTGACTGGTATCAACGTCCAGCAAGAGCTCAAAAATGTTTGTAGGATAGCTATTAGCGAGTGGACAGTTCGTCTAAGATATAAGCAATAGAATTTGACTCCAAAAAGGCCTGCCACAGGCTCGAAACTGACGGCAGGTCACCGATAAGCACGCTTTCAATTTTCTCGTACACATCTCGATGGGAAGTCGAGCAAGCCACCCTCATTAGCCACTGTTTCAGCGAACCAGCACTGCACAAATCGCTCCCCAGGCCGCCTATAGACCCGACCTCTTCGTCTGCTGCACTGCAAACACAGTCTGCATTCATTGGAGAACAAAACTCGCCTCCATTACTCGCCTTCCCATCAAAATAAGTGCGAGCTAATTGAAAGCGTGCTAGTCGGTGACTTGCCGTCAGTTTCGAGCCCGTGGCAGACCTTTTTGGAGTCAAATTCTATTGCTCATATCTTAGACGAACTGTCCACTCGCGTTAGCGCACACTAACATTTCTGAGCTCTTGCTGGACGTCGATATCAGTCAAATAACGATTTCATAGAGAGTTTGACATGAAAAAATGGTCATCCTTCTGCGATGTGCACCGGCGCTGTTCAGAACTAGGTCTCGGAATAAAGCCACCAGTCTCCTGAAAGCGTCTTAAAACTTTAGAAACCCAAGACTGGCTTATGTGGAGCTGACGTGCGACAGCCCGCTGGCTGAGCCCTTCTTGCAATAGTGCAACGATTTGTGCTGCTTCTGAAGATGTAGAGTCTCAGGTAAAGTGTCAAAAGAAGCCGAGATGTGTATGGATCAACGTGTGAAAGCAATAATCCGAATACACGTGCTTTCATAGGGGTAAATAGGCCGCAACTCGCGACGTATCAAACAGTTGATTCATGTCCTTTTCCTTACTTCTTTACATCAGCATAGATATCTTTTTAAATACTGGTGTGATTTAAATGAATTTGGTATCAATTTAAAGTTAAAAGTTTAGTCTTTAAAATGGTGTTACTTTTTTTGTTACTAACAAATTCGTTAGTACACAAGATCGCGTGGAAACAACTTCATGTAAGTGATTCCATACTTTTGCTCGCGAGTGTAGTTTACGTTAAATATTACAAAACGTATAAAAAACTTGATTTTAGCCAAAACAAAATCCTGAAATAGTAAAAGTTACTTACGTAAAATTTATCTGAAAAAATCTTAGTTCTTTTTGTTATTTCTTGAAGTCGACTCCCGGGGTTCCTTGGATCCAAGATAGAGAAACACTGACATATTATAAACAGAAAGACAGTGTACTAAATATTCTAAATATTATCATACATACACCATTCTGTTATTTATTCCTGCTCATGGGACCGCCATAAACCTGCGCTATAATGGGCTGAACAATAATAGGCCAGATGGTGCATATACCTATGGTTTTACAGCGCAGACCATGTAGAACATAGACGTCAAAAAGTATAGTTTTAAGGACAGCAATAAAGAGATTTTAGGATCTTACAGTGAAACATTATTACACTAAAGAGTCAAAGAAAAGTTGGACATAATAAAATATGTGGTAGTTAAAGCCATGTACTCATTAGGCGACATTTGTTGATAAACACTGTTTATAAACTGTTCATAAACAATGTTTCAGAATGTAAATGTTCATCATCTCTGTAAACAGTTTATAAACAGTTCATAAACATAGGTGATGAAACATTGTTTATGTTACATGTTGCCGTGCTCTCCGCTATGAGTGGAGAGCAAGACGAAACATCTAGTTTATAGACAGAAGTCAACAGGTGTGGACGTGTGTTGCGCGAGTTTATAATCATGGAGGTAGTGTGGTCCAACAACCAAATTTCGATGCTCATAGAGCTTTATCACCAACGTAGTACCTATTCTTTGGGACGCTTCAAATAAAGACTATAAAGATAAATAAAAAAAAAATGATGCTTGGACCGACATTGCTGCAGAATTGCATATGTCGCAAAAAGAAGTGGAAAAGTTGGTGACATCCTGATGAAGTTCTGAAATGACCCATCAGATCCGCGGAGGTCATTAAATACATAACTTCTATTCAACAGATAGTTTCGAATCCACCACCTTTCCTTCTTTTTTTTTTTTGGATTAATGCTCTTGTGAATTATTACGTAAGCAGCAGCGAGCATCACTACCTCCTCGGGCGACATCCTATCAACAACTGACAAGTGTGGACGGCCAAGTTTCAGAAACCTGTGTTTATGGTAAACTTGTTTCACACTAGTCATAAACAGTTTATCAACAAATGTTGCCTAATGAATACGTGACTTAACACTAGCTCATTGATATACTTTTTTATGCACTTTACACAAGCTTATGGTGTCACTTTTTTACTAATTTGGTGGACTTACTAGTTATTCATTTCAAAGGTCATCATTATCATTATCTCAGCCACAAGACGTTCACTGCTGAACATAGACACAGTAGATAAATCAAACAGTACGGAAGCTTCATACAAACGCTCGAAATCAGACTCACGTACACAGACGCACGCTTTACACGAGCACAGAATAAGTAATAGTACAGGTACAGAAGGATTACTCCGCAAGACGATTTAAATAAATGCAAGTCTTGCTACGACGCGATACAGTGGAATTCAGCTCGCACAGCACTACGTACCTACAATTTTATTCACCTACAAGTTTTGTCTCTTTCTATCGCGTGCCTCTGAACTCTTCTTACGCTGTTAGGGTTGCTGTCTAGTGAAAAAATAATTAATCTCAATATTTGTAATGAAGTACGTATGTAGGTAAGTAAGTATTACTGTTATTTTACCTTTGTAAAAATAACATTTCAAATATACCTAATTAGGATTAAAAAACTTGTTTTATTACAATGTCTTCATTCATACCTATTTTAACATAAGACAGATAAATTAAACATACCTACTATTACAGAAAAAAGAAGAATCCTATACTATCCTAAGAATTTTATTATTGATTACCTACATGGCCAACATACCTTTCAGCATCTTTACAGTACGGAAGCTTCATACAAACGCTCGAAATCAGACTCACGCACACAGACGCACGCTTTACACGAGCTCTAAGCGAACCTCGCAGTCCATCCGTCGCGGGTGTCGCGCGCGTTGTGTTTTTAATAATAATTTTATTGCATGCACTGTCCGCTGTATTTTTAAAAACATGCCACGAGTGTATTGCGTAGTATACGGCTGCTTGAACTCGGCATCTTCATAACCAGAACTTTCATTTTTTAAACTTCGTAATAATTCTGAATAATTGTAAAAATGATTAAATATTGCTTTTTAAATAAAGTGCTTACATCTGATTTTGTAATAGTTCTTTTTAAATTACGTAATTACGCTTTTTAACAATTTATGTGTTCTATTTGATAAAGTAATTTGCTCCGCACGCTTTTGTACTAAGTGATGAACTGTATTTAAAATGAGGCAATAGCTATGTGAAAGTAAGTATCCGGTATTTTATTTATGAGAATAGAATATCTTCTATCGGCCTCTAATAGTACTTAATCAATTTATTCGATTATGTATTCGATCATTATAGAACCTAATTAACGTTTTATTTTTTTGTTAACTACTTAGTCAATTAATTTATTCCATTAGGTATTTGATAATTAAAAAAACCTAAATAAACGTTTTAATAAATAAGGAAGTCAGAACCTTATTAATTTTATAAAGATTAAGAGTGCCAACCCTAACAATCAGTTGAAGTGTAGATATTTAACTCGCCGAAAGGGCTAAGTTTCCGCACTGCTTTAGCTCATATATATACTGTGACATAGATCTCCCACAATGATTTCCACATCGCCCGGTGGGTAGCGGCCTTGAAAGATCAGCATGGTGTCGTAGCATCTCAGTAGATAAATCCAAGACGTTGGCTTTTGAAACACCTTTCAAAAATTTAAAGAAAGAAATATTTATTACTATTGGGTCAGGTCATGATGAACATCACTTAGAGAATAAAGAAAGTATACGAAAAAAAGACAGAAATAGCACATAAATATTACAAAGAAATAAAAAGTGAACTGAGCAGTGCCACCCTGTTGCAACAGCGATGCCCATCGCAATGGGACTCCACTCAGCATATTATGCCGTGGCCCACGGTGGGGAAGGCCACGACGCTGGTTTTCAGTGTCAGTCAAAATTGCCAAGTAGGTAATCAATTTATTTTTGTTTTTGTGGTATCTATTAATTGTACTTGTCTGTACTTCACTACCATGACACGAGACAGTTAATTTTCTGTTATTTACGTATTATTGTGGTTTTCATGGCTATTCTGGTGGGACAACTGTGAAGACTGTCACAAATATGAGACCTTTTACTTTGTAGCTCATGTTTAATGACACGTTGTGAATTTTATAGTGAACTAGCTTTCCGCCCGCGGCTTTTCGCGCGTGGACTACATTATCTACATATTTTACGGAATCCTATTTTTTTCCAAATTAAAATTTTGCCTATGTTACTCGTGGATAATGTAGCTTTCGAATGGTGAAGGAATTTTTAAAAACGGTCCAGTAGTTTTTGAGCCTATTCATTACAACCAAACAAACAAACTCTTTATGATATTAGTGTAGATAACTAGCTTTTTCCCTCGGTTTCACCGGTGTAAAACTTAGTTACCTGCAAGGTGGACCGACGACATCGTAAAGGTAGCAGGCAAGCGCTGGACGCAGGCCGCTACCAATCGATCAACGTGGAAAGCATTGGGGGAGGCCTATGTTCAGCAGTGGACGTACTATGGCTGAAATGATGATGATGATGATGATGAAAACTTAGTTTGTCGTAGAAATATCTGTTAGCTTATAAGTATTTATTCTGATGTATGAACAATAATACTGTTAACTTTCATCAACATTAATTTGATAGTTTTTGCGTGAAAGAGCTACTGCTCTACAAATGTTTGTAACTACAAACATCCATCAATACTAAGAAACTCATTATAATATTATGTAGATTTTGCATGTCTCTTCTAGAAATCGAATTCAGGACCTCTAATCAATATTGAGCAATCTAACTCTATTATTATCAAGCCATATTTTGTTTTAAAAAATATTATTTATTAAAAATTAAAGGACTAATTACACTCTACTTTTACCCTAAAAAAATAGAGTTACCTACTCCGCCCCTCCAATTTCCCAGAAAACGCCCGTATTCCTAATCCAGTCCTTAATTTATTCATCAATGCTTGAGTTTTCGGCCGTTGACAGCTGCTCGTTTATTCATAAAGAGGTCAGTAGCCGGCTGTAGGGCCAGTTCGACGGAAACATTATATTTTAATTAATATAGCCTGTATCACGTTGGCAACCCGATGTCCTATGTGAAGGACAATCGGGGCAACGCGGCGCGATGCGATCATCAAGTAGTCATTGTAATGAAGCTTTGCAAAGGATTATAGTACAAGTCGTTTGGAACCAATTTAGTTATGATGTCTACTCAAAATTTATGAGTATAGGACATACAAAAAAATTATAGATATACAAAATAAAAAAAAAACATTGATGAGATTTTTGATTTTAATTTTGTATGCAAAAATAATAATGAAACTATTTTGTACTCTTTGAAGCACTTCATCTAAATGAGTCAAATAAATGTACTTTATTTAGTGTTAATTTAGTAATTGAAGTTGTCTTCTATCTTTATACCAAATCTCATCTAAATCGGTTCAGTAAAAGTAAAAGAGTAACAAACATCCATTCTGCATCAACTCAGACTTTCACATTTAAAATATTAGTTGAACTGACGCAATTTATAGTTCATGTTTCCCAGTTTCATTGCACATAAAATTTAACTCACCGATATATTTTATCGCTATCGTAACTCAATTATCTCGTATCTATTTTATCCGAGTGTTTTGATATTCGCAATTGACAGATACTTTATTTAACGGTAATCCATTTAATCGGACGCATTCCACCAACAAGTCAAATTTTCCATTTTGAACCTTAAGACAAGGGGTTAAAGTTCAAATTACGGTGGCTGCATATCCTACATACTTATTATGGGTTAACGAACACGTATTATAGAGTGCTCGATATACCAGCGTTGATTAACGCGGATTCGAGTCCCGGACATTAGTGTCGTCGAAATTAACCCATGCATTGAATTATTTGGAGCATTATTTGCATAATGACACAGATAAAATTGATCAGCCAGGCCTGAGGCACTGAATTGGTATCGAAGTGAACACTTCATATAAGTATTTGACAAAAAAAAAACAAATTTAACAAAAAATGCCTATGTTTGTCAGAAAAACTGTAGAATTATGATGGTGAAAGAGTAGTTTCGGAGCCTATTCAATACAAGCAAACAAACAATCAAATCTTTCCTCTTTATAATATCAGTAAAGTAAAGTAGGTAATAGAATAAACCCCCTGAAAAGTTCAGATTTGAATTTTTATCACTTAACACTTACTTCAAATATCAGAGAATTTTCTTGTGGACTTGCTTTTATATTATAGCTGTGACGCTGCACTCACCCGTGTGATGACGTCACTTGAATAGCACGCGCTAATTGGCGAATTACAGCGTGTCAGTATTATGCAAGAGATATCTAATTTGCTCTGGCGCTTATAATAAATGTCACTATTTATTTAAATCCAGTCTACACTACACATCAAACTATACATTGTTGTTTGGGAATAGAATCTATTAAAACAAATTTAGGATACCATGATGCTTACTTTAATATCATCGACATGATGCAAAGGTCTCCCCCAATGTTTTCCATAACATGTGCTTATCATCCAGGTATATCTCAGGACCTTCACCAGATCGTCAGTCCACCTAGTGGGTACTTGATTGGCTGACTGGCAAAGGGTCCGAGTTTCTTTCACCACTTCTTCTCAGCACCAGCCCAAATGTTGTCCCGAAGTGGTGGTAGGGCAAGCTATATTTGGGACGTGTATAACTGCCCTGGAAAGGGCCTATGCACTGAATAAACTATTTGAATTTGATGTGCTAGTACTAGTGCATAGGGCAAACTTAATGTCATAGAATTACTTAGTAAATTGTTTGCTCAATATTGAAGTAATAGACTCTAGAAAAAGCAACATTGTTTTATAAAGTAGTCTTTAGATAAGTATCTGTTCGATTAAGTTGCATTTAGTTTATTGGATTAGATACTCGTAAAGTAGGACATCAATTGAGTTCAAGCTATCGTGAAATCTAATCTAAGTTGATCGATATTTACAATATTGTAAAGTATGTTTTACAAATTAACAGATGCGTGAGCAAAATTGTTTAAAACGTTAACTTATTAAGACTATGCCCAATAAGTAACGAATTTTAACTGATAAATATAACAAATTTTCCAAGTATAAATCGCTTCTAAAGATGGCAACTTAAGAGATTATTCATAAGCCCATCCTATTGCACGATTTTTAAAATAAGAATTTTTGATAAGGATTTTCTTGTAAAAATATTCGTGATGCGGATTATAAATACGACTCACAAAAGGTTGTTTTAATTTAAATTATGAGAATTTTAAAAGCAACGTCTAGAGTTTCATTAACATCATACTGTCTCTATCCAATTGCAGAAATGAGTATGACAGGTACTTTTTTCTGAATGAGTCTATTCTGTAATTTATGGAAGAATGTACTTAACTTAAATATTGGAGTTTAATAAGTTAAAGTGAACCAGTGGGCTGAGTGTGAGTTTTTGGGCTGAGTGAAAAAAATGTATGAAAATTTTATTTTTTGAAAGTCTCCAAGAAAGGCACTGTACAATCCGTCATACATTCAATGTCATTTTTTGACGCGCTCACTAGTGAGCGCGTTTTATAAAAACTCACACTAGGCCCTCTGATGTTTTAATAATTTTGCAATGTGAGTTGTTGCTTTACAAATTAGCGAATTTGGGGTAAAAAATTCTTTAGTATTTACAAAAACATATTGCCAAAAAGGACACTTAGTTACAAGATTTTTAAATTTAAGATTTGATAGAGATAAATAAATAAATTTTAGAAAAACACCTGTCAAATAATTGTATACAATACAGAGAACATCTTTTCATCTACTTTAGGTTATGTTAATAAGTGCTTAGATCGTTTTGAAGCCCGACCAAAGCCAGGCGGCAGTCATTTGCATTAGAAATGTAAGTAGGCACTTACTCTTTCTTTGATTTTGATGCAAAAGTGGTTTCCACCATCTGTTTTCATTTAAATATTCTGCGGAAAAGGCAGGAATAAAATTATGGTGTGTTTTGTAAAGATGGCGCATCAAGCTGTAAAATAAACTTTAGCATTTTATGCACTTGTAGGTAACAGCTTTTTTTTATCCACAACGAGGAAGCTCTTGGCCTGTATCTCACCTGATGGAAAGTGACGATCAAGCCGAAGGTGGAAGCGAGCTTCACCCTGAATCCTCAACCACGGAGGAACTGGCTATCTTACCTCTTACTGCCGGAACACAACAATGCTGTTAACATTGTTGTTATGGCGACAGACATAGGTAAGATGGTGGTAGCTAGCCAGGCGGACTTAGAACAAGCCCTACCACCAACCAAACCCAACAGAAAAATCTGCCCCCACTAGGAATCGAACCCGGGACCTCTGCGTCTGAAGCAGGTGGTCTTGCCACTAGACCACAGAGGTGGTTATTTTGGAACAGGTGCTTTTTGGGACTGATAAATTTAAAAGCGACTAAGTTTTATTTTCTACAAAATTTAATACAAAGGTTTCTTAAAACTAAGCAATCTATCAAATAAATAGAATTGGCTAACAATTATTAACTCCTTAGGGCTATATCACGGTAATACTATCTATACAGTATTCCAACTCGGCCATATTTTTGAAATAAATGTCAACAGCCGCGCGGTACGTCACAGTATGACAACATGCGATAGGGCTGCCCACCTACAGTACCCAGTTTAATTACATCTGCCTACTTAGAATTTCTATCTAGTTTTGTGATTGTATTTTTTTATTTAGTTAGACAAACAAAATACTTTGTGAATGGAATAGGTTAAAAATGTGTGTTGTTTTGTTATTAGTAGATTTAATTTAGTAAAAACTACTTAAATGATTTCGAAACTTTAATAATCATAATGATCTGTTACTTTAATTTCGGGCGGGCGAGGTCGTGGGCAAAAGCTGGTTTGATACAGTATAATTTTCATTTCAAATCAAACTGACAGAAAATGACAATTTGACTAGTTTTTGACCAATTTGACCGTAAATGACGGTCAGTCAAATTCAATCAGTTTTGTCATTTTAAACATTTGGCCACCGACGTCCATTCGGCACATTCGCGACACCCCCGACTTTTGCATACCGAGCGCATACCGAGATTTGAATTTGGAAAGAAAGTTCTCGTTTCGTCTGTTTATATGAAGTTACAATACTGTATGATATTATTACCGTGGCTATATTTCACCGGGACACCATGGCGGCGCAACCAGTCGCCGCTACCAACAAAATGTATACAGCTCTATAGAGAGTTACTCACCTGGTGTCCGTTTGGTTGCGCAAAGCTGTATACATTTTGTTGGTAGCGGCGACTGGTTGCGCCGCCATGATGTCCCGGTGAAATATAGCCCTTAGTGACATGGGTATTCAGCAGCACACCAGACTATACTTTTTTTGGAAAACCGCCTTTATTACAACAGGAAATTATACCACAGTTTGACGTAATGGAAGGTAAGTAGGTTTTTATAGTCTTGAAAATGTTTGTATGGCGCTAGTAATTCATAGAAAGAAGTTAGAAAATATTTTATTTGGCACTAATTTTACAAACCATTTAACAATTTAAGAAAATGTGCCAAAAGGGACACCTGCTCAGTATCTTGGCCGCATCATACAAAAACACAAAAAACATCATAACAACATAAACAACTCTCATTACGGTCGTTACATTCGATATTTTCCTGTAAAAGGATCCGAAAAATCCGTAAACGAAGTCGCTTCACCGTCGCTTATCCGACGAAGCAATTACGAAGTTTGGACGAACATCGAAAAATAATTATGGCGAAGTAACAAAGCCATTACGGGGATTCCTTCATTTTTAATTGAGTCTCTTAATTAGTTGTGGAAGTGTGTGGTGATTTGGGTGAAGCAAAAAAAAAGATGTTTTTGATGAGATTTTTTATCCCAACTTACAATTTTGGTCAAAAAGTTTTTTACCTAGCCTACTTACTTACTTAGTAATTTTTCATTAAATATTTCAACTTATATTATCTACGACTTCGTACGCGTGGATCCCGTAGTTTTACCCCCTTAGGGGTGGAGTTTCGTAAAATTGTTTCTTAGCGGATGCTGCTTGCTTGAATATGAATCAAATATCCAACTTCTTTAAAAAAAAACAATTTAGTTTGAAATAACCACTTTTCCCTTTACTATTTATTATAGTAGGGTAGGTACAGTACAATACCGCGTAAATCGCCTCTACATTAAGTATTCGTATTGCCCGCAACCCCGTGCGACTATTGACCGCCATAGTCTGAGCAAACCAGCCAGGTTATTATCATCAATCTATCATACGCATGTCATGAGAAACCACTGACATTATTGTGTTTGTTTCTAAATAAATGTCCAGCCGCATATGATTCTTTCTTACTTTTTCTTATTCTTTAGGTAAGTAAGTATGCATACATATTATATCCTATATCCCAACCTAGCCCAGCGTGGGGAAGGGTAGTGTAGGCCAAATGCTTAATGGTCTTCTGGTAAATTGGAAAGGACTTTGCCCCTGCGGTGGAAACTAAAGAAATGTCCTCCTGATCCTGATAATGGTGATTATGATGATGATGGTTGATTTCTGAAAGTTATCTACAACTAGCTGACCCGGCGAACTTTGTTCCGCCTTAATGGCAATAAATAAGCAGACTTTTTTTTATTTCGAACGGGATAAAAAGTATCCTATGTCCTTCTCCTGGCTCTAAACTACCTCCCTGACAATTTTCAGCTAAATCGGTTCAGCCGTTCTTGAGTTATAAGTGGAGTAACTAACACGACTTTCTTTTATATATATAGATAGGGAATGGTTTGTGCCAGAACAGGTAATTTATGCCCGTTTTCACCATCGATCCCTTAAGCGTTTGCTAACTAAATATCACTTTGGTTAAACGATCGCCTAAACTGCCCACTAACCTAAGTTCGTTTTCACCATGCTATAGTAAACTTAAGTAGGGACTCTTTTGTCAGGTGGCGTTTCTTCGTGCGCCTAGTGACGTTTGAAAAACCGGTACTTTCCGATAAAATATTTTATTGGGAATATCTTACGTATTTCACAGAAACAAATGAAATAAAAGTAAAACTAAGAAATAGTTGACCAAAACTGATGTCTTTTTGTATTTTTGAGTTATTATTAAAGACAAAAAAGATATTTGGGCTATTATGTAATCTGTGGTTTGGGTGCATAATGTAATTCCTTTGCCTTAAAAAAAGTAAATGTCAAGATGACTGCTGCACCACAATAAATGAAAATAAAAATGTACATATTGATTTTGATAGATATTTTGTTGAGTTCTGTGGCGTGGAGCATATGCTCGATAAAAACGACAATGGAAAAAAGAAATGAAGCAAAATTTTTCCCTCAAGGAAAAAGATAAATTGGTTATAATTTTACTTGCCCACAAGGATACTGTACGAGCACGTCAGCATCGACCGCGACCTACGTGCTAGCCGACTGGCCCATGAACCCTCAACGTGCACCGTAGGCACTCTACACCGACGGCACATTGGACTGGACACATTGAATTGTGTAAATCTTGTATATGTCAACGTGAAATTGTGAACTCTGTCAGTTTATAATATAACGCGTTAGATTGTAAACTAACAGTGGGTTAGGTTAGGTTAGATTGTAATTTAACTACGTCAGATTATAATCTGACGGAATTCACAATTTTACGGTGACATATATAAACCAGATACCTATCAACCGTCCGCGTTGTGTTTCATTTACCCCCACTGAGGCCAAGAAAGCCTTAGTGCAGCCCTCCTTCCTATCAAATCTTTATTATATCTAATTATAAGGTATTGTTAGGGCTCTAGGGACTACAAACGAAGCCAGAAATATAGCTTGGTTATGAGATAAGTTATGAGTGACCAATATACCTACTATCTATACCGTATGTAATCCTGTCTCACTCTATAATATTATTATGTGGCCGCCTGAATAAACTTGAGTGAAAAAGTGTTTCCACTGTCTCAATTGCATAAAAAGCTCCAAAAAATCATTTAATTCAGTTTCCATTCTGCCGAATAGGCGTGATTGACAATATAACTGTCACCTAACACTTAGGCGGCCGAAAATCGGGCCCCTGTTTTAAAGTGATCCCATAAGGCCTAAGGTGTCCCTTATGTGTTGGTGAAAACGAAATTCCTGTTAGGTATTACCTAATATTACATAAAGGTCGCTTTAAAATTAGGGATTGATGGTGAAAACGGGCATTAGTCTCCTTTAGTGCAGGAGCACGATCCTCTCTAATTAACCAGAGGCAAGTTGAGGGTTGGGCCTACATTCCCCACACTGACCAGATGGGTTGGGCAAGCAAGGGTTTGAGGCGATAAGATGCAACCTTGAATCAAGAAATTTTTCACAGGTTGTTCTATTTTGGCTGTGACCACAAGTAGGTCAATCGCACCGGCCTGCCTTTTAATCAATCCAAATCGGATAGACTGGACAGTAACAGTTGTTCAGACCGCTGTCTTGAATTTCTAAATTAAGGGAGCAACGATCTTTTGAATCATTTATAGCGTTGCTGTTAGATACTGACCTTAGAAGTCAATCAAAGGTATTTAAAATGGTACTGAAGAAGGCACATAGCTTGTAGAAACGATGGCCGTTGGGGCAGAAAAGTTCTCGAGTGGCAACCGCGGGCCGGAAGACGTAGCGTGGGCAGGCCTTCCACTAGATGGACCGACGATTTGGTGAAGGTCGTGGGATGAGCCTGGATGCAGGCAGCGCAGGACCAGTCGTTTAACACCTCTCTTTTTCCGCCGAGCGTTAAAAACTAAAATGGCTTTCCAATGAGAATACATAAAGATATTCTTTCAACAATCATCATCATTTCAGCCATTAGAAGTTCAATGCTGAACATAGACCTTTCTCAATGATTTCCTTAATGACCGAATGATTTCTTTCAATGACACACTGAAATTATTTGGGCGTAAACATTACTTCCACACTTCAGAAACATGTCACCAGTCACCGGGTTATTTTTTCAAAGCTCTACCAAAAAGCTTATTAATAGTTGGAGTTATTGGAAGCGTAAGAAGTTCGCCATCGATAATTCACGGCACGTAGTTGTAGACGCGTGATTGCGGTGGCGACAAAGGATAGAGGCGAGTCTTCAGTGGTAGCGGATATCTTTCTAATAAAGCGCCACGCCTTAGCGTAGTACACCTAAAACAACTGGACCTCCTCCAGTCAAGAAGAGCAAGAACCTGTTTATCACCAGGACCTCAAGAATAGTCGCAGTAACTGGATCGCGTTGCGCGAGTTCGCGCACTCCTGGCACACAATCAGGCGAAGTTATGAGAAGAAGTGATGACATTTATCAACGATAGCAGCCCGACGCGAAGTACCGTATTTGTGGTGTCAAGCTCCAGAAGATGGAGAATTGACTATGAGAAGGGACATGGAACAGAGAAGTTTGTAGGGAGTCAAGCAAAGCGCCCGGGGAAAAGAGCCCAGAGCAAGTATCCGCGCGCTCTCCGAGATTCGGTTCGTACGCCGTGAGGCAGGAAGAACCATTGGTGGTGGTGGGATATTATGGACCTCCTCCAGTTGACTGAGGGTCCCCTCGAAGCCGGAGTTGCAGACGAATATCCAAGTTAGAACAATAAATCGCGGCAGCATTTCAGTGGGCTGTATACAACAAAAATGGTGAATGAGAGGCACTTATTATCTTCTGGTGCTCGATAATTATGTTGACCCCAGAAGACTTATCCGTGTGGTAGCGGGTACGGGACTATTCCCACCTCTCGTTCCCACCGCTGCAACTTCTGTGTAGTCAGGATCTACAGCACGGGACTATTCCCACCTCTTGTTACCAACGTTGCAACTCCTAATATGTAGCCAATAAAAGCTTGGCCGCCAATAAAAGCCCAATCAGTGAAGGTCAAGTTTGTCTCGGGAGAAAGTTTAAATGTCATTGGACCCGCAACGAAATTAATTAGAAGAACATAGGATGAGTTTGAAGTACAGGATCAATTTCCCTATCGTCACTAGAGCCTAGTGCAAAGCGGATGACAGGTGACAAACAAGCAAGGAGGTAGTGGATATTGGAACAGCGATTTAAAATCATCATCATCTGGTGATTTAGTCTTCATTGCAGGAGGAGGAGCACGACCCTATCTGATTTATTAGAGGCAAATGGAGGAATGTAACATTCTCTAGAGATCTGCGAGCAAAATCTAGATCCAGTTGTAGATTATTCCGTAACTCACAACTGCTGCGTAGTTGTGATTGCGACAAAAAGTAAAGGCGTGTCCTCAGTATCAATAAGAGGAAAACGATAAAATATCAAATATGATTTACAAAATTATTGATATTGAATAAAATACTGGTTTGCAATAAAAAATGGGTCACGGGAATCGCGATGCGTGAGATTGTCACTAAGGGCGCCTTCAAAATAAGACGTGAGGAAGCGCTGCAGTGTCATCACTGTGGCGTCTTATCGCGCCACTACCAATTTTTATACAATTTCTAGGAGCGCAACAGCTGCACGTCCTTGTCACTGTGTCACTTAGGCTGAGTTGTACCACCTAACTTTGACCGTAACTTTAACGTTATCCGGTGTTTTTGTATTAAGTTTAATGACAGATTTTTAACGTTTGTCAAAGTTAAAGTAAAATGGTGCAACCCAGCCTCAGATAGTGGCGCTGCAACTGCGCTCATACATAGTAATTGTATGATTAAAATATAGGTACTGTGGCGCTATTGCAGTGCTGCTTCCCCACATCTCTAATTTGAAGGCGCACTTAGTTCATTTTTCTTCTTAATGTTTTATTTGCGTAATTTAATACTAGATAATTGTACTTTCACAATAATACAGCAAAATGGAATTCGCAGTGTTCCCGATGACACCAAAAACCATTCTCGCACCAGCACGCACGTTTGCGGCGAGCGCATTTCAGCGCGGCCGCAGCCGTGTGGCGAGCGCTCGACCGCTGCCCGCAGGTAGTTTGGGAAATGTGACGTTTTGGCTAACACTTCTAGTGAATATAGACTACTAGAAAAGCTATTTAGAACAAACGTAACTTAACCTTACACAAACCCAATCGAATCACGTAAACAAAAAATATTTTGTTTTGCTATGAACAAAGTAAGACATCTATCATTCATCAAAAGAGCTATAATATTGCTAAAATTACTTAGGTACGGGATTACCTATGCCTAAACCTGTTTTATGAAGTACTGTGGCCTAATTCACGTATTTTTACAGTCAAGATCTCGTTGACGTTCAGAAGTCGTCCTATTGAAAAACAGTAGGTACTAAGTCCGTATTCACAAGGGTCATTTTGATAGAACGATTACTCGATAGGATCGCAACTCAGTGTTTTGTAGTCGTTGAAGTTTTGTTACGTGAATAAGGCTAGAACCTAATTACTCGATAAAGAAGCTATTCAAAACCAATTTATCCCCACACTTTTGTCATAGACAATGGTCTATCCAGACGCAAAATGGCCGACAATCAATCCATTGTCTATAAAGAATATCTATCGACCCCCGATGATCGCACAAAGCGATTAATGTACCGTACGCACCTGTTCGCGATCGCTCTCGACTGAACGAACACTGCGGCTATAATTTCGAGTGATTTCAATATTCGGACCCGTCGAAAGTTGAATTGGCGTTGAAATAATGGATGAATAGCGCTTTTTAATATAAAAAGTTCACAAATTTTTTTAGGAAAGTTCCAGTGTCTTTTTCATACCTGTAGAAAGATTATCTAATCATGCAATATCTGGATGTCGATTCGATAGAGCTTCATACAATATGTGGGTATTTCTCATCGCCACGTTTCTCATCGTCACCTTCGTGGCGAATTTTATTTCTAACTTATTTCAACTTTTTGTAAACAAAAATTGTAGCGCTTGATGTGAAGATTGTATTCTCAGTAAATCAGTCAAATAGTGAGTCTCGTTTGGAAGATTTAACGTTTTGAATTTTTCGATGCCACGAAAGTGATTCTGTACTTCACAGCAATATTTTTTTCAAACTTTACTACTGTAAATGACTCTTAAGTGTAATGACTGTTAAGACTCTGACTTTACTACTGTAAATGACGTATATTTTGTCTTTTTTTCATAGATAAATTTATAGCAATAACATAATATAAATAGGAGGGGAGGATGTTGGGAACCGATAGGTGGACCAACCTCTTTTTTATATTATCTATGTTTTTATATTTTTTTTAATTATTTTTGATACCTTTTGTTTAGTTTGAGTTTATGTTTTTGATAGCCGTTGTGGGCATTTTTGCAGAAATACATCTTCATTTTAAAACGAAGGATTTTCTTATTTCCGCTCGCCCGAGCGGTTGTCCGCCACATAGTTAAATACAAGATAAAATTTTACCGATTAGGTCACCTACTAAGTTACAAGATTCTACGCAATTGGTTTTAAGGGTGTCACTGGTGTCATTCTGAAATGCTAAAGAAGCAAAAAACGGATTATCAGTACCTCAATAAAAAAGAACTCTAACTGATTATCAGTCCCTCAACAAAAATATATTTTTTATTTAGGCCATAGGGCCTCGTATTTTTGTTGTACAAATTTTACTTCAAACTTCAGATTAAATTTATCTTACAAACAGATACAGAGTCACATATACAGACATACATACAGTCATACAGACAGACAACAAAAATACGAGGCCCTTATTTATTTATTGATGTACTGATCTCTACTTTACCACGTATAATTTATTAGTTATATATTGTAAAAAATTAAACACCAGTCACTATATTTTAAAATAAACCAAAGCAAGAAATCACTTTCGTGGCCTAAAATCACCTTCGTGTATAAAACACCACGAAGGTGATGCCACGAAGGTGACGAAAATTTTAGTTTTTTATGAATTATCCTTAAATTTGAATTTAACGGTTCAAGTCGAATACTACACAAATAAGTCTAACATGTTAAGTTTTCAATGGCAAAGTTTCAATTAAATTGTTTAAATTTTAGAGGTAGAAAATATTGTTCAAGCAAGCGACGGTATGTCTATGGACAATCACAAAAAGCTACGTATTTTTTTCGCGGAGCGACGATCGACCTATCTCACCTCCCCAATGGTCGAAGCGTGACTGACGTTAACCGAATAGAACACTGTGATTGGTTCCTGGTGTTCGGTTTAACGGCAATCTTGTATTATTACTCAAAATTTTAGGTACCTAAAATCGTGTGACCAACGTATTTCGCTTTCTCAATTCAAAATAATTATAAGAAGATATTTTTTTGACTATTGTGTGGAAAGTATATTTAATTACGATGATTTTAGTATATGCTACACACAAATTGAATGAAAATTGTGAATGCAGTAACCAAATGTTTCATTGCAACCGAAGGTGTGACACGATGAGAACGCCAAAAATGACCCCGTTTTTTATCGTTTCATGCGATTATTTCGTATTATTTTTGCTTCTATTACGATAAAATTTATTTTGAATGTAGCTAAATAGATATTTTATCATCTGATTTCAAAGGTATTGTTCTAACTTATACCGTTTATGAACTATTATTGTGTGACCATCAAATTTGAGTGTAAATGAGAAGTACCCATGTAGGTGTAGTAGGTATTGATACCTTATTTAGGAGATTTTTGGTACATAATTACAAAGTTTATTTACAATAGTATGTCACCTAGCTGAGTAGATATTATTTCTTTTTTACAATAAAAACAGACTGTTTCATTTTCATCATCATTTCAGCTACAGGACATCCACTTTTAAACACAGGCCTCCCCCAATGACTTCCACATCGCCCGGTTGGCAGCGGCCTGCATCCAGCGCCTTCCTGCTACCTTTATAGGATCGTCATATTCTGTTTCATTTTGAGTATTAAAAATTCCGTTTGTTGAGTTCGTGTTTATAAAATAACACTATTTAAAACTGCTTTATATGACACAGTGTGGCTTGTATAATAAATGACTTTCGATTCAATGAACGTAGGTACGTTTGTGTTAATATGGATCCAAACAAAAGTTATTTATTCCGTTCTAATACTAGTCTACGAAGTCCAAAACAAATAGTCATATTTCTGTCGCCACCTCATAACTATTCATGAGGCCATACAAACCGATATTATAGTAGTTTACAAGCACAAATCACAAACGTGAGGTAAACAAACATTAATCTGATTATGGATATTTGGAGGAAAAAGGTTCCGTATGAAAAAGTTTGGAAAACTACACTGAATTACGTAGAAAATAGGAAATGTGAGATTATAAAGCCTGGATGCGGCAGCATAGGACTGATTTGAAAATTATAAATAACTTGAAAAATCGAACTGCCTAAGGCATAGGACTGGTTATAATGGAAATCTTTAGGTCGAAAAAAAGAAGAAAAAGAAAGAAGAAAGTTCTTCTGTGTTCTCCGACAATCGCTTTGTAGCACTTCTTTTTCATATCCCTTATGAGTAAACGCTGATCAAATCTAAAGAATTCTTTATTTCAGCAATAGGAAATTCACAGCTGAAGACCTCTCCCAATGATTTTCAGATTGGGCGGGAGGGAGCGGCCTGCATCCAATAGCTTCCTACAACCTTTGGTTTCCAATCAAAACTCCGCACTGAAGCTGAGCGGAGAGGTGTTGTGGAAATAACGAAATCTCATTGGTTCTTCAAGCACATCTTCTTTCCCCTAAGCTTTGGCGGAATCCGGGCCTTACTGAATAAAGAAGTTTCAAAATTTTACTAAGAAAGAATCTTGAGTGACCCTGGCAGAAAATTAAAAAATACTAGATTTTTAAAAATTGGGTCTGTCAATAGCACTAGACCAGGGGGGTGAGTCACTGTTTGTACGCCGATAGAGTGGTGTGAAGTCACTGTTCAAATGGCGCCAAATATTTGTTATGCTAACTTTAGGGCCCTGTAACTTCTTTATTTATTGGTTTTACTTATATTTTACTATAGAAAAAAATTTGACGTCATAATTAGGTCTACGTTTCATGATTTCCACACTGATCCCCAAAGTAAAATATCATCAGCACGAAGGCAATTCAGCTGTAAATTGTCGAAGTACGAAAGTTACAAGTCACTATCTGATCGTTTTTATGACATTCGCGAAGTGTCATTATGCTTGCTTTGGAAAATGACATGTTATTATTTGGCACTCAGAATGTGGTTAGGCATTAGATTGAATGTGACGAAGTAAATGAGTTTGTGTAATGGAATGAGAAATACCTATACAGTTCCAATATGAATATAATTTCAACAGAAAGGTTATACCAGTAAGGATACAAAATTTGGAAAGTTTGGATTTTAATAAAGGTAAAGGTACGTAGAATAGGTAAACTTCTGTCCGTCATTGGACGGTAAGGTTGCTCTAAAAATGGGTACATCTATTTATAGAGAGAGAGAGAGGATAGTACTCGATTTTGTATTACATAGGTGTAACGCAAGGATCGATACTAGGCCTCATGCATGTTCTTAAAACGGTTATTATTAAAGATTTACTTGACTCTGCTTTTGATCTCGTTTTATTGCGAAAAAGAATCCTGCTATATTAGGAGCACCGCAAGAGTCTATACTACACTTGCGAGCAAAAGTATGGAATCACTTACATGAAGTTGTTTCCACGCGATCTTGTGTACTAACCAATTTGTTAGTAACAAAAAAAATAGCACCATTTTAAAGATTAAACTTTTAGCTTTAAATTGATACCAAATTCATTTAAATCACACCAGTATTTAAAAAGATATCCCGGCTGATGTGAAGAAGTAAGGAAAAAGACATGTATCAACTGTTTGATACGTCGCGAGTTGCGGCCTATTTACCCCCCATAAAAGCAAGTGTTTTCGGATTTTTGCTTTCACACGTTGATCCATACACATCTCCGCTTCTTTTGACACTTTACCTGGGATTCTACACCTTCAGAAGCAGCACAAATCGTTGCACTATTGCAAGAAGGGCTCAGCCAGCGGGCTGTCACACGTCAGCTCCACATAAGCCAGTCCTGGGTTTCGAAAGTTTTAAGACGCTTTCGGGAGTCTGGTGGCTTTATCCCGAGACCAAGTTCTGAACATTGCCGGTGCACATCGCAGAGGGAAAACCGTTTTTTCATGTCAACTTCTCTACGAAATCGTCATTTGACTGGTATCGACGTCCAGCAAGAGCTCAGAAATGTTCGTAGGATAGCTGTTAGCAAGTGGACAGTTCGTCTAAGATATAAACAATAGAATTTGACTCCAAAAAGGCCTGCCACAGGCTTGAAACTGACGGCAGGTCACCGATAAGCACGCTTTCAATTTGCTCCTACACATCTCGATGGGAAGTCGAGCAAGCCACCCCCATAAGCCAATGTTTTAGCGAACCAGCACTGCACAAATCGCTCCCCAGGCCGTCTATAGACCCGACCTCTTCGACTGCTGCACTGCAAAAACAGTCTGCATTCATCGGAAAACAAAACTCGCCTCCATTACTCGCCTTCCGAATGCGAGCTAATTGAAAGCGTGCTTGTCGGTGACCTGCCGTCAGTTTCCAGCCTGTGGCAGGCCTTTTTGGAGTCAAATTTTATTGCTCATATCTTAGACGAACTGTCCACTCGCTAACAGCTATCCTATGAACATTTCTGAGCTCTTGCTGGACGTCGATGCCAGTCAAATAACGATTTCATAGAGAGGTTGACATGAAAAAACGGTCATCCCTCTGCGATGTGCACCGGCGCTGTTCAGAACTTGGTCTCGGGATAAAGCCACCAGTCTCCCAAAAGCGCCTTAAAACTTTCCAAACCCAGGACTGGCTTATGTGGGGCTGACGTGCGACAGCCCGCTGGCTGAGCCCTTCTTGCAACAGTGCAACGATTTGTGCTGCTTCTGTAGGTGTAGAATCCCAGGTAAAGTGTCAAAAGAAGCCGAGATGTGTATGGATCAACGTGTGAACGCAAAAATCCGAAAATACGTGCTTTTATAGGGGGTAAATAGGCCGCAACTCGCGACGTATTAAACAGTTGGTACATCCCTTTTTTCTTACTTCTTCACATCAGCCGGGATATCTTTTTAAATACCGGTGTGATTTAAATGAATTTGGTATCAATTTAAAGTTAAAAGTTTAATCTTTAAAATGGTGCTACTTTTTTTGTTACTAACAAATTCGTTAGTACACAAGATCGCGTGGAAACAACTTCATGTAAGTGATTCCATACTTTTGCTCGCGAGTGTAGGTCTTATTTTCTAAGTATTTACCATTTTTATGTCCGTAGTACCCCGTCCCGGAGGAGGACCCACTGCCTGTAGAGGAGCCCTGCGGAGGCCTGCCCTCCTCGTCGACCTCTAGCGGCAAGGTCGGCTCCATGTTCTCACAACACGTCACTTTGACATCACTTTGACACTTGTTATTTGACACTTCACTTCACTGGTACCTGGAAAGAAGAAATTATTTTATGAGATATTGTTTCAATTATTTATTTGTGAGTTATAAGAATTTTTCATCAAGCAACAGTTCTGGGAAAATTTTAATTTGCGAAAGATTTAAATTGAATTTTCCGGGAATAGGACGATCGTAGCGCTTTACAATCAATTTGCATGAATATTGTTCTACTTTTTGTGTTTTATTATACAAGTTTTTGCCTGCGGCTTTTCCAGCGTGACAGAAAAACTGACTTACTTAAATTGACACTTATCTTTGTAATTTGGTCAATTAAGATTGATAGAACACACTATGTACTTAAACCTATACCACAAGAAACGAAAAAAAAAGAATACAAAGTTTAGGCACACCTAACTTATTCTGACGTAGGTAGCCATTATTACTGCAATTTATCAAATTCCGTTCCATAGTTTTTGCGTAACTAGTAACAAACATCCATCATTGGTTCTTAGACGGTCTATCACCAAGAAGCGATCTCTTCCAAACAAACTGAAAATGACTATGCATAATAAACATTTTTTTAAAAGAATACCTCCCTACATCTTTTTAACTCAAAATGCTCAACCTATCCCACACACCCTGTATTAATATTCAAGTTACTTTGAACCAGAACAAGGGAAATTTAATTCCTATTTATCTGAAAAGCGAAAATAGAAAAAGGCTTTTGAATTTCGCTCGTAAAAATTTATGTTGATGATAGACTGGAACCCTTCTTAAAGAAAGATTGTTTATTTTACGTTCGCTTCTAAATTACAATAAACTCCGAAGAAAAATGACGGACACGGGAAAGCTCTTTAGTGTTTATTATTCATTTTAATACAGGGTGGTTGAAGGGCGTAACTAACTGTTAAAAATATTGTTATTACTTTTCAGTACCTAGAAATCTTACCGTGCAAAAACAAATAATATAACTATAGGTCTAGCGTATAACTCAGTCAGTACCTCAGGTTGTTTTTTTTTTAATCTCCAGCCGTAATTACCGGAGTTTGGTTTTTTTAAGGTAATACAATTTAAATATGCAGACAAATTAATGTATATTTTAGAGAGTGCTGGTAACTTCTCGCCAATGTATACGAGCAAACTTGTAGGCTCCATACTTTACACACATTTATGTACAAGGTTTAAAATTTACAAAATAAGTAAAATAATATTTTTAAAGTAGTTTATTTTTCTTTTTTTGCATTTTTTTTTGTTTTAATATTTAATATCTTAATAAATTTCAATATGATAGAAATCTTTATGTACCTATATATATTTATGCTCTACTATTTTTTTCCTTTAAGTACTATTGTATTCTTTTAAATTATTTACAATATATTTACACAGTTCTATGAATGATTGGATGGTGCTTTCCCTCTTTGACAGGTCCAATATTTCAAAACATTGACATATTATGATGTGTCAGAGTATACAAATCTGAAGTACTTCTGAAATCTCCATGACGTTTAATGTCTCAGAACACCCTCCCATACCTCAGGTACTGACTCTGTTTAGCGTTAGTAGACCTAAAACTACATTTTGACTGAAGCTCGTTAATATGAGTTTAGTAAAAGATGGTTGGCTTATTAACTACTTATTCAAAATAATGTTAATAAATAAGCTTTTGGGAACTTTAAGCTGACACACTATTTTTACTTAAACAAATTCCCGTTTACAAATTTTACACGTGATTTACCCTTTTACCGATCGTGTACCTACTCGGAGATAATATTATTCAGCCCTATTTCGCCTTTTCCCTCGCATTTGGTTTTAGAATTTAGGCCTTGGATTAGGGGCTCTAATGCGCAGGTCAGCTGGTTTGCGGGTCTCCAAACCACAAATGTTCGGAATTCGCTGGCATTGGACACCCTTATTTTGTAAGCTAACCCTGTATAAACAAGATGACATTTCACTAACCTTTCCAAAATCCAACCGCCGAATTTTGTTCAAAAATCATGAAACGAAACTACAAACAAAAACCTCCTTTATTCTTTAATTCGGCTAACAACTCGTCGCACTGGCCACTTTCAACACTCGATAATTCGAAATTTAAAAAACATCGCACTCCTGTCATCGCTTTCACAATCCGAGGAACATTCAAAAAGCCCGCGTTAATTTGCGAAACGCGTTCTATATTCAAATTGGGAATGGACGCGCCGCGTTCGAATATTAAAACTGTTGTTTTCGTTGCGCGCCGTGCAATACTGACTGCGTTTAGTTCCTTGGCCACTATTTTTACAGATGTCCGAATAGGCCGGGAGCACAGATAATAAATTTAACTCAAATGGCGACTGTCGGGTAAACCCTATTTATAGGACAGTCGTTAGAACGATAAACTCTACTGGTTAATAAAACACACGCATAAAATATACTAACGAGATTATGATTTACGAATTATATCTAACTAGCTTTTGTCCGCGGCTTCACCCGTGTGCAATTTAGTTTGTCACAGATCGTCATAAATTATAGTCTATATGTTATTCTGGGTTATAAAGAATAATACTGTAAAGTTTCATCAAAATCCATTCAGTAGTTTTTGCGTGAAAGAGTAACAAACATCCATCCAGACATCCAAACTTTCGAATTTATAATATTAGTAGGATTTTGAAGTACATTAATTTCATTTACGATTCATCTCGTCGTAAATATAAAAAATGAAACGTCAGAACAATATTTCTTGGAGGATGAAAGAAAAATCAGCAAGAACCAAAGAAAGTCTTTTAGAAAAGTTATAATGATCTTGTTTACCGCAAAAACCGATTAAGTAATCATTACGATTTCTGGGGAAAATAAAAAGAGAAAAATGTCGCTAGGGTGTAGGGACAATGTAATAAAATTGTACGAAGAGTTTATTGGTGGATGCGCATTTTACAAACGTACCTAGATGAAAGTTGTTTTACTTGTGCTTTTGTTTTTTTTTCTTTTACACCTCAGTGCAATAAATATGTTAAAATTAGTTATGTACTTACTTCAATGATTTATTTCTTCATAGGCCCAAATTCTAAAGAGGAGTACCTAGTACTTTAGTATAACAAAAGCCATTATTTTCTTTAGTCTCATTTTCATTTCTCTTATTAATCTTCCAAAATATGATTAAAATTTAATGCGATTATGCGATACAGCTTATTTTTGCTACATCTACATTTTCCCTCCAAGAAAATAACAAACAACAATACGATATAAACTTCTAATTGAAAATGGATATGCAATTAAAAGTTTCCAACGCACCCTGTCCCCAGGCCTATATTGGCAAGGATCCCGCTCTCAGCCAAGTCGTTATTTTCCCTAATTCTTTTATTATCGTGCGTAGATCATATTCCGACGGCGGACGACTCAGTTATTATTATCCGGAACGTTTGTGCAGAACGTCTCGCAATCGGCAATTCGGCTGGAATTCGTGACATTCCTATCACTAATGTTCTGTCAAGAGTACAACAGTTTTTAATGGTCAGGAATGTTATGTTCTGTCAAGAGTACATCAACAGTTTTTAATGGACAAGAATTTTATGTTCTGTCAAGAGTACTTCAAGATTTTTTAATGGATATGTATGTTATGAGTACTTATGAGAGAGAGTACTTCAACAGTTTTTAATTAACAACACCCGTATTCACAAAAATTACTATGAGGCCTCACAGTGCGCGTGGACGCACAGGGTGACACACGAAACAATCACAGAGCTCTATTCAACGCTGTGCGTTCGTATTGCTGCTTCACTTAAGCAAGCATCGTTTGTGAATACGGGCGCAAGAATGTTATGTACTGTCAAGAGTAGGTACTTTAACAGCTTTTTAATGAACAAGAATGTTATGATCTGTCAAAAGTACTTAACACTTTTTAATGGAGAATTCTCAGTAACTAGACAAGTTTTTTTGAATCTCAATTGTGTCACGTCACGGGCTTGCGCTGGTTTTCTAAAAAAAATATTATTTTTATAGTAAAAACTTTTTGGCATTGTATTATTTTACCTAAAACAATATTTGTAATCGAACAAAATGTGTGTGTCTCTCTCTTTATACGATAGAAGGGTAATGTCATCGTTCGTTTACTAAACGTATTTAATAGGTCGCTACTCTAAACTTTATTTTTTTAATCTATTCCTCCAACAGAAGCCAAGGAAAAAAGCTATGCAGCCTAGCATAGCTTATTACTTTTACATCAAACACTTTTTACTGAAATTGTTGCAATATTCAACCAATGAGGGCTATCGTTTTAGCGCTCACCAGTTAGCGCCACTGTAGAGTAAGGTCCTGTCACTTGCTAGTAGCGAAGACAGTGGCACCAACTGGTGAGCGCGAAAGTGGTCGGAGGACTATCGCATTTGCACTCATCAAGATGGCGCCACTGTAGAGTAAGGTCCTGTCAATCGCCAGGGGTGCCAACTGTTAAGTATAAAAACGATAGCCCTCATTTAATCATGTAACCCCTAAAATGGACACAAAAAAACTTACTTGTTTCGCTAACATCAGTAATAAAGAAAAAAATATATATAAAAAATACAGTAAATAGAGTGTAGAAAAAATTTCTAATTGTTATTGCCAACTTTTCCATTACATTCCTAGGAAAGAGCATACGCCAAAAGATGATATTTTTTTAACAAAATGTCACTACAAAGACCACTTTGTGCTGTCACCTCGGCTGGCTCGTTGACAGGTGTGTGGTTATTCCCTATTTTTTTTATTAAAGCGTAGAGTAGATCATCTTGATATTTATTATTATTGTCTTTCTCTGAAGGTGAAATAGTTTTGGAGATCTTTGTTGTACGAGTCAAGTCGAACATAAAATTAGTCTGTTAAAACAGTATTTTTTGTTAACTTGCATTTATAATAATGCACTATGGGCAGCTTCGCCATCATACATCATACTCTTAGATTAGACACAAAATTTTACGTTGGTCCTTTGAACCGGATAGTTCAGCGACCTTTAAAAGGAATAAAATTTGATATTTCCCATCATCCATTTCATCATTTCATTTCATTTCCATGTGTCGATATTGAAACGGCATGTCACATAATAATAATATTTTGATTAAGGTTTATTTTGTCGGCCGTTTGGTGTAGTGGTTCGGAACGGGCTACTATTCCGAGAGGTCCCGGGTTCGATTCCCGGCCGGGCTGGGGCTGGGTGTTACTATGTATAATATGTATACATGTACTATTTACAAAAAAAGTATTTAAGTATGTTTATATCCGTTGTCTAGTACCTATAGTACAAGCTTTGCTTAGTTTGGGACTAGAAGCGTAGTGTGAAATGTCCAAGGATATTTATTTATTAAGTTAGTGCTTGTTCTGGTACTAGTACGCCCCATCTCGGGCGTGTAGAGTAAGAACTGATAACTTATTCACAATACCATTATCGTCTCGGCAACATTTTTCATGAAAATGTTTTGTTGAGATTGATTTTATTGATATACAGAACCAAATCGGAAAAAACATTCTCACTTACAACTTTTCCACCTCTCAACGAACTTGTTCGTATAATTTACAACCGTGAAGGTGACCGCAGCCGTTTTATATAGTTATTTGTATGTTTGTCCGTCGCAGGTCGTAACTCTAACTATTCGCAGATAGATATAGTGTCGTAAATTAATTTTATCGTTTATTTATTGCCAAACTTTTGTGGGAACGGACAATAGAAATAAAGGTTTTGGGAGAAATCTTTTTTATTGTCGGCCATTAGGTGTCACGAACGGACATCGAACTGTGAATGACGGAGCTTTTATGAGACGCAAGGGAAGATGCTGCGGGGATTGAGCGCACGGCGAATGTCTGCGAACATACGCGAGCAATGTTCGCGAGCGAACATACCTACATGATTGGCTATTCCTTTATAACATCAGGTGTGCAGACTGAGCAAACCTGTTTGTCGTCTAATATCTATTAGGAAAAGCTCAAGCAACTCAAGTGCCTCTGTAGTCTGAGACTAGCTATGAGAGATCAAGAGGTCCCAGATTCGATTCCTTGAGGGCACAATTTTCTACTCTTTAGTTCGTGGTAGGGCATGTTCTAAGTCCACCTGGCTGGCTACCACTAGCTGGCTAGTTAACAGTATTTTTGTGTTTCGGCAGTTAGAGGTATAGTATAGTCAGTTCCTCTGATTCCTCCTCAAGATTCCGGGAGATCACTTCCATCGGCCTGATCATCAATTTACATCATGTGAGATGCAGGCCAAGAACTACTCCTATGCGCGTGGCAGGTCACTTATGCTCTGGACTGACAAAGTGAAATCGGCAGTGGGAGACGGCGTATGTGACTGCACCAGACAGTCTGCCAACAGAGAGAGATGGCGGGAGATCGTGCGAAGAGCTGTATCCGCCTCTACAACCGTTGTGAACAACGCCTCAACTTGACCACGACATCTCTGCCAAGAGCGAAACGAATAAGAAGAAGAACTGTTCTGTTGAGGGTGAAAAAATATTAGATTACTTTGGTACTAGGTGGCGCTGTGCAAAATTTCCTAGCTAGTATACAGGCTACATTTAATTCCGGCCTGCCTAAACACAGTGTCCATAAATTACCTGCCATTAGCTCATTACCGATTCCACTGAAAATTCACTGAGAATGTACTGAAAATTCACGCTGTAGTTCCAGTAAACACGCGAGTTCACGATCAGTATATTGCTTAACTACGGTTTAATTTAGTTGTTTCTTTTGGTAGTTAGAATTAATTTTAATTTGGCTGTTGGCTTTCTTTTAAATAAGATTTCAACATTTGTTTCTTTAAATTGGCTCGGGAAAATTGGCTCGTATTTATTTTTAACGAATTAGATAAAAAGGAGAAAGCTTTCAAGCGATTTTTTTTGTTGATGTAGGACTCACTGTAGATATTTCAAACATAACCTAGCCTTTTTAAAAACAAAGTCGTATTGTAATACGTAAAAACATATTCGTATTGTTTTTAAGTTTTAGGTGGATTGTCATTCATAAACATTATTTTTACAATGCCCAGGCAAGTATACCTAGTTAAATTGTAAATCCGTACATATTTATATTTCAGTCTATGTTCCGACGATAGATTCACCAAGGAGCACAAAAAAGCGCAATCCCCATTTTTTTTCTTTTTTTTGAAGTCATCGATCCATAACATTGTGCAGCATTCAACGTTAATGCTATTGATATGATAATACAAAATGAATCTCAACTAGCATACTGACATACTGAACCCTTTTCAATCTTACTCATTTCTGGTTGAAAAAACTTAACAAAGACACACACGTTCCGCATCAGATGTCTTCTAAGGGAGCTCACAGACGAGCGACAGTATATCGGCGACTGGTTGCGACTTAAGTCGGCGACGATGAACGACAGTCACCGATGACAGATGTTCAAATTAGACGTCAGTCGCCGACGCATCGCGAATACCGCCAATGGTCGCCGACAGTCGTCGATGCATCGCGACTCTCGAAAATGGGCAGTCACTAAAGCCGTGTAATGTGTAACGTAAGATTACGTGTAATGTGACGGCACTACGAGCATCACATGAAAAGTGCTACCCATACTATTTCCATTTTTTTTTTTAAAAGATTATTAGTAATTTGTTATTACACAAATTACTAATACTCCCGTTAGCCCCTCGTACTAAGCTAAATATGCTTGTGTCACGAGTGAGCTCACCACAATTATAGTCGAGCGGCGGCGGGGACCGAACCCGCGTTCCCCGGACCACAAGTCGGCCAGTCCGACCCCTTCACCGTTCGGCTATCGTGGATGTAAAGTCATTACATTACACAATACATTCCATTACGCGTTACACCAGTCTGGACCCGGATTAACGTATTAGGCAGGTCAACATGTCTTGGCAGCGAAAGGCGCGGGACGAAGACTGACGCCGATAATCGCCTAAAGTCGCTGACCGTCGCCTACCGCTATCGCAAGCAGTCGCTGACATAATGTCGCTCGTCTGTGTGCTCTCTAAAGAACATTGTGAATGCAGCAGAATAAAAATAGTCGGTATCGAGTTATACGTTAACGTAGTTTTCTATTGTAGTTGTTGAGCTGAAAATCCTTTGTAAATATGACACAAAGGCATAAAACAGTTAGAAAGGAGTAGAGATGTGTTTTTTAAAAGATTCGAATATTATATTTTATGTATTGTTTCCGATTTTCACAGAAATAAAAACTAAACATTTCGTAGAAAAAAAACCTCATTAAAAAGTAATGTGTCAAAGTCTGTGATTGCATTTCGTTATTGTTTTTTTTTACTAATGGATTCTGTCAACGTCATAACCATGATTGATTCCTACTGGTAAATTAGAATGAACGAGTAGTTTCTAGCGTTCGTAGAATAATGCATTTTAAGTAGGTACTCGGATTCCGTGGAAGGTAGTTGAACGGGAAGCATGGTCGATCTGTTTTAATGGTTTCAATTTATTATTTAATGGACTTTAGTGTACAAATTTGGTGTTATTTTGTGTTCTAAAGTGCAGTGAAGTGATAAATTATAAAAAACATTGAAATACTTCGAATTTGAGCGCGCATCGAGTGTCGAGTGGGTTGTCGTATGAACAACCCGCTTTGGACCCGGTGGCGTCTCGAAACCTGCTTACGGGCATACTTAACCCCACGGAATCCATGAAAAATCAATAGAACTGAAACACCCACGTTCTATTGATAACTATGTCAATATTTTTCACTCGACATTGGCAGAAATAAACCTCCCAGAGAGGTTTAATTGCCACAAATAAAAAAAAAAAAAAAAAAAGTAGGTACTCGTATATACCATACTACGCAGAACTGACGGTCGATGGGGCAGCAAGGTTCTGGAGTGGAAGCCGCGTACCGGAAAACGCAACGTGGGACGTCTACCCACAAAGTGAACGGATGACATCGTAAAGGTAGCAGAAAGGCATTGGACGCAGGCCGCTACCAACCGGGCAACATGGAAAGCATTGGGGGAGGCCTATGTTTAACAGTGGACCTCATATTATAGCAGAGATGATGATGATAACATTGATGATGACTCATATTTATGTTTTCTCAGTGCATGGGATTGGTTTTACTACAAGTCGTATTACTTACTATTCGACATACTTTTGATTAATAGTAAATATTACGAGTATCACAAATCAATAATAATGTCACCGGAAAATAACAAAATACGCAAGTTTTATACATTTCCTAGGAAATTGAAAAACTTTCGTAGGATTCTAAACGAGAGGTAAATTGTATTATTTTCGCCCACATTTTCGCGTGGTTCTTGTTATTTTCCGGTGACTTACTTAGCTAGTCTTGGGTCAGAGATAACAGTTTTTCCTTAAAAAAAAATTCTTGTTTCTATTGCCATGGACTGAAAAATACAGTGCAACTGTATTTTTTTCATCAATTCCAAAGCCATTGATTAAGATTGACACATTGATTGAGTAATTCTAATTGATGCGATTGAAAAACCAAACGGAGACCAGTATTAATGGTGTGGTACACTTCCTGGATCGTTTGTCATTGGCTGAAAAAATATCGGGGTTTGGTGGTAAAAAGAAGATTACGAAAAACCATTTCCATGAGGTTTTACTTTTTTTTCCTAAGTAGTTACTATCGTTGTCAAGAAGCTTTCGATTTTCCAAAATTCGTAAATTTTCCGAATGCGACCTTTGCTACGCGAAGGCTTCTTAATTACTAACAATCAAATCATAGAAAGCATTTTGTTACATAGCACTTACTTGTAGTTAAGTATTTGTTTCAGATAGTGAACTAATATTATATTTTGATCAGCTTATCTTATAGTAGGTAAGAAGACCCCTTTGGTTAAATAATTAGATTCTTACTCGTAATATTTCAACTTTAGGTTAGTGCTCATAAAGAAATCCAGTTCAAGGCACTCGTTTAGTTCAGTAGCTAAGAGTTGTACGAGGAATACGAGTAGAAGCATGTTTTATTTTTTGTGCCCAGATTTTTGCTTCGTGCTACCAAGTGCAGTATTTCCCATATAATTCACTATTAAATTAATGCATGTTTACTACCAAAACTTTGCAAGGAACCCGAAACTTATTCAAAATAAACACACTTGTGATATCATGCGAAGTTAACCTAAACACTGACCGGCACGGGAAGGCACCTGTGCTATACAGGGTGTGGTTTTGTAAAACAAATCCCCTCTCAAGAGGGATAGGGGTGGTAGTACTTTTATACACAACACTGATGCCAAAAAAAACCTTAAATATTCATAAAAAAAAAAAAAATCAGAAAATTATGGTATCTGGGGGCACGGCAGTGCCCCCACCAAGTCGAGCAAAAAAGCGGCACGGCCGTACCATCCTTTTCTCGAAGCAATTCAGGCCATTTTCGACCGCCGGTAACTTCGTTGTGGATAAAACTAGAAGGCTGAATTTTCATTAGCTATGCAGGCATTGTAAAGACACGGTATATTTAAAATTTCATTCAATTTGAACCAGTAGTTTAAGAATTATAACGGGTCTAAGTTACTTAAATTTGTCACTCACTGAGTGACTCACTGACTGACTCACCGATCATCAAAACTCTAAGGCACTTCTAGCAGACCTAGAAGCTTCAAAGGACAATGGGCAAAATGGTACCCGGCTCCAATAGATATGAGTCTAGTATCGTTTGAAAGGTCTTACCAAGATGAACAACTTTTACTATGACCACCAGCCTCAGATCTGGTTGTGTACGAAGATATACATACTTTTTTGCAGAATGGTACCCGGCTCCAATAGTAATGTTTGTAGTGTCATTTGAAAGGTCTTACCAAGACGAACAACATTTACTATGGCCACCAGCCTCAGATCTGGTTGCGTTCGAAGATAAAGATACTTTTTGTGTAACCTAAGTATCATACAGTATGAAGGGGGACGCGCTCGGGGCAGGGCACCGACGAGATGGTCGGACGCGGTGAGGAAGACGGTGGGCGGGAGTTTGCATCGTGCGGTCCATACAGCTTATGACCGCAGTCTGTGGAGGAACACTATCTGTGGTCGCGATCCTCATCAGTGAGGGAGGAAGAGACCGAGGAAGAAAAAGAAGAAGTATCATACGTGTCCATCGTATGGTACTTAGGTTATGCGAGTCAGGAAGGGTTTACTGTTCCAGCATCCTTCCTTAACTCTATAATTATTGATGGGGATGATTGTGAAATAAATATTTTTATTTAAAGAAGTACTACCCCCTTATTAATAAAAAGTTACACCTAGGAAGAACCTTGGATTAAAATGACATTTCCATACCAAATGACAATTTAAGCCAGAGTTCAACTAGGGTGTAACTTTTATTAATAAAGGGGTTAAAGTTTTATTACTTCTTAAGGGTTTTATTATGGGTTGCTAAAGCGAATAAACCCACAAGACCCAATAAGTCCACCCACAAGATGGACCGACGACCTCATAAAGGTAGCGGGAAGGCGCTGGATGCAGGCCGCCACCAACCGGCCATTGTGGAAATCATTGGGGGAGGCCTATGTTCAACTGGACGTCCTATGGCTAAAATGATCATGATGATGATGATGAAAGCGAATAAAGGGCTAATAGCTTGGGTAGTTCATCGTAGGTATAATCCTTTCCTTTTCAATGCTTCTTTTAGTTATATTAATAGATTGTAGTCATAATACATACTCGTATACATGGATGATTGTGTTATACTTTCATTATAATACTTAGTGGAATTACTGCTTTCAAAACGTGAATTAGATCTGGCCCCATAGCAGACATTTTCCTACATCTAAAGGCCTTTTAAAATATATATTGGTTATGGCTATTGGAGCGGGTACCACTTTCCATACATTTGTGCCCATCATCCTTTGGAATATAAGTAGTGTTTGGTGTATGAATCAAGGAAAAACTAAAATATTTGGGGGCACGGTAGTGCAACCGCCAAGTCGAGTAAAATTTTTCAATTTCGGTCCAGTTTTCTAGATACATAACTGCTGTCTACAAAATACAAAAAGAAATGATATTTGGGGGCACGGTAGTGCAACCGCCAAGTCGAGTAAAATTTTTCAATTTCGGTCCAGTTTTCTAGATACATAATTGCTGTCTACAAAATACAAAAAGAAATGATATTTGATATTATATATAACGCGGGCGAGCTATCGGTCATTCCCATGCTTCGCCTCTACTCGGTGGTGGCGCCGTTTCGAAAGTTTTAGGATACGTTTGAACAAAGTTTTTTTACTTATAAAAAGTAAGAGTTTTTTTTTGTAATTACTTTCATGTGTACTATCCCCCCTGAGTATGGCGTTGCTGTTCAAAACTACACCCTGTATAGCGATAAAATACATACAGGATGCATGCACTCAGCCGACTCAGTAGAATTTCCAAAAGAATGAGTGAAAAAACACGTTTGAAAATCCATTTATATTCGACGTTTTCAGTAATTTCAGAAATAATTGCTCTAAAGGGCACGTTAAACCATCCACATAAAGCATGGCAGAAGCGTATGGTGGCATATGAAATGAATAGAGACTAGAGCATTTATTTGTAACAGAACAACGAGCCGCTCTATGAAATGTAGAGTATCACACCCTGTCACGAACCAAACTTCATACATTTAGTGTAGTGTCCATTTGGTGTAGTGGGCAGAAATTTAAATGATGAATAATTTCAATTTATGTGACGGGTCTGGGTGTTTTCCATGTAATAATATGTATGTATTTACAAAAAAAAAGTATTTAAGTATGTTTATATCCGTTGTCTAGTACAAGCTTTGCTTAGTTTGGGACTAAAAGCGTGGTGTAAAATGTCCAAGGATATTTATTTATTATTTACCTGTATTGTACCAATCTCAAGAACGTGACATTACATAGAAATGCTCTAGTTACCTACGTCACATAAAACGAAATATTTAACTAACAAGCAGAAAGTATTAAGTATATTCTTAACAAATTGTCCCTACATCCTGTTTACACAAAACTTCAGCGTGAAACGTTAAATTTCCCATAAAAATATACCTCAGTTGAAGTAACGCAAATATTTGATGGACGAAAATGATATTTCTAATACAAGAAGGTTATCATTTTTTTGCGTTGAAAACATTGTTTGTAATTTTATTTCAAAAAATTTCATTCAAATGCTGTAACTTCGTAATTTGAATTAAAACAAAACAACTTTTTGTTTTCCTATCGTTCAATATTTTGGTTCACACTTTGCGGGGTCGTAAAAAAACCATCAATTTTTAATCACATATCAGTTTTGAAAGGAATTATGATCATGAAAACTATATTTTCACTATAAAAAGATTGGCAACACACAAACACTTTAAAAAAGTAAAAAGTATTTGTATATTGCCAAATCCCGTTTTGGTGACATGAAAGTTTAAAATGCTACATGAAAACTATGGCAATTGTTAAGTTATTCATCTTTCGGTGTCAGTTTTCAGTCATGGATCACACTCTTTCTATTATCTAATACATGAAGCTAACATAAAATATTCCAGGAAAATACGAGTTAGCTCAGAAAAAGATTTCCCTTTAATTCCAAAAATAAACATTTTAAATCTTTTTAATCAAATAACTTGTTTCTTTTCATCTTAGAGGAATCTACATTTTACGATCAATATTTTTTATAAAAAAAAAAACAAAGCAAAAAATGCTCGATAAAAACTCATTTCAATATATTTTTTCATGGAAAAATTCAATAAGATGTTATTTGTTTTATGAAACAAATCGGTACATAATAATAATATATCACCGGGCCAATGAGCAAGCATGGAGGATACATTATAGTTTCAAGTAGACACTAAATTTGAATATATCGCTAAATTAGTTACAGTTACGATATTAATAATCTGTGTTCTTAGTGATGTGCAAGATGAACGAAAAATATCGAAAATGTTGTACACAAAATCATTGGGTCTAGAGCACCTGTAAGAAAATATTTTTCTCGTTGTTTTTCCTGAAGATTTTCTGATATGGAGTGTTCCTTAAGATTCTTATTTTGAAATATGTTTTTTTTTATATTTCCATGTCCGGTGAAACTCTTGCAGGTTTTTTCTTTTGTATCAGTGCCCGATGTTAAAATTAGAGTTTTGGCGTCTGTTATTGATTTATTTCTTTTTAAAACTTTGTAAATATGAAAATAGACACAAAAAGCGAACCATTTAGGACTCTGGATTGCCTTCAACATGTGTCACATCTGGTAATCGTACCTGGGTAAGAACCTCCAGTCAGAGTATTACAATTACACTCGCGAGCAAAACTATGGAATCACTTACATGAAGTTGTTTCCACGCAATCTTGTGTACTAACGAATTTGTTAGTAACAAAAAAAGTGGCACCATTTTAAAGATTAAACTTTTACCTTTAAATTGATACCAAATTCATTTAAATCACACCAGTATTTAAAAAGATATCCCGGCTGATGTGAAGAAGTAAGGAAAAAGACACGTATCAACTGTTTGATACGTCGCGAGTTGCGGCCCATTTACCCCCTATAAAAGTACGTATTTTCGGATTTTTGCTTTCACACGTTGATCCATACACATCTCCGCTTTTTTTGACACTTTACCTGGGATTCTACACCTACAGAAGCAGCAAAAATCGTTGCACTATTACAAGAAGGGCTCAGCCAGCGGGCTGTCGCATGTCAGCTCCGCATAAGCCAGTCCTGGGTTTCGAAAGTTTTAAGACGCTTTCGGGAGACTAGTGGCTTTATCCCGAGACCATGTTCTGAACAGCGCCAGTGCACATCGCAGAGGGATGACCGTTTTTTCATGTCAACCTCTCTATGAAATCGTCATTTGACTGGTATCGACGTCCAGCAAGAGCTCAGAAATGTTCGTAGGATAGCTGTTAGCGTGTGGACAGTTCGTCTAAGATATAAGCAATAGAATTTGACACCAAAAAGGCCTGCCACAGGCTCGAAACTGACGGCAGGTCACCGACAAGCACGCTTTCAATTAACTCGCACTTATTTTGATGGGAAGGTGAGTAATGGAGGCGAGTTTTGTTCTCCGATGAATGCAGACTGTGTTTACAGTGCAGCAGTTGAAGAGGTCGGGTCTATAGGCAGCCTGGGGAGCGATTTGTGCAGTGCTGGTTCGCTGAAACAGTGGCTTATGGGGGTGGCTTGCTCGACTTCCCATCGAGATGTGTACGAGCAAATTGTAAGCGTGCTTATCGGTGACCTACCGTCAGTTTCGAGCCTGTGGCAGGCCTTTTTGGAGTCAAATTCTATTGCTTATATCTTAGACGAACTGTTTACACGCTAACAGCTATCCTACGAACATTTCTGAGCTCTTGCTGGACGTCGATACCAGTCAAATGACGATTTCATAGAGAGGTTGACATGAAAAAACGGTCATCCCTCTGCGATGTGCACTGGCGCTGTTCAGAACATGGTCTCGGGATAAAGCCACTAGTCTCCCGAAAGCGTCTTAAAACTTGCGAAACCCAGGACTGGCTTATGCGGAGCTGACATGCGACAGCCCGCTGGCTGAGCCCTTCTTGCAATAGTGCAAGGATATGTGCTGCTTCTGAAGTTGTAGAATCCCAGGTAAAGTGTCAGAAGAAGCTGAGATGTGTATGGATCAACGTGTGAAAGCAAAAATCCGAAAACACGTGCTTTTATAGGGGGTAAATGGGCCGCAACTCGCGACGTATCAAACAGTTGATACATGTCTTTTTCCTTACTTCTTCACTTCAGCCGCGATATCTTTTTAAATACTGGTGTGATTTAAATGAATTTGATATCAATTTAAAGTTAAAAATTTAATCTTTAAAATGGTGCCACTTTTTTTGTTACTAACAAATTCGTTAGTACACAAGATCGCGTGGAAACAACTTCATGTAAGTGATTCCATACTTTTGCTCGCGAGTGTATAAATGTAAAAGTGCTTTTTTAAAGCCTATTTACAGAAATAAATAATAAAATAAAAAAAATAAAAATTGGGAATCAAAAGAAATTCCAAAAACATCGACAACAATCTCTCACATCACTACAGGACGTGTCGGCTAACAGTGATGTCACTCAATCGAAAATAACGCGGTATCAGTTGGTCAGCGTCCGTTCATTCATGCGGAAACCGTCCCAACTAGCGGCGCGTGCGCATCTCACGTGGATATAATTAAATACTACCTTATGTACTTGTGATAAGGTGCATTTTGCAATGAAAATGTGTGGTCTGACGTGCTGTATTACTTCAAAGATTTCGAGATTTGTGGGGAGACGAAAAATTCACGATTTTATTTGAACTTTCATGCTGCCACATTAAAAAAATCATTATCCTTCCCTACTATTCTACTAAGGGTGGATTTTACCAAACAAGAGTAAATATTAATCTAAATAAATATATATAACTCAAAGGTGACTGACTGACTGACTGACATAGTGATCTATCAACGCACAGCCCAAACCACTGGAAAGATCGGGCTGAAATTTGGCATGCAGGTAGATGTTATGACGTAGGCATCCGCTAAGAAAGGATTTTTAAGAAACTCGACCACACCTAAGGGGGTAAAATGGGATCCACGCGTACAAAGTCGCGGGCGGCCGCTGGTTTATATTTACTTAAAATTATTGTCGCTAAATCGCATTTATTATGTCGAAATAAGATATTTTCACAGTATTTAGTTAAATATGCCGAAAGCTACTTCGTTATATACTAGTTCTATATACCTACCTACGTTAATTATGTAAATTCAACCCATTGTAATTCTAAAGAGCAATAACAGAACGTTGCCCTATATAAATTCTAAATCGAAATCGAGTTTCTTCGACTGAAGTCTTATGTTTGAACGCTATAATTCAAGATGACAAGTTAACGAGTTGCCATCTCGAATAATTTATTCACGTGTGAATAGTTGCTGAATAAATTTTAGTTAGTTTAGTTCAGTGCGCGTGTGGAATATTCTAAGTTAGATAAATGTACGAGTAAGTCTAAATTAAGCTTATAATAATAACGCTTAATATTTTATGTTATTTTCTTTACTATTGGATAAAAAGAACAGCTAAATGGTATCAATATAAAATATCAGTTTTGAAAGGAATTATAATGAAAACTATATTTTCACTATAAAAAATTTGCGACACACAAGCACTTTAAAAAAGTAAAAAAGTATTTGTATATTGCCAAATCCCGTTTTGGTGAGAATTTAGTAAGAACGACATGAAAATGCTACATGAAAACTATGGCAAATGTTAAGTTATTCATCTTTCGGTGTCAGTTTTCAGTCATGGATCAATTGGACTGACGGTTTTACATGTACTGCGAAGCAGAAAGTCATTTGACATTTGGGTTTTCTGGAAGAGGTCGCTTCTTACCGATAAGAACTAAAAATTGTATCGGTTTAATTTCAAATTTGTTTTCAGTACCTAGTACGTTTTGTGGTGAGTATTTATCTAGGTAGGTATCTCTAATTTCTGGCAAAATTCTAATTCCCTTAGGATCGTGAGAGTTGGATTTACGTCCGTATTCACAAACGATGCTTGCGTAAGTGAAGCAGCATATCGAGCGCACAGCGTTGAATAGAGTTCTGTGATTGGTTCGTTTGTCACCCTGTGCGTCCACGCGCACTGTGAGATATCATAGTAATGTTTGTGAATACGGACGTTAGTGTAACAAGAAGGGGTAAAATAACATTTAATTATTTTCCATATATTCTGTTCAGTCCTTGTAAAAATATTGGCGGGTATTCTCACATTTGCTTCGCCAACTTTATTTTCCTACCATCGTCCAATGGTCGGAGCAAGCCCCACTTGCCCGGCGACGCTCATCGCGCACACCCGTGTGTCGCGCACGCTTAGCGAGTCTACGAGTGACGTTCACTCCCTGAAAAGACCGTGTCTTTTGCTATAATTCGCGTGTAGCCGTGCTCCGCGTACCATCATCATCATCAGCATCAGCTCCGAGCATACTCTGGCAGTGCTCCACCGCCCAGAACGCCGTGCGTCTGCAGGTTGGCTTCCGTCCGTGGCGAGGGTCGATTTTAAGGTTGGTGAAGCTCAGATTACCTGTCTCTGTGTTGCGAGGACTGATCTACCTTTCATCAATTTTCTATTATAAAAAACCTATACAGTCCACTTTCAAATCAAATTCCCTGAACCAGCGTAATAAACGCAATTTTCAGTGCGACATACGCACAATTTTTTGGTCTTCGAGCCGACTGTTCCATATTTAAATTCTTTTATACATATTTAGAACTATAACATCAATTTAGCCCAAGCTAAAAATCGTTTCATTAACTTACATAGACGTTCTATGTCAAACTACCTTACAANTATTCCGTGATTTCATGATTTTCCTACGAAATTAACAAAATCTAGATAAGTACCTACTCCATTTGTAGTGCATTGATCTTAATGCTATCAGTAGGACTATACTAATAAACAAACGCAATAGACAGGCGTTTCGACATCTGTTGGTGTATGCCACTTATTTAATAGCGATCGGGACTAGACCTAGCTCGGGTAGGGTTACCATGCGGTCAGATGATCTAGGATACAGATTAACATTTCTTAAAATCTTCAGAATATTGAGACAAGGGTTGTTAGTGAATCCAGGATTGATTTAGGTTAGGAGATAATAAGGATTTAGAAAGTGCTGAAATTAACAAAAAGTGTGGTGGGACAAAAGCGAGCGATTAAACGTGAAAAATATGGGCATATTAGGGGTCCATGACTATAGGACCCCTACATTTTCACAAATTAAGAAAATAAACAAAAGTGAGCGAATATGAGCATTAAACAAGGACAGAATTACAGCCGGAGACTCCTGTTTTAATATTTGGACCCCCCATTTTCTTTTTTGCGTTCATAGATCTCTTGAAAGACGTATCACGACACAGAGCTCTTTGAAAATCGCCACTATAAATAACATACAAAATAAGGAATCAAGAACTGTATCTTAAATATTCTCTATCCCTAATCGTAAAACATTCCCAGTCAAACTAGATCGGTCCGGTTTTCCAATTGTAAAACATGGCAACCCTAGTCACTGAATTGAATACTTTGGCCTGCGCCCAAGTAGTTAACTGTGCTACCGTCAAAGCTAGGAGAACCGAGATAATGCGAGAAATAATGAGGTGTACCGATGACAGCACGAAAAGTGTGAACTATGAACAGTTCACACATATGCTCAAGAAGAAGAATGAACAAGAAGTATGAACACTTATTCTCAAGCTAAAAATCTCAATCTAGAAACTGGACTTAATCTCCACTGCAGGAACATAAATCTCTCCAATTTACCAAAAGTACGAGTATGAAAATGAATTTGGTCTACCATTTCCACGCTGGCCAGACAGGTTGGGGAGGCCTAATATTTGCGTATCTCTCCTGTATAATAATACGGGACTATTCCCACCTCTCGTTCCCACCGCTGCAACTCCTGTGTAGCTAGGATCAACAGCTTGACCGCCATAAAAACCCAACCAATGAAGGTCAAGTTTGTTCCGGGGGAAAGTTAAACTGTCATTGGACCCGCAACGAAATTAATCAGAAGAACATAGGAGGAGTTCGAAATTAAGGTTCGACTTCCCTCCATTGCAATGTGGATGACAATAAATATCAATTAAGGGGGCATATCTTATGAGAAATCTCTCCTGTATAGTCGTCTCTACGATATCCCATAAAGAGTGGGAGTGTATCTATTCTACTCTGCCGAAACTCACGGATAAACCAATAAAATTATACATCAAACTTGGCTTAGTGATTATCACAAACTTTATCTCTACCAAAAGCCATAATTAGCATCACATCTAAAAGCAAATCTCATTCCCAACACTGCCAGAACCAGACCAGACCAGGTAATCAATTTAGCCTGGATTCAGACGACTAGCTAGTCAAATATAAACTTTAAACTAATCTCGCAGCTAAATTGTCTATTACCAAACGGAGGGTCTGTCTGTCTGAATATTCTCTTTGGAATAGCGCCAGCACTTGTTGACGAGGTGTATATCGTGTTTTCTACTTTCGCTAACGCTAGACAGGTGTCAAAACAAGATGATGAATATTAATTGGGATATTAATGCGCTAGTGCATCTGTGTTTAGATTAGACTGGAGGATTTAGGGACTTTAGATAGGTTGGGGCTTGAGTTTTAGTTAGAAAGTAATAACTATGAACAAGAATTTTTATGTTACTATTTCTGATGTTAGCAATGAGAAAACAGTGGCATTTGTATAATAAAGGTTCTGGTAAATTAATAAAGACCCTTTTCGTGGAAATTGTTAGAACTATAAAAAATAACAGCAATCTGACACACATTGAAAGAGAAAGTACAAGCTCGATTCATCGTACTTTTATACACCTCTAAGCAAATCCGCTCATAAAAAAACTACTGCATTATTTTCTGTGGACTGACGATCTGGTGAAGGTTGCGGGAAGTATGATGCTGGCAGCGCAGGACTCCTTATAAAAATCCTTGGGGGAGGCCTTTGTCTAGCAGTGGCCACCATTTGGCTGAAATAAACTAAAGTATACAATACCTAATACAAACGTTTTTTTCTGTAATAATCTAATCATGGCGCTTGTCGTTAACGACAGTAGAAAGCATCCTGTCAAACACCAGAGGTCAGCCTATTAGACGATAAAAACTCTTTGTTCTTCTGTCAATTGGATTGATTGCCTATTATTTTGTGAGTTACGCGCTTGACTGCTTTTGCTGAGAAATAGAACAGAATACCCACTTGTTTAGAGTAGGCGCACACCGTTGATTTTTAGTTGGCCGATAGTTGTGCCCGATTTTAAATTGTATGAAGAATCGGCCAAATCTAATCGGCGTAGTGTGCGCACTCCCATACATGGCCATACTGATCAGCTGCCCGACTAAACTATCGCGCCTACTTTTAAGTTTATATTAGTTTTCAGTAATTTTAAGAGTAGGCGCACAGGCGATTTGGCCGATTCTTCATACAATTTAAAATCGGGCATAACTATCGGCCAACTAAAAATCAAAGAACCAACCAACTAATAAATTGACGATGATAGTGGAGAAGAAAATAGAGTTTGTCTAGTAGAAAGTTTTTTTTATTTCCATATTAATGTCCTGATTTATTGTTTCTTTTTTTGTGTGCCAAATAAATCATTCTTTCTTTCTTTCTTTCTTTCTTTCTTTCTTTCTTTCTTTCTTTCTTTCTTTCTTTCTTTCTTTCTAATAATAAAACTCTAGTCTATTGTAATTCTGTATTTGCATAGTGTCAGGGTCAGGGCTCATAATATGATGAAATTTTGTAACTTTTGGTTCAAATCGATAGCGGTGCATTCGCATCAGGAAACTTTTCTTTCAATTTAACTATGAGTTGAACAATTTCATTATACAACAATTTCTTTCAATTTAACTAATATTTTACTTCAACTATTTCTAAACTTCTACCTATTGCGATCTCAGTTTAATTCTTAGAATAAAAAATAAACTTATGTGAGAGTGGCTCGGAGTGGTTTTGAGAAAACTAATAGTTTTCTCTTTGTTTGTTTCCTTGCTCAACTTGGCAGAATCACTACCGTGCTCCCGATTATGATACGTCTGTTCTGGAATGTATTGTTTTGTCTAAAATTAATGCCCATATCGCATGTTACGGTCGTTCAATAAAGTTTTTGTTTTGCCTGGCGTAGATAAGACTGGATCATAAATAATGGGTTTATATCGTTTTGTTTTGAAAGCCTAATTGCTTTTTTTAGGTTCGAATGTATAAAGACACATGACTAATGTATTACAGAAAAAAGCTCAATAATTAATTTGTTCGATTTTAAGCATAGATTTAGGATTTTGACTGTTTGGATTTTAATAATTTAAGCCAAAGAACCTATGTTTGAGATTAAATCGAGTTTGAACATTGTTTTGTAATACGGAAACAAGTGCTTTATTCGATTAAGATTGGAAGTAGTAAATGTTACAAAAAAATTAGAAGATATTTTTTGTGTAGAATTTAATTAACTACAACTGATACCTTAAACGTTTGCTCATATTTCTTCCTGGTGGCTCAGGACTCTGAATTTTTAAAGTAGGTATTATTTTTGAAAGCACAATAAACGCAAATTATGATGTTGGTTTCAGTCATCCATCTCAAAAAGGTACTCGTAAAGTTAAGACTACATTGACCGGACTATAGATGCTGGCTGAGTTGCACCACCTAACTTTAACCGTAACTATAACTATAATTGGTGTTTTGTATAGTTTGACAGATTTTTGACGTTTGTCAAAGTTAAGTAAGATGGTGCAACCCAGCCTTAGACAGAGATAATGCCTAGGTACTTGCCATTCGCCTTTTGATCGCTACCTGAAACAAAAAACAGCTTGTTAGTTATTTCCTTGTAAACAGAAGGCACTTTAAAATTATTGCAGAGTTATTCAGTAACAAACTAAACTAGCTAAGTTTCAAACTTAGTAACGAGCTGTATTCTGTACCACAGTGTACACATAGAGAGTAGATGATAAACAAGTGAAACAATAAAGGGGCACGTGAACTTGTAGTAACAAGACAAGTTTGGAATAAAGCCTTTAAATTAACCGTATGACAAGCAATGAAATAAATTACACTAGGCGAAAGTGCGAAATATTGTAAAGGCGAAAGTTTGTGAGTGTGTATGTTTGTTACTTTTTTACCAAATTTTACTAAAATCGCTCTAGCCGTTTAAAACGGCTAGAGCGATTTTAGTAAAATTTGGTATGGAGTCAGCTGACACCCTGGATTAACACATAGGCTACGCCTATTAGTATTGTAAAATACTAATAGGTGAGATACAGCTCAAGAGCTTCCTCGTTGTGGATAAAAAATTGGGGAAGGCCTCTATTTTTTGCAGTGGACGTTCTGTGGCTAAAATGATGATGATGATAAAAAATATAAGTGGCACGTGTAGAGAGAGTAGTGGGCCGTTTTCTTTCAGTGGAGACTGACGACCGAACGAACTGAAATATGAACAAATTGATGAAGATGATGATAGTGAATCACAGATCACAGAAACTAAAGCGAGATATGACAAGGGGGCGGGGCCAATGTCGCAGGAATATACCCAAAAATAGAACATATTGCTCGTGACAGTAATGGTGACAGCAGCGACGTCATCATGTAAACAGTTTACATTGCTTGCGTAGGGCTAAAGATTATTCGAACTTTGAGTACTGATACCGCAGTGGATAATGAGCACATATTTTAATTGTGTGTGTGAATTTCTAATGCGACACTGAGTTTCGAACTCAGCGCATTAGTTGGAATCTCTTTGTCTCTATGTAGTGAATTAATGTGAGTAGTGAGCTTTCTACTTTATCGCTATCTTATACTAAACTTATGTCAAAGATAGAGGTGACAAGTAAGCAACAGCGAAGTATACTGCATTGTTGCATTTTGAGAGTACCCAACTACTACAAAAGTGTACACTTTTGAAGTACCTAGCTATGTAGTTATTTTCTGAAACTTTGCTTGTTAGAATTACAGGTTTCCTTTCAGGAATTTCTATTATTCTACGTTATATTTTCTTATACCTGAATTATTCATTTTATTTATTCACGTATGAGACACTATCTGAAATAAGTAATTTTAAAAGGTTGACAAGACCAGTTACGCTAGATTTCACTATTAATTTCATTCTTTTATTATCAAATATAGCTTCTTGAGTCACAAAACACACAAAATTTAAGCAGATTATCAGGTGCAATCATTGCAGTCAAATACCTCCCTTGTTCTACATAAATCTATTAAAAGCTAAATAAAGGTCACTGACTGACACACTCAAATCTCAGAAACTTCAAATGCTAGGAGTCTCAAATTTTGCATGGGGGTTCCTTTTAGAACGTAGGTGCTCACTAAGACGGGATTTTGCAAAATTCAACCCTAAGGGAATAAAACGGGATTCTCGCGTATGAAGTCGCAGGCGGTCGCTTGTAAAAGATATTTTAGTGAACAAAAGTGGACGTCATATCCACGCAAATTTATCAATCTTTTAGAAAACACCGGATTTTCCTCGACTCTTTTAAAATAGGCCGAACAAACGTCTCGAGGTATCTATCAACGTCACGGCATTATAAATTTTCGCATACGAAAATACACGCTAATTGATGTTCATTATTGTAGAGTAGAGTTACTCACGGTCTCGAGTGGTGTATAGAATTACGCACATTTATTTCGTTGACAGATGTAGGAGGAAAGTGAAGTGGAAATGGTGGGTGTACTTTTTTTAGTTAAACATTCTCGTCCATGCTCATAAACAGTAACAAATGCAGCAGTTTCACGCCCGTATTCACAAACATGAGGTCTCACAGTACGCGTGGACGCACAGGGCGACACATGAACCAATTACAGAGCTCTATTCAACGCTGTACGTTCGATTTTCTGCTTCACTTAAGCAAGCATCGTTTATGAATACGCGTGTCAATGTCATGCTGAAGCTCTTAAGGTCTGTTACTTATCTAACTTACAATACTGTATAAAACAACTTGTTTTAACCCCAAGTTATTGGTTTTTAACCGTATCTTTACAGTATTAAGTTCAAATTTGATGTGGGCTCTATAGCCTCCAGAGTCTGGTGAAGGGTTAACCTATGTTCAGCAGTGGACGTCCTATGGCTGAAATGATAATGATGATGATCTTGAAACAAAAATGTAAGTCTGAAGGGCTATCGATTGTGGAATTATTATATTTGGTGGCTCATAGAGTCTGATACCAGGGTTTTCACAGTCTATTCAATTGCGAAAAAGTTTACCCAATTTGACTGATCCCTAAACCTACGCCTCAACACCCAAAAGGGCCATGATGTCTTTTGCGGAAAACATCACACGAAAATTATGCTAAGTGGCACAATTTGCGAACCTAAAGGCGCTCTCCCATTGATGTTCTCCCACGAGCACAAAGAAAACTAAGAAATAAAGAAATTTGATTTGCTTTGATTTGAAATTCTTTACGATCATTCGCTTCTGATGAAATAAAATAACTGCTTTATTTTCATTTATAAATATCATCATCATCATCATCATAAACAGTTTCTTTACTCTCCATCTGAAGAGTAGGACTCTCTCTAATTTACCAGAGGCAAATAGAATAATAAGAATAAGAATATTTTTATTGATGTAATACACTGTAACATGTAAATGGAAGAATGTAAGCAACATTCCCCACCATGGCAGACAGGTTGAGAAGGCCTTCTCTAGGAAGGAACGCCTCTTAGGACTTACAGTGGAAGAATGACTGATCTTATTCTGCTCTACCGAGACCACACAATTTCTAACAAAACATTTCTCTTTTACCGTCAAAACGGCAATCGAGATTCAACTTTTAACAAATATTCGCCGTCAATACTCAATACGCAGAACCACTCTCAGTGTGAACGCACCTTAATCTGCTTAAGGGTCATTTAGTCGGACCCAGGTGCAAAAAAGGCCCGGCTTGCCCTATTAAGGTTTTAAAATAAGCTCTGCTCTCCACTTAATAGGTTTATTTGATTATTGTAATAACGCTTAGGGGAATATTGTGTCATTTGTGAGCAATTTATCCTTGAATTTGCAATCAATGTCCAAATTTTTAGGAGCGACTCATAAAACAATTTTTTTTTTATATTTAGTTATTTTTCCATACGCGCGAGGTTTCAAAATTGACTTACGTGATAATTTACTTCGCTCATAGGAAAATACGTACATACAGTTAACTGCGAATCTTAATAGACATAATGATGCGCGAAAATAAGCCTTAACAAATCCGTCTGGTCAGCGTGGGTACCAAAATCCTCCATTTTGCCTCTGATCAGTACCTATTAATCAGCTTTATTTCTATTACTTCGTCCGTTTCAGCCGAATGACGTCCACTGCTGGACAAAGGCTTCCCCCAAGGATTTCCACAAAGACCGGTCCTGCGCCGCGGTCATCCAGGCACCTCTCGCAACCTTCACCAGATCGTGGGTCCACCTAGTGGGAGGCCTGCCCACACTACGTCATCCAGCTCGTGGTCGCCACTCGAGCTTTTCTGCCAAAGCGTTTTCTTTTATTTATTTAAACAAAATTACTAAGTCTTAAAGTGTCCAAATCTTTTATAATGGCTTAAATTATCAGTTATTTAAAGATCTTCAAGAACTAAACGGGTGCTAATGACTTTTCCAATTATACACGGTGGTGCCAAAAGTTCTTGGCACGTGCCTCATTTTGTCCTTAGGCCGTGTTATCTAGTTCGAAATCTAGATTTGGTACAGATGAAGATGGAGATTGTGATTTGATGGCTGTTTATAGATTTTCTATTTCTATAAAATCGGTATAATTTAATCAGTGGCAGCATTGGTCAGTAGCAACAATTATATTATAGTGGAGTGATTAATTTATTTATTTAATCTTAAATTTCACGTAAGGCAATCATAATGGCATATGGCATTCCCTGCCAGTCAACCTTTAGGATAAGTAGAAGTAAGTGGAATAATTTTTAAATAAGGTAAATGGTAGCAATCCCGTCAATAATAATTATTCTAAGTTAAAAAGTTTATTATGTACCTAATACATATTTTTCTCTTAGTTACCTACCACACTTTGCCATACAGATTAATGGATTCGAATCTTTGTTGAGCCATTTCCACTTAAAAGCCAATACAAGGCTCAAAATCTACTGAAATATTGTGGTAAATATACCGCTAAGCTATACTTATTAAAACTCAATCAATAATATTGCATTAAACCCGTCCTCGTACCATTTTCGTAATAAATAAACCTTTTACCAAATTGTCTATCCCCAAAGTGTGCCAGCCATTTATTTAACTTAAAAATGGCGGACATCAAACTATAGACCGTCGATATTCGTGCTGAAACTTGAAGGCTGAAGGACGTTGCTCGCAAATTAGTAGGTCAATGTAGAAAATTTATTTGCAAAAAAATTTCATAATGCAATATTATGAAAGTAAATTAATAGTGGCATAGATTTCAAAGGATTCTTAGCACAACTTTTTCAAATTAAAAAAATAACTTACTAGGATCGTCAGTCCACCAAGTAGGAGGCCTGCCCTCATTACTTTTAGTGGTCACCACTCGAGAACTTTTCTGCCTCAGCTGCCATCAGGGGCGTAGTGTGAATTTACATCAAACGCTTTCGATGTCGACTGCCTAAAAAGTGACATTAAATGTGTGACGGATTGTACAGCGCCCCTAGCGGAAACTTCCAAGAATTAAAATCCTCATCATCATCATAATTTCAGCCACAGGACGTCCACTGCTGAACATAGGCCTCCCCCAATGACTTCCACATCGCACGGTTGGTAGCGGCCTGCATCCAGCGCCTTCCTGCTACCTTCATCATCACCTCAGCCACAGGACGTCCACTGCTGAACATAGGCCTCCCCCAATGCTTTCCATGTTGATCGATTGGCAGCGGTCTGCGTCCAGCGCTTCCCTGCTACCTTTACGATGTCGTCGGTCCACCTTGTAGGTGGACGTCCCACGCTGCGTTTTCCGGTACGCGGCCTTCATTCCAGAACCTTTCTGCCCCATCGGCCGTCAGTTCTGCGTACTATGTGCCCTGCCCATTGCCACTTCAGCTTGCTAATCCATCGTGCTATGTCAGCGACTTTGGTTCGTTTACGGATCTCCTCATTTCTGATTCGATCTCGCAAAGAAACACCAAGCATAGCCCTCTCCATAGCACGCTGTGCAACTTTAAGCTTCTGTATAAGGCCCATAGTGAGAGGCCAGGTTTCCGAGCCATAAGTTATCACAGGTACCTGCTACCTTTATCAGGTGTTAAAATCTTCATATTATATTTTTTTAACGCGCTCACTAGTAACGACGTTTGATATAAACTCACACTAAGCCTTCAGTTGTACGTGACGCAGGGCCGATTTTCAGGGTCTGACAGTAATATCATCTTTCCAAAGGTTATATAAAACTTCAATAGTTATCTTACTCTACTCGTGTGGTAAGTTTTACCTAGTTAAAAATGTACCAGTTTGTCTAACTGCAGGCGTGTTAAACTACGAAGTTGGAACTAACTGCTAGTTTAGAACTTCTTACCTGTCTGGATTTGAAACTAGTCTGGAATACTGGTGAAAATACTTATTAGTTATGTATTATTTATTTAGTAAAATGTGTATCGTACTATTTTATTTTATTTAGTAAAATGTATACATAAAATAAGTTTTGAAGGTAGGTTTTAGCAAAATTTTAAATCATAACACGTCGCAATTTTTAAGTGACGTTTAATATTATAAAAGCATTTAATTTTAATTCATTGCTCAAGCACTAACTCATATTTTTACTAATTTAAAGCCCTGTAAAATAATAAATAAACTTCGCTCTGAAAAATATAAAAATTTAAGTCAAAATAACATTAAGCCCATTAAATTGACCTATAAAGCGTTGTACCGTAAAAATTTACTGTTAATAATATTAGCATAAGATTTAGGCGATTATTATAATAACAAAACGCAGATACGAAATCTTTTACACTTTTATTTTATGGTCACAATCACAGCAGACAGTACTTTTAGCAATAGCGATCGGCGATTTTGCGACTGTATCGATACAGCATCGCGATTTCGCGACTTCATGCGTTCGGACGCGGTATATGAATCGCGCGTTTTGGCGACTCTATTGATGCAGCATCGCGATTTCGCTTTTATGCGTTCGAACGCGGTATATGAATCGCGCGTTTTGGCTGACTCTATTGATGCAGCATCACGATTTCGCGACTTCATGCGTTCGGACGCAGTATATGAATCGCGCGTTTTGGGGACTCTATTGATGTTGCATCGCGATTTCGCTTTTATGCGTTCGAACGCGGTATTGGAATCGCGCGTTTTAGCGACTCTATCGATGCAGCAGCGCGATTTCGCGACTTCATGCGTTCGGACGCAGTAAGTATAATATGAATCGCGCGTTTTGACGACTCTATTGATCCAGCATCGCGATTTCGCGACTTCATGCGTTCGGACGCGGTATCGGAATCGCGCGTTTTAGCAATTGCTGTCGCTGCATCAAGCTTCAGAAAAGCGACTCAATCGCCACGTTTGGCATTTTTAAGTGTGCGGTGTGCAATGTGTGGTCGTTGCATTCAGCTTCTAAAAAGCGGCTAAATCGGCGATGCTAAAAGAAGCGTGACTCTAAATTGTGAAAATAATAAATTAACAACTGAACGTCTTTCAAGTATAATTAGTGCGGTCATTTATCATAATCACGGAAAGTATTTTGTAACAGTGCCTGTCACGCGATACACGAAAATATTTAGTTACTTAATTTCGGAGTTGATGCGATTGAAAAAGGCTCGTCATAAGTGCGTGTTTCCATTATTTACTGGATATAACGACAGAGGTATACTACTTTATTAATACTAACTACTTTCAAGCAAATCAAAGTAAGATAGCATCGTCCCACACAGGCCATGTCTTATGCACCCGATGGTAGAGCCATAATCTAACGCCCGTATTCACAAACATTACAGGGTGACATACGAACCAATCACAGAGCTCTATTCAACACTGTGCGTTTGATTTGCTGCTTCACTTAAGCAAGGATCGTTTGTGAGTACGGGCGTAAGTGTCCAACTTTACAGGTAATGTGATCTAACTACCTGGGCCAAGAATTGACGACTTAATCGGTTGGCAGATTTATATGTATTATTGAATAGTTTTTTTTCCTTTGACTTTGAACCAATGATAAATATAACCCGGGAGATAAATCTTCTTACTTATTTTAAACATTAAATCGTTTGACAATGGAAACGCTGACCGTTACTTCAGCGTAAAACGTGATATTAAGTGTGACATTTACGCACCTTCATTTTGAACTTCCTCGAGCTGATATTTATTGGCACAAGTGACACGTGATACCTTGTTCCATTTATAAAGCAATTACCTACCATAAGAATATTGTTTTTTTGGAGTTTATTGACGCATGTGGTATAGTTTAGAACCTGTAATACCAGCTCACTGCCTACGATTTTGAACCAATTTTTAGTGGAGTGAATCTCTGATATCTCTAGTATATTGATGGCAACCATTACTGACTGATCTATCAACACATAGCTATGCCGTAAGTATCCGCTATGAAAGTATTTTCCAAAATTCACCTCTGAAGTGGAAGAACTCTACAAATTACACTGTTTGGTTATCACACAGAATATTTTGATGACACACAGTAGTTTGATTTTAAAAATAGGTGGACATACGATCGAAAATCATAATTTCACCGAAACAAAAATTGTTTTGGATAGAATTTTGAATGCTGATCAACATTTGTCATTATGCATTTTTCGTAAAAACGAGCCTTTCATGCTTAAAAAAAATATGACAAAAAAATTTGTATGGAGAAAAATCGTTTTTATTTTTTTTCTGGCCACTGTTGCAAACTGTAGCGGTCAAACCTTATGTAGTCGTAAGTACCTATGGTGCCTAATATTACTACATAAAAATTTTATGCGGGCACGCGCGGCGAAGCGAGTAATGGACATGCAAAATTTTAAATATTTTTATTTATGGATTATTGATTTTAATGCACTTAAAGTAATTATTAATAGGAAAATAGACTTAGTCTAACTAGGTACAGCCCCCTATTACCTCATTTTACACTAAAACCTTTCAAACTAGAACCTAAGTTTTTAGGTACTAGGTAGCCTAAGTCGATTGTTGACATTATAATATTCACTACTGGTCTACTGGTTATGGTATAAGGTGGATTAGGTAGATATGTACCCTTTTACCAAGGTATATACCTACTTCTTGGCACGTATAATACCGACAGACATGATTAAAAAAAGTCTTCAAGCAAGAACCCTTGACTGCAATGGTTATGAAATATATTTTTACTTTCTAAAGTAGCCCTGAATAGATCTTTATATCATTTTGACTGTCATAATCGATTACAGTAGGTAGTGGGTTCAGTAAGGGTTGAACGGTTATAGTAAACAATACATTTTTATCACTCTCTATTAAAGTTAGTCGAATAATTCTAGCATAAATGGGAATACCCGCAACCCTGTTCCACACATTATTCATCATCCATCATCATTTCCACAATGGCCGGTTGGTGGCGACCTGCATCCAGCGCCTTCCTGCTGTATGAGGTCGTCAGTCACCATGTGGGTGGACGTCTTACGCTGCGCTTTCCGGTACGTGGCCTCCACTCCAGAACCTTGCTGACCCATCGGCCGTTAGTTCTGCGTACTATGTGCCCTGCCCATTGCCACTTTAGCTTGCTAATCCGTTGGACTATGAAAGCGACTTTAGTTCGTTTACGGATCTCCTCCTCATTTCTGATTCGATCTCGTAAAGAAACACCGAGCATAGCCCTCTCCATAGCACGCTGTGCAATTTTGAGCTTATTTATAAGGCCTATATTGAGAGGCCACGTTTCCGAGCCGTATAGCCACACATTATTGCAGATCCATTATGTTCACCTCTACCTATAGTTTTATATGCCAGCTAACGTACACAAACTGCTGATACATGGTGCAGATAATGTGATAACATTTTGGTGTACTGGCTAACTGCCTATTGGATTCTTTCGGAAAAAGTATGTGAGTGACTTAGATTATTTTGAACACTCTGTTCAAGATAAGTGAATAGGTTAAAATATATTTTTTGATTGTTTTTCGAACGAAGATAATAATTGAAGACATGAATGGAAGATGGTGATAAATGTCGGATTTCAGATTTTTCTCTGTTCGATGCTTGGATAAAGGTGTTATATTTCAAAGTATTATGTTTGAGGCTACTTGATGAAGGTGTTATGTACGTTATCTTTTTAATAGACGAAGGAAAAGGAACTTACAACTCTTTAAAGGAGCCAAAAAAAAGAATCACTTTTTGCGAAAGTATAAGTATATAACTTATCAGAAAACTGGAAATTACAGTTATATCAAAATTGAAACTATCTCGCTACCTACTGTAATCGATTATGACAGTCAAAATGATTTAAGGATCTATTCAGGACTACTCTAGAAAGTAAAAAAAATCTTTCATGACCATTGAAGTCAAGGGTTTTTGCTTGAAGACTTTTTTTAATCATGTCTGTCGGTATTATACGTGCCAAGAAGTAGGTATATACCTAAGTAAAAGGGTACATATCTACCTAATCCACCTTACACCATAACCAGTAGACCAGTAGTGAATATCATAATGTCAATAATCGACTTAGGCTACCTAGTACCTAAAAACTTAGGTTCTAGTTTAAAAGGTTTTAGTGTGAAATGAGGTAATAGGGGGCTGAACTAAGTTAGACCAAGTCTATTTTCCTATTAATAATTACTTTAAGTGCATTAAAATCAATAATCCATAAATAAAAATATTTAAAATTTTGCATGTCCATTACTCGCTTTGCCGCGCGTGCCCGCAAAAATTTTTTATGTAGTAATATTAGGCACCATAGGTACTTACGACTATATAAGGTTTGATCGCTACAGTTTGCAACAGTGGCCAGAAAAAAAATAAAAACGTTTTTTCTCCATACAATTTTTTTTGTCATATTTTTTTTAAGCATGAAAGGCTCGTTTTTACGAAAATTGCATAATAACAAATGTTGATCAGCATTCAAAATGCTATCCAAAACAATTTTTGTTTCGGTGAAATTATGACTTTCGATCGTATGTCCACCTATTTTTAAAATCAAACTACTGTGTGACATTGTAAAAGGATTTTTAAAATTCACCTCTTATGGGGATAAAAAAACTCTTGGTTCAAACTTTAACTACCCAGTAACATAAATAAATGGGGAAAATGAGGGAAGATTAGTGCACTTTCAATTTAACCCCCGACGTTTAACAGCACCAATTACCAATTAGATTGTAGTCAATTAGATGTCATCGTCGCGCCAAAGCGACATCTAATAGCACGTCAAGCTTAACACTAGGATCTTATGCAGTCGTGATACGGACTATTTTGCTACAAAGATGAATACTTTGATGTGCTGCCGTATGTCACTAGATAATGGAGTCTCTATGTCGCTGCTTCACTTAACGTAACGTGATATTTAATACATTACCGCTGTTCCGCGCCAAGCGATAAGTGTGATCTATTTCACGAGAGTGACTGACGTGTGACATCACTAGTGGAGTTGCGAAATTGTTAATGCGTTCTTTATGAGGCACAAAGTACACTTTGACATTTCAATGACGTATGCCTGTCAGGTTTGATTATCTAATTTTGATGAAGAGAGCAAATGTGCCTATCATTGAGATCTAGAGATGCCAACTAATGCGCTGAGTTCGAAACCCAGTGTCGCATAATGTGTTTCGTTTTTGGGCATATTGCTGCGACACTGGCCCCGCCCCCTTTTCACCTTCTTTTAGTTTCTGTGATATGTGGTGCTCAATATACGAGTATTACTCGTAAACATTAGCCCCAGTTTAAATAAGCATTATGTATAGCAGACATTGCGTAACTGTGTGAGGAGGCGAGGGAGAAATGACAGATGATTGAAGTCTTACTGACGTTTGACGTAATACACCCTCCCACGTCACTCTGCTATAGGAACCCACTCAGTTATGCCAGGCCTGGCTCACTCCGCGCGGTACATCCGATAATTACCTACAGCGAAGCGCCCCGCCGGCGGGTATTATAATATCAGTCGAGTGTCACGCGCGCGCCCCTCAGGACGCTGGCGTGCGTTGTAGTATGATTATAATTCTATGATCGAAGTATTATTTAAAAATGGACATAAAGACAAAGAAATATTGTGCGGCGTTCGGGTGTTTAAATTCGAAAAGAAATCTACCGGATTTATCTTTTTTTTTTCGCTTCCCAAAGATGCTGAAAGGTATGTTGGCCATGTAGGTAATCAATAATTCTTAGGATAGTATAGGAACCTAACCTACTATGACTACTGCTCAGAATGCGTTCGTTCGTTTCAGCCAAATGACGTCCACTGCTGGACAAAGGCCTCTCCCAAGGTTTTCCATAATGAATGCATACTTACCTACATACGTATCTCATTAAAAATAAGTAGATTAATTATTTTTTCACTAGACAGCAACCCTAACAGCGTAAGAAGAGTTCAGAGGTACACGATAGAAAGAGACAAAACTTGTAGGTGAATAAAATTGTAGGTACGTAGTGCTGTGCGAGCTGAATTCCACTGTATCGCGGCGCAGCAAGACTCGCATTTATTTAAATCGTCTTGCGGAGTAATCCTTCTGTACCTGTACTATTACTTATTCTGTGGTTATGCCCTCTGTCCATAGTAAAATACATCTTGATATTGAAACAATGTACATTATTAATTTGTCATAACTGTATTTTTATTAGTATGTAGGCTTCAGGACATAAGTATAGAAAGATAAATAATCTATGTGCCGTGTAATTATGCACAGAACCTTTATTTTGAAATAAATATTTTAGTAATATCGTGTTATTTTATTCAGAAAAACTTTGTCAGAAGCATAATGCTCACCTCTCTGATTTTGACCCTTATACACTTCCCAATTTACCTTACCCTATCACTTTGGGACAACATATCGGCTGGTGCTGAGCTGAGAAAAAGTGGCGGAATTAACTCAGTCACCTTAGAAAAGTATTTTTTCAAATAACTAGAATAAATCGTACTGCCTAAGGTGGGAATCGAACCCACTACTTACAACGACGAAGTTCGAAATACGACTCTTAACACTAAACAATTTAACTTAGAAAAGTAATTTAATTCTTCACACAAAAAATACTCTTACAAAGTTTCCACAAACAATTCCATAAACGAAATTTCCAGTCCATAACTCACTCCTAACGTGTAAATGAAAGACAAATAAAAAACAAACTTTCAATAATAACAAAAAGTCGTCGGTTCCATGAGCTTTCCAAACTTTTGCTTCCCAAAGTTCTCGTAGTGATGTTACGGAGTGATTACATCGGAAGTATCGGAACCGAAGCTTTTGATTTGATTTCTCGAAACCGAAATCGAAGAAGTGAGAAAATAAAACACTAACCCCTTTTTGATAAAAAATACACGCTCGTTTAACAGTGTTTTAAAATAACGTTTAGTATGGAACAATGTCATTTTAAATCACTTTTCGATCACCCGTGTAACTTTTTATAAGTAAGGTGAAACTAATCAAAAACTTGCATAAAGAATCACGAACACAATTTATACCAAATACGAAATAAAAGAAGTGAAAGAGTACCTAAACGACAAAAGGCACTGGAGGATCAGCTTTCATCATCATCATCATATCAGCTATAGGACGTCCACTGCTGAACATAGGCCTCCCCCAATGATTTCCACAATGGCCGGTTGGTGGCGGCCTGCATCCAGCGCCTTCCTGCTACCTTTATGAGGTCGTCGGTACACCGTCGGAGGATTAGCTTTGCCGCGTAACAAGTATGAAGCTTCCGATTCCGATATAATTTCCGATTAAGTTGAAACCGAAATAGGAATCAAATCGGAAGACCCGAACTTTCGTAACATCTCTAGTTTTCAGAATACAGCTCAGTTTCCTTATTTATGTTGACATTATGAAGACATTGATAAAGTTAGACTTGACTGATTGATTGATTTATTTAAGTCCAAAATAAATAATATTATCTGAACAAGCTTTTATTAAGCTTTCAATTCTCGGCGGAAAAGTTTTTCATGTTTGGCAGTTTTATTTTTCAGATGTTTAACCGAACTTTAACGTTTAATAAAAGTGGATTAAAGTCTTATTAACCCATAAAGATAATATTGCTTCGGAATAAAGCAACTATCAAGAGCCGAAACCGATCTTAGGATGTCGCTGGATGTCAGTTTTCAGGATTATTTCACTGTTTTGTACAATAATCAATCACTGAACCAGTCATAACGTTTCTGAAACACATTTCTCATAAAAATTCACGGTTTCACTTCTTCTTCTTTTCGTGTCGACAACAAACCTACACAGTGTCAGCCCAAAACTCCGCCACAAGAGTGGCGTTGTCAGCAGCACTCATCAAATCCTCCTGAGTGCAGTTGCTTGGGCACTCAGGGCATGACATCACGGTTTCACTGAAAAAATCACATTTCAAAAATCACTCAAAGGACATTGTCAGAAACCGCCTAAAAAACCGCCAAAAAACATTAACCCATCATAATTATTTTCTATTTTTTTTAATACATTAAGCACCCTTTCGTTCTAATGGACACTTAAGCATTGAAAAATTAAAATAATAAGTCTTTTAACGTTTATTCTTTAATACTATTACAACTTCCGGACGTTTTGGTGCGTGGCATGGTCTAAAACCTATCAAGTTCCATAATTTTTGCCGATAAAATCTGTACGAGGCATTACCGTACTTTATTGCTGGGAGTCCATGTATAGTGATGTTCCTGCGGCCATCATAGACAATAAAATATCGATTTTGAAAATAAAATAAATCGATTAAACTGCTTTGAAGACTAGATTTGCGTTAAAAGCTAAAAAGATATTGACAATATGTGGGCATATTATAAAAGTGGAATGCCGAGTTGTATTTCTAAAACTTGTTCTATTATTTTATACTATTTGGCTGCGACTCGGCGTGACGACAATACAAAACATTTTTCGCGAATCGGTGTTCATACATTCACTTAATACATTAGACGCCATGTTGTCATAAACGACATATTATAAAATCGCTGTGATTTAATATTCTTAATCATTAATTTTATGGCAAGTGTCCATCAGGAATCATTGTTCTTACACACAGAATCGTATTATTTCGCTTTCGGGTAGTAATATGTCAAAATTGTTGGTTCTTAGGCGAACAATGTATGGAGAACGAACATTGTCCTTTGCAGCGTGCGTATTACGTCGCATCACGTATCTTTTTTTTATTACAGTGTTGCTGCTAGTGACAACTCGCCACGTCTCAGTATGAGATCAGAATCGGAATTTACAATTATAGGGACATTTTTAGGTGATCTAAAAAGTACTTATAAACAAAGAATTCGAATTTATCTTTAGATCCATTTTTCTCAGTTTTCTGTATCGTTTCCCATGTTAGTAAGCTGTGTATTTGTATAGTCAACAAAAACAAACGCCCGGGTTCCGAGTTTATTTCTCTTGGCTGTTTTGCTGACCGTCGGTTTGTACGGGTTTGTAGTTATAGTCCGGGAGCTAGGCATCTTATTCTTATTGGTATTTTATTAATTTAAACATCTTTATTCCTTGACCGCTACCTTAAGATCGTCAGTCCATCGGGAATGATATTAGAAAATGATTATTTAGTTCATTATCGTGGAACCGGTAATGAATTTAATCAGAAGATTATAAGAGCTTGAAATATAATATCTATCTCCCTTCGTTGCAAAGCAGAAGACGACTGAAAAGGTATTATTATTACTAGTACCTTTCTTAGAATTAAATACACCAAGGACGAAATGTATAAATTCTTAGTTAAAAGTATTGCTCATAGTATGCCCTGGTTTTTTTCTCCCTATTATTAAGCCCGAAACATTGCAAGCGAAATCGGATTAAACTGCATATTTCTATTCCATTCGCTTTGTCCAGCTGCAAATAACTTTATGTGGATACAAATTGGAATCCAGTTTTAAAATAAAACTGAGTTAGCAGATTTTCTATCGGACGCACTGGCACGAAATATTTAGTTTCAATTTAAATGGTTATTTGTTTTGTGCTGGATCAGCTTTTCTTTGGGTTCCGTAGGAAAACAATGAACCCTTTTAGTATTGTGAAATTTATGATTGCGGTTCAACTCAAAATTTATTTTCAATTAAAAGGCTGTAATTTGGCATCCGCCTTTTGCTCTATTTAACCTTTTATGGGGCTCTGACCCATATTATTTGCCACCATAATTGTGTTTTAGTATTATTTTTACTCTATGCTTAGTTACGCTAACCATTGCTTAATCTAAAGGTTGACTGTGAGAGAATATCTTTATGGCATAAGTAAGCAGGTAGCCTTTGTCCAGCAGTGGACGTCATTTGGCTGAAACGAACGAACGAACGAACGAAGCAGGTAGGTACATTATTTATTGTTTGTTTGAGTAACATTTTTGATGTTGCAAAAATAAACTCATTCTAATATCGCAAGAGATCCATAACTACGGATCCCTACAGCGAGTGGCCGTCACTCACATGTCCGTTTTATTTTTATTGATTCAACGTTCTGCGGATCACTGCTAACAAAAACGAGTTATTGACTTTTTATAGCTCTAGTTCAGAATTATTGTTTTATGGTAGTGCCCCGTATGCCCCGTACCAAAATTGAAAAAAGAATGAAAGAAAATAAATGTATGTGGCAACGAAAGACACATACACTAAACATACTTAATTTAAACCAAATTGACATAACAACGAATTACCAAAATAAATAAGACTTATGCCTGTTTTCACCATCAATCCTTATTTTTTAAGGGACGCCTTTGAAAACAAAATTCCTGTTATTTGTTTGGTACCATATAAGCGGTTACTTAAAAATTAGGGATTGATGGTGAAAACGAGCATTAGTTCTACTAATAATTATTATGAAAGTTTTGTGTGAATTGATGGATGTTTGTTTTTCACGCTTTCACGAAAAAACTGATGAATGAACTTTGATGAAATTACACAGTAGGTACTATTACTTAAAATTTAGATAAGTATTAGATAGGATGAAATTACAATAATAAGTGTCAAGTAAGTAGGTCTAACTGTAACAAACTAAATAGAAAGAAAGATAGAAACAAAAAAACATAAGCGGAAAAAAGCTCTAAAGCTTCAAAACAAACAGTCCAGTGAAAATTATGTGCCGAATTGGCTTCTTCTAAATGTTTTGAGTGTCATTTTCTTATTAACAGCCGTCCCCTTTAATTTTTGATTCCCAAAATAACGTTCTACCCTCATTTCCTTCTAAATGGAATTAACGGAATACCCTCCGTCATGCACCTTAAGGGTTTTGATGGGATTTCATAATTGGCGCCTTGGACGAATTGCTCATTTAATGGTGAATAAAATGGGGAAAGAGTATCTTTAAGACGGGAATATCTTTAACTGACGTCAAGGTCTGACACTGGCATCTTAAGTACCTAGTTGACCTAGTTGTAAAAATCGAACTGCCTAAGGCGGGAATCGAACCCATGACCTTTCGCTTCCCGGGCGACTGCTCTTCCATCTGAGTTACTTAGGCACTGGATGAAAACGTCAGTCAGTTAGTTGTAGTAGGTGCCATAATTGCAATAAATTGTAAATTTGAATGGGCTGTAAACTTTACAGTGTACGATGACGGCTCGTCAGACTAAAAATGTTTGCTGCAAAATGGCACCTACAATTTTTTTACATTAAGATAAGATGACACAGTGTTTAGCTCAATGTGCTGTTTTCTGTACCAATATCATACTGAAACAACCATGCCCTCAAATCAAAAGTCATCTGCCGTATAAATCTCTATAAAATATAAAGAACTCAGAGAGGTGCTTCCTAAAAAAATATTTCTTTCAGGTCAATTAAAATGCAATAAAATGTTACAAAACTCGGAAAAAAACAAGTAAAGTTATTTTTAGAGCGTGTGTCTTAAAAAATGGACTTTAAACTTAATCTAAATCTTTTCTTTTTGTCTCCGTACTCCTGGTCTAAACCTAGCCGTAAAAATAGCCAAGTCGTTTCCAACCAGAATACGCTTTTCCAGAGACAGCTGATTTATTTGTTGACCGTACGTGAGCGTGACACTTTTTGCGTACGGTACGCATAAACAGTACAGACAGCGTATAAAAGTACACATTTTAGTTTCAAAATGGGATCTATTACAAGCACTTAAGATGCCATAGTGTGATGTTCGGTCTGTACTTAAAGCAATGTAGGTAAGTTTGGTTTTAGCCTTAGGTACCTGAAACTTCTACAAGATTACTTATAATAAACTAGCTGACCCGGCGAACTTTGTTCCGCCTTAATGGCAATAAATAAGCAGACTTTTTTTTTTATTTCGAACGGGATAAAAAGTATCCTATGTCCTTCTCCTGGCTCTAAACTACCTCCCTGACAATTTTCAGCTAAATCGGTTCAGCCGTTCTTGAGTTATAAGTGGAGTAACTAACACGACTTTCTTTTATATATATAGACTAGCTGACCCGGCGAACTTTGTTCCGCCTTAATGGCAATAAATAAGCAGACTTTTTTTTTTATTTCGAACGGGATAAAAAGTATCCTATGTCCTTCTCCTGGCTCTAAACTACCTCCCTGACAATTTTCAGCTAAATCGGTTCAGCCGTTCTTGAGTTATAAGTGGAGTAACTAACACGACTTTCTTTTATATATAGATGTAGATTTTTAAGTTATTGGTGCACGATAAAATAAAAAAATATTGGCTAAGATACATACATTAAAAACTATTTTTTGCCCGACTGCGCCAGAAGGAGGCTATGTTTTTCGAGTGTTGTGTATACTTAATAATTTATGTTTCTTTAGCAGACACAGTAGCTCAAATTGCTTGATGGATTGTAAGATAGCTAAGTAGATGGCAATTATCTAAAAAAGTAACAGTATTATCATGGTAATACTATGGTATTATTACATAAAACTTAAACCGATGCTAAAGACGTGTTTGAAATAACGCCCGTTTAACTTTTTGTAAAAAGCCCCTTAATATTTCTTCTATCAATATCAAAACGCGAACTCATATCTTTAGTTACTTAACATTAACTGTAATCCTAACTGTATAAAACTTTTTTATCCGCGAACTTTTTTACGCGAAAAAAATTAATCCGGCCAACTTTTTAATCTGTAATAATGTTAGAGGTCGCCTCTCGGGCCCTCTAATGAAGATTTGTAATGAACTTTGGTTAATTAAGGTTGAAATTTGGGTGCAATATTCAATGACCTCTGGAGGTCAGGTCACAAAGGTTTTAGTACACATCACTACAGTCATATAAAACAAAGTCGCTTTCCTGTCTGTCTGTCCCTGTATGCTTAAATCTTTAAAACTACGCAACGGATTTCGATGCGGTTTTAATAGATAGAGTGATTCAAAAGGAAGGTTTATATGTATAAAACATGCATATTATAGAAGGGAAAAGCCGAGAAATTCCATTAAAGCTGTGCGAAGCCGGGGAGGGACGCTAGTTGTGAGATAAATTTTAAAGCTGTGTTGCGTTTTTGGGCGAAATAAATTATATTTGATAATGTGCGATATAGATTTTCTGTGGCCCGAAATGTAATAGTAGTGTCTATTATTTTTTGTGGAAATTACTAGTAGTCCAACAGGACTAATTAACCCGTCCAGCTAAGAACGAGTTCTGTCCAAAAAATACTAAGATTGTCTATTTTCAAGATTCTGAAAAAAGTCTACTGAACCAATTCATCTCAATTTTTCATGAAGCAACCTGTAAAGTAATAACCAGTGAAAAATGAAAGAATATCCATAATTAGTCCAAGCGTCTTCCAGTAAGTAATCTGTTATCTGCACAAGCAGTCTGTTATCTGTCCACATATGTATTTCTCTCTGTAGGTATGTATCTATGTCTTGCCTGCTTGTTTTCCTTTCTTTCAAAAAAAAGTTTTCTATTCTATTCTATTCTTCTTTTTTTAAGTCGGTTAAAAAAAGGCTTACACCGTCCATTAGAATGGAGAGACCGGCCAGCATTGTTTATTGTCCCGCGTCCTATTAAAGCCTCAGGATTTTAGCCTCAACAACTCCGGTTAAAGTTATTTTTCACCGCAAACTTGCTAAGTTTAAGTCTTTTATCGCCGGTCGCCTACACCTGGGGCTAGGGTTGACAGGTGGTAGGGAGTTGGGGAGATTCTCCCGAATTTTTGTATGTAAACTCCCGACAAAGTAGAAAAAAATCATACAAATAAATTCATATTAGCACCCGCCCTCCACACTTGGCGCATGCAACAATAAGAGCTCGTTTCCAAGGAGATATCCCGGGTATTGTAGGAACTGTTTTTTGTCGGATCCCGTTTAATATATTAGTACGTTTTAACATCTCGTTTGCAGTGTCCTGCCAAAAATTCGAATTTGCAATTCGAATTTCAAACACACACAGAGACTTGTGTGTTCGCATAACCGTCCAGTTTCCTTTTCAGGATCCAGCATTATTGGATTCCATAAAACTGGATTGCCGTGGAAACAAGCCCTAACAATAATGGTGAAGGTTCTTTCTCCCGACTAAAGTCCCAAAATCACAAAAAACAAAACAGTTTTTTCCAATAACTGGGACATTCTATCTGGCAACCCTACCTGGGGGGTGCACTGCGGGACAAACTTAGGTAAACTTTAAATTTATGTACGGGATTTAAGAGTATCGGCTGTATTTAGGTCGTCGTTTTTGTGTCCCTTCAACCTTGCCCAAGACTTTTGCTTGTATTTTTAACTTATATTTTATGTAGTAGACTTTTTGCTAAGCTGGTCAATTTCTTAGTGACACAAAAGTTTATTTCACACTTCAAGTGATCTGATAATATTAGTGATGATTATTTGTCAGAAAAGCTTTCCACATTTCATAAAAAATAGCATAGTTTTACTTTTAGGTTCATTCGATACAGCCGAATGATTTTCAATGCTAGATCAAAGCCGGGAGGGTTGGGGGACCAATAAATAATACTTTTGTCAATAAAAATAGCTCCATTAGCTTGTTAAATCATAGCATATTTTATGAAGTCATAAAATGACCCGGCGAACATCTATGTTCATCAGAAGTAATGTACAATTCTAATTGTGAAAGAATTCTCTAAATCACCCCAGTAGTTATGGGGTTTATTCAATCCAAACACACAAATCTTACCTCTTTATATTAATTAACCACAATGAATTTTTCGTGTTCCTAAACCTAAATCAAGAACATCTCGCACTAAGCGTTTCGATAACTCTTTTATAATGCGAACAGCTAAGGGACAGTCTTTCCCGAACACTAGGTATAATCCGGGCCTTTTCAAGACGAGAGTGAATAGACACTTACAGAGCAGATTTATGTACCATCCTAGACTGCACAGGTGCGATTGCGGTCAAATATCTGCCTTTGTTATGCATAAAAAAAACTCAATACCAATACAATCGAGACCAGAAGCATTGTTTGAAAGTGTCTCTATCAAGTCACGAGTACACACCGACACTGCTGTCGCAATATCAACAAATCTGTTTCAGTGTCAGACTCCCCCGTTTCCAGTCGGAGTCTCGACAAATAAACCCTTGGAGGGTGCAATAGATGTGCTTACAACTTGTAAACTCGATTGATTGCACTCCGGAAGATTGAGCAAACTAACCGACGATGTTAGGTATACTAGATATACTGCAAGTGCTCAAAATATAGCCCCATAGAAATAGTGCCGCCAATCTTAGTTTTACATACATAACAAGTAAAAATGGTCTAATTTTTTCCTTAGTAAAATTAATGTATCAGGGAAATCTAACTTTAACTTCTTACTCTTCCTATATTGTTCTGATTTATTTCGTTGCGGGTCTAATGACAACAACTTTCCCCGGGATAAACTGTAACTTCTGGCTACATAACAGTTGCAACGGTGGGAACGAGAGGTGGGAATAGTCCCGTAGTTAATGTAACACATATAATACTAATATTTTATGCTGATCATAATTCTGTAAAGTAAAACCGTAACGTTGCGTTTTCAATAAAAGAGACAACTTTTGAATACCTACTGAAACATGATTTGTTAACATATTTTTGTAATCCTCAGCGTGTACTTTCTTGCTACTTTTAAGATAGTGTTTGGCTAAAATCTTAGGGTACATCTAGAATATTTATTATCGTTGAAACTAACCGATACACTGCGTTGCAATCCCAGCGCCGGATCAGCATCCCAGCACGCGCGGGAAACTACCTATCCTAATCCCGTGCGAGTAGACATGGGGATGTCCCGTTAATCGTGTCTGATTTAACCCTTAATGAGGCAGTGGTAATATATTACCCAGCATATTTTTAAATTGATTGACTTGTCTTAAAATTCAAAACAAGTAAAACGTTTACAAAATTTTTTAGTATGGACCAATATGGTAATCTAAAAAGAAACATTTCTTCCTATAATAAATTACTTACTTATCGGTCACTTGGTACATTGTATTTGGATATGTTTTTTTGTAGATAATATTGGTCTTAAAAGTTAAAAGTTGTTACATTGAGCACTAAAACCTTTAAGAGAAATGTAAAACTTATATAAAAAAAGCAAATTATGAAAAATACTGAAGATACTAATAACTATTAATAATTTAAATTAATTCCACAGCAGATCCTCAGACGTTATTAATTATTTTCCTTAAAACTAATAGAATCCCGAAAATAATTGCACGTTGCTTCGAATTCATTAATCAAAAATGCATCCCTCATACCATACACTATATTCCTAGCAAATGTACAGTGTACAGTCGTCATCAAAAATAACTTTACTTACATAATATTGATAGAATACAAGTCCTTGGAGGCGCATTACCTGTAAAGACAAAGATAAATTAAATTATAATTTAATAACAAATTTTCGTACGCTTTGTTCTACTAAAATGTCATCCATAAAATTATGAAAAGCCTATTTATAGCAAATAAATGATTTTGGCATTTTAATCAAATTGTTTCTTAAAGGTCACATTCTCAAGAGGCCAAATTATAGACAAACTAGCTTTCCGCCCGCGGTTTCGCCCGCGTGGAATTTTGTCTGTCACAGAAAAACTTTATCGCGCGCGTCCCTGTTTCAAAAACCGGGATAAAAACTATCCTATGTTCTTTCCCGGGACTCAAACTATCTCTATGCCAAATTTCATCAAAATCGGTTGCGAGGTTTAAGCGGGAAAGCGTAACAGACAGACAGACAGACAGACAGACAGACAGACAGACAGAGTTACTTTCGCATTTATAATATTAGTTGGGATAGTTGGGACTAGTTGGGATTGTAGTATCCAAGATCTATTTCAAATTCTCAAATAACCCGATTAGCGAAATATTATTATCAACGTTTCCATAATCTGTTTTATGTAACTCTGTCTGTCTGTTACTTTTTCACGCTTAAACTACTAAACCGATTATGATTAACATTTGGAAAGTATAGTAGGGATAGTTTGAGACCCAGTGAATGACATACTTGTAGGATAGCATTTATCCTACTTTTAGAAAGGGAGACACGTGGCTCAAATTCACACGAAAGTAACTGCGTAAGTAACTAAGTATGTAATAATAATGAAAAAAAATATTCTTGCTAAAAAAATGATAATTTGACACTGGCCGACTCGACATCAAATCTGAGGATCATTATTATTTTTAAATTAAAAGAAAAAATATTACTACTAACTTTCCGTCCGCGGCTTTGCCCGCATGATATTTTGTCTGTCACAGAAAAACTTTATCGCGCGCGTCCTTGTTTCAAAAACCGGGATAAAAACTATCCTATGTCCTTTCTCGGGACTGAAACTATACTTATGCCTTTCAACAAAATCGGTTCAGTGTTTTTTTTTAGGTTTATGCGTGAAAGCGACACAGAAGTTACTTTCACATTTATAATATTAGTAAGGATTAAGACTTATAAACATTGTTTTTGTACGGCAACTGTACCTCACTGATCCACTGCAAGCTCACAACACGTGTTCGCATAGCGTGCGCGCGAATTAATCGCTGTGTTTGTGTCGCTTTATTTGTGCTTCGCAAATGAAATGGCGGCGGGAATAACTTGATACGATCACTCATTAATCTTGTGGCGGATACAATACAGACTGTAAACACAATAAAGTATAGCATTTTTAGGTGAGTTTTCGTTGCACTCACTGCTTCGCAAGTCGAGCCAAGTAGAGTCAAGAAAATCATCCGACTATTCGTGTTGAGGTGTAATTTGTAAACGCAATGGTGTAATTAAATGATTTTTTTTCCAGTTTCTAGTGAACCCAATTTTTTTTTATTGTTGTGATGGCTAGAAATATCCCACTCTCATTAATTTTCAAAAGATATGGAATGATCAGCGAAACAACCCAAAAAAGATTATTCGCGTCTTATACTTATCAATTAAGGCTTATCAAGGAAGACTAAGAGTAAATGACGGTTAAACCAAAGAGAAAAAAGATTATCCGTGCTATTATATCCCAGACACATAAAAAACGAACTCGTTAAACAAAAATCAAACTTCAAACTTAAAATAGTTGAGCGTCCTTGCATCTTAAAAACGTCATAACTTTCAGCACTTAAAGTGTTGAAACTGCTCCATTAGGATGGTAATAAAACGAATTGGTACAAGTACGAAAGTTCTTGGTGAAACTAAGTGGCCGGTTATCTTGGCCTGCAGTGTAGGCGGCTGCCAACTCTGCAAACTTTGGAAATGTATTGGTGGAAAAATGCGTTTAGCCACTGGATTCTTCGACTGATTTCAGTTTATTTTGCTTATACAAAACAAAAATTAAATTCACAAAACGTGTTGATGGCTTTTGTTTATAAATGGATCGACAATATTTTTTATCATCTTATGAATAAAATAAAATAATAAATTCATAAAACGAAAACACTTCAGGACAAATAGATCTAGAATATAAATTTTCTAGCACGTCTAGAATTTCTAATACACTTTTCGTTTATCGCATACGTGATGCTCATACCGTCTCGTGGCTTATGTATATTTCCGAATTCAGTTGGCTTATGTATATTTTACGAGCTATTTCAATTTTTAAAAGGCGCCACGGCGTTATCGCTTTATATTTTGTAAAACGTATGCAATTTTGCAGAAGATCGCGTCGCGGTCGCGCCATTATTTAGATTGGTGGTGGTACATAATGTGTGTCAGAATTTTAGGGCCACAGTAAAAATGAAGAGTAGGATAACATTGTACCTAAGGTTGAACATCAAGCTACGTTCTGTGGCAAGAAAAATGTGAAGAAGCAATAGAAGAAACTGTAAATACCTAATGCAAAACAAAATTCAAATAAACATTGACTACAGTTTTGCATTCAAAGCTAAAGATAGGTAATCAAATCCGTTCCTTGCCATGCCGTGTGGTTCCAGCGGAGTAGAGTGATTTGAGTATCAGTAGGTCATATTATAGTTTCACTGCAGGAACATTCTCCTATTATTTTGTCAACCAGAGGCAAATAGAGGTTATGGCTGCATAACCAGATGGTTTAAGGAGGCCTGAGGTTTGCATATTCCTATCTTAGTCACGGGGATATCCACGGGGAGAGTGGGTGAATATTGTGTGGCTGTACTAAATGTATAGTAGCTGGAAACATTGAATTTTCGGATAGATCCAGTTTATTCTGTAACCTAATATTGATACCATTTGATTGAGCTGGTGGCGCACTTTTAGGATCAGTACCTAACTAGTTATTCGATATCTTGTATAGTTGAGAAATAAATAATAATCGAGTGAGATCACTTATCGTTTCCACCCTGTATAATTTAAGCTAGTAACACGATGCCTTACTTTTCCCCTTTACTATGCTCCACCTGAGACGTAGCGAGATTGTACGAGATTGCACGAGATTGTGATGGAAGGTGGGAATTTATGGGCGGTTTTACTGGGCTCCTGTGAACTGATGTATCAATTTAAGCACATTTTATCGTTACATTTTGACACACTTCTTATCTATAGATACACACAAAATAAAACCTTTTTATACTTAGCCTTCCGGGCCTATTCAGGCGAGAGTTTTTTTTATGCCAAGGCAGGTATTTGACCGCAATCGCACCTGGTGTTAAGTGAGATGCATTCTAAAATGGTACATAGATATCTGCCCTGTATGTGCCTATTCACTCTCGCTTTGAAAAGGCCCTGATTAAAAAATAAGAACTTACATCTCACTTTCCCTGCCTTGTCCTGCATAAAAAAAGCTGTGTTTGCTGTTGTCTATCTATGCCATTGTGAGGTTCAAAATTAATAAATTCTTCATTTATTTATTTTGAAACAAAATGAAATAGACTTTTTAGTATGGCAAAATGGCGACATAGTAGAATGTAACTGACATAATATCACATAGTAAAATTAACATTATGAACCTTAAGAAACATACAATATGTATGAACTGATTGTCTGAAAGAAATACGAAGGTACGGTACAACATCGGACTATCAATGTAACACAATAGTTGTGGCCAATTCTTCTGTGACTTAAAAGAAAGAAAAAAAAAAGGAAAAGAAAACTGACCGGGACATAATAAATTCATCCCTAATTTTCTTTCCCCTTTCATTTCTGTCTAAGAAAAGTGCGTGATTCCAAAAAAATGGCTCAAAGCTCGCATTCCAAACAATGATTAATTAGGATTAAAGAATTCCAAAAGAGCCATTCGTGTCCATTTTACTTCGTGGAAACGTTGGAATTTATCGTCCCAAAACTTGGGTTCAATGGAAACGAAAATCACCCCTTTGAGTTATGCTCTTAAGCGTATATTGGCGTGTAACAATTCACGTTTCCACGCCATAAAAATGCATGTAATCTGACCCCGGAAGGTGTAATTAATGATATTGAATGGAACAAAAAGAAGTAATAATAATTTTGAGGGAATTACAAAAGATAAGGCATGCAATATTGTTAGCAGCAACCAACCCATTCCAGTAATAGAAAAGGAAGGGAAATAAATATTGTAATTTTTCCGTAATGGTTCCTATTACTGATGGGCAATGGAAAAATCTAATTCGAAAAGGAAAAAAAATTCAGATAATTTTCCAATTTTTCATTTTTCTGAAACATAGACGAAACAATTTCCATGATTTGAAAAATTTTAGTTACCCATCACTAGTTTCTATAGAGTAGAATACGACTAATCCAGACCTTCGCATGGATGTTGGAAAAAGGCGACTTTGAAACAAAATCTATACTTTATACTAATATTATAAATGCGAAAATAACTCTGTCTGTCGGTCCGTCTGTCTGTCTGTCTTGCTTTCACGCCTAAACTACTGAACAGATTTTAATGAAAATAGTTTGAGTCCCGGGAAAGGACATCTAATAGGACAGTTTTCATCACGGTTTTTGAAACAGGGACGCGCGCGATAAAATTTTTCTGTGACAGACAAAACTCCACGCGGGCGAAGCCGCGGGCAGACAGCTAGTATAAAATATGCGAGCATTAGGTTTATCCAACAGTTCTGGCTAAATTCTTCATTTGCCCGGAAAAAAATATTTAAAACGCGCAGGATCATTAGATTACTGGGACTGAAAACCTTCAAGTATTCAAGAAATTATATAATCAAGTTACTATTTAGTAGCTCCTAAGTAACTTATTAACTAAATACAAATCCAAGGCTATAAATTTTAATCTAAGTTCCGAGTAGAAGCCGACAAGTCCGCAAATCCGTTATCCGGATCCGGGTAAGGGTTATCCGGGTCGGCTGCGGTAATACCGGGGCGAGGTATGTTCACAACTTAGGGTCATAGCAGACTTAACAACTCCGAAAGGGATCAACACCGTATCGCCTTTCGCGAGCTGTCATCACCTTACGCGCGCTGTCAATCGCAAGGCGAGGTGTTTACGTTAGCACTCCTGCACACGACGCCGCCAACGCGCCGCCGCCGCGCCGCCACCGCGCCGCCACCGCGCCATCAAAGCAATATTTCGCCGGCGGCGCGGCAACGGGCTTCACGCGGCGCGTATAAACAGTGCAAAGGCGCGGGGGCGGCGCGGCGGCGGCGTCGGTTGCAGGAGCGCTTACAGTGCGGATAAGGTTAGCCGGCCGTTGGGGCAGGAAAGTTCTCGAGTGGCGACTACGGACTGGAAGACGTAGCCTCTGGCCTCCTACTAGGTGGACCGACGATTTGGTGAAGGTCGCGGGAAGAGCCTGGATGCGGGCCGCGCAGGACCGTTCTTTGTGGAAAACCTTGTGGAGGCCTTTGTCCAGCAGTGGACGTCATTTGGACGAAACGAACGAACGGATAAGTGTACGTTGCAGTATGGAGTTTCATACAAAGAATACTGACCGCCTCGAGTTGATAAGGTTACGATCCCTTTCCGGGTTGATAAGTGTGCTATGTCCTTTATCCTGGTATAAACCTCGAGGTTGTGTTGTATTGAGCCGGTGTCAAGTTTGTTGGTAAGAAAACAAAGTTGTGTTATACTGATTAAATTCCAAAAGTAACAGAAACACATGTAACAATTAAGCTGAGTTAAACCACCTTATTTTAACTGTGACTATAGCCATAACTGGCGTTTTTGTATGGAGTTTGACAGACTTTTGACGTTTGTTAAAGTTAAAGGTTAAAGTAAAATGGTGCAACCCAGCCTTAAATACTATTTTATTTAACTAGATCTAATTATAAAGAAGAAAGATTTGATTGTTTGTTTTTGTATTGAATAGGTTCCAAAACTCTTTGATAATTCTTTCACCACTCATCATCATCATCATTTCAGCCATAGGACGTCCACTGCTGAACATAGGCCTTCCGCAATGATTTCTATATCGCCGGGTTGGTAGCGGTTTAAATCCAGCGCCTTCCCGCTACCTCTATGAGGTTACCATAAAAAATCTATATTATGCCTGATGAACATAGACTATAGAATATGGATGACAGTCTGTGACAGACCGAAGTTATCACGGGCGAAGCCGAGGGTAAAAGCTACTTGTGTTTATTACTGCTACTAATTTTACATGCTACAGCTAGGGACTGGAATTCGTTGCATGCTGCTGTCTTTCCCGAAGACTATAATCTGGGTCTTTTCAAGGCGAGAGTGAATAGGCACTTACAGGACAGGGCAGATAGATATGTACCATCCTAGACTGCATCCCACTTAACATCAGGTGCGATTGTGGTCAAATATCTGCCTTGTTATGCATAAAAAAAATGTGCAGACCCTTTCAGAAGGGAATAGTAGAACACATGTCCCCAGATTTATAGAAAAACCATTTTTCATTGACAGCCTGCATAAAATGAAGCCGATGTCACATCAAGCCTAACAGCTACAAAACGACACTGACCATTACGTTCATTCAGATCCGGTTAAAAACAAATACTATTCACGTCACGTCGTCCGGTTATCCGGGTCGACGAGCCGGACAATCCGGACGTATCCGGGTACCTTAATGAGATAATGATGAGCAAAGAATGGATTGTGTTATCCGCTGTTCAGCTAAAATGAAGGATGTGGTTTCTTAGAAATCGGTTATACAGGGTGGAAGGAAACGATAAGTGATCTCACTCGTTTATTTCTAAACTATACAAGATATCAAAAATCTTGTCACTGATCCTGAAAATGCTTTATGAGCTCTATCCAACGGTATCAAAAAAGGTTACAAAACAAACTGGATGTATCCAAAAATTCAATGTTTCCAGCTTCCATACATTTAGTACAGCCACAGTCATGTCACTGATCTCTTGATAATATTATAGCAAGTAAAGCCTAAAACCAATGTTTTCCATGAAGAAATTTAAATAAGTATGCAATTTATGAGTTAATTTTAAAAGTTCAATACTTAATTAATTTTTTTAACACATCTAAAATGTGTGGCCAGCATACATTTAGTATGGAAGCTGAAAACATCGAATTTTCGGATAGACCCAATTTATTCTGTAATCTATTAACTATCGATACCGTTTGGAAGAGCTGTGAAGCACTTTCAGGATCAGTAACCAGTTTTTCGATATCTTGTATAGTTAAGTAATAATCGAGTGAGATCACTTATCGTTTCCACCCTGTATAAGATGATGGCGAATTGATGCGATTGATTATGGATATACATTTTTAATCCTACGGAAGTTTATCAATTTCCTAGGCAATATATAAAGCGGTTCTTGTTATTTTCCGGTGACCATCCATCACTATGGCACAATCTTTTTAGTTAGGAGAATTCATCATCATCATCATAATTTCAGCCATAGGACGTCCATTGCTGAACATAGGCCTCCTCCAATGCTTTCCATGTTGATCGATTGGTAGCGGCGTGCATCCAGCGCTAGGAGCGCTAGTTAGGAAAAACCTGAAAAGATTTTCAATTCAGGAAAACCGAATCCCCTTTTTACGGGAAATGGATGGATACTTTCATTCTGTCGATTCAGCTATACAAAAAACAATTTCGAAGCAAATTACACGTTTGAAGCAAAAAATAAAACTGTTCATTTAGAAAATCAATTCATCCAAGATTTTTATAATTAGCAAGATTGATAAACATTCGGCGGAATAAAATTAGGGAAACCTTTGATCGTTAAAGGTAAAAGGGCCTTTGAAGGGCCACACATTTAATTACTTTTAAAGACTTATAATTGGCAAAAGTGTTTCAAAGATACGTGGAAAAGGTCAGAAGTTAAATAGTCAATTCGCTTTTCATTAATGTTAAAAATCTTGTTCCAAACTGGGGTACTTTTTACTTGACTTGACCAAGCGAACTACGTACTCTTCTTGTCGTGTCAAAAACAAACCTATACAGTGTCAGCTAAAAACTCCGCTACAAGAGTGGCGTTGTCATTAGCATTCATTGAACCGCCTATGTTCATCAGAACAGAAATAAGTAGTAAGTATAGGATTCTAAAAGTGAAAGAATTTTTAAATCGGTCCAATAAAATTTTACCTCTTTAGAAATAATAATTATACCTACTTACTTCTAAATTCTGATTGAGCTACAAACTTAAGGTGAGACGTATCACAACTTGCATTGACGGGACTATTCCCTCCTCTCGTTTGCACCGCTGCAACTCCTGTGTAGCCAGGATCTACAGCTTGACCGCCAATAAAAACCCAACCAGTGAAGGTCAAGTTTGTCCCGGGGGAAAGTTAAACTGTCTGAATTAATTAATTTCTAAAGAACCAACTTGCTAAAGACCCTCTTCTTCGTCTTTTTATTTTGCAAGTGAATACTAGCTCTCTTCTTTTAATTTTTTTGGTGCTACTGAACTCTATTGATTTCAAAATCAAACTGTCTAAATTTTAATCTGTAATAAATTCTCTGATGTGAAATTTTACGTGCACGTATAAGATAAGGCCAAATCATTATAGGCATTAACTAGCGGCCGCCCGCGACTTCGTACGCGTGGATCCCATTTTACCCCCTTCATCTATCTTACGCGGTTTAGATTTTTCATACAAAAGGATTTTCCCGCTAATTCCCGTTCCCGTGGGAGTTTTGGGAATTCCTTGTTGTAAGTAAGCTTTAAGTTTATTAAGGTACCTACATGCCAAATTTCAAGCGTTTAACTTAAGCGCTTTAGATTTTTCATACAAAAGGATTTTCCCGCTAATTCCTGTTCCTTTGGGAACTCCTAAGTATACTATAACCTGCCCAGGAGTATGAAGAATAATTGTACCAAGTTTCGTTAAAATCCGTCGAGTAGTTTTTGTTTCTATAAGGAACATACAGACGGACAGACAGACAGACAGACAGACAGACAGACAGACAGATAGACAGACAGACAGACAAAAATTTTACTGATTTCATTTTTGGCATCAGTATCGATCACTAATCACCCCCTGATAGTTATTTTGAAGATATATTTCATGTACAGAATTGACCTCTCTACAGATTTATTATACCTAAGTATAGATAAGTAGAATAAATTTCATAAAGATCTTAAATTTGGTACCCAATAAAAAGGCCTTTAACATAAAACCTTATTCAACTGAACGACGCGAAGTGAAAGAAGGATTTTCCACAAAATAAAAAACACAATTGAAATTAGGGTTCCTTTATGATTCACTGCGGGCCGCGATGTAAAAGGAAACGTAAATTACTCCAATTTAGGTGCACATTTGTGTGCTCATGATTATGTTTTTGAAGAGAATTAAATTGTCAAAGAAACGTGCATTTCGTATGAAATTAATTTTAACTTTGTTACGTTTCAGAGGACGGATTATGGAAGTGTTCGAATTCATATCGCATACGTATTTGGTCAATTTGCTAAATCAATTCTTGAAAATAACAAAATTACATTTCCTTCAAAGTGTTAAGACCAACTAGGTATCTATCTATCTAATATTGTCATCGTTTGTTTCAGCCAAATGACGTCAACTGCTGGTTAAAAGCCTCCCCCAAGGATTCAGAGCGGTCACAACGAGCGGTCCTGCGCTGCTCGCTTCCAGGCACTTTCCGCGACCTTCACCAGACAGTCGGTCCACATAGTGGGAGGCCTGTCCAAACAACGATTTCTGGCCCGTGGTTGCCACTCGAGAACTTTTCTGCCCCATTGGCCATCAGCTCTGCTAGTTATGTGCCCCGGCCACCAGGAAAAGTCATTCTTTATTAATGTTTCATTTAATCTGCCACCTTGACGCTAATAAAAATCATCTTACAACAGTAAACAGATATATTCAAAAAGCTTACACACATTATTTACTTATTTCAACAAGTCCAAGACAACTCAGCACCCATCAGCAATATTACCAAACCAATCCCAGCTTTTCCGATTTCTCGAATTAACACGTCCGACCCGAGTTTCATCCGTAACTGAATACAAATGTTCCGAGCTTGATCTACATGCAAAATACTGGCATAGGCGCGGTAGAACAGCCCAAAAGTTACGCCACAAAAAAGTAGGATGGTCAAAAAAATAAATTTAATGCTAAAGGCATCTTTAAGCAAAACAAGGCAGGTTCGTCGTTCGTTTCAGCCGAAAGACGTCCACTGTTGGACAAAGGCCCCCCCAAGGATTTCCACGAAGACCGATCCTGCGCCGCTCGCATCCAGGCACCTCCCGCGACCTTCACCAGATCGTCGGTCCACCTAGTGGGAGGCCTGCCCACGCTCCGTCTTCCGGCTCATGGTTGCCACTCAAGAACTTTCCTGCTCCAGCGGCCATCAGTTCTACGAGCTATGTGCCCCGCCCACTGCCACTTTATTTTAGCAATTCTGCGGGCTCACAGTCAGTCACTCTGGTTCTCCTACGAATCTCCTCATTTCTGATTCGATCACGTAGGGAAACTCCGAGCATAGCACGCTCCACCGCCCTTTGGGTTTGACAAGGCAGGTATTTGACCGCAATCGCACATGATGTTAAGTGAGATACCGTTTAGGATGGTACATTATCTGCCCTGTAAGTGCCTATTCACTCTCGCCTTGAAAAGGTCCGAACTATAGTGTTCGGGAAAGACAGCAGCAGGCAACGAATTCCATTGCCAAGATTAGCAAAAATAGCAATAGGCTAGTTTCCTAAAAAAATTTTTTTAGTCCGTCATGTTTAATATCAAAAAATATTGGACACATATTTTTATTTGTCAATCTAACAAATAATTACATAGTTATGGTGCGTTGAAGTTCCGCACGACGTCACAACGTGCGGCACTTTTATGCAAGCATTGACGCCACGGGCCTCTTCTTATGAACTTTGGCGCGCTTTATCTCTTTAAATTTTAATTAGTTTGAATAAGTGAAAAATACGTGTAGAGTATTTTTTGATAAGTTAACTGACGGACTAATTAAAACTCTTGGTTTTTGACCCAGGAAACATCCCAAATAGCGATACATACTTTTGCCCTTGGCATTGTCGTCTAGTGGAAGGCTGTATAATAAAGTGCAAAATGTAATTAACAATACACGAAATAATTAATGAAAGCAATTTAATTAAACCATCCTGATTAACTAAAGACACAACTGGCAATTAATTGTCTTTGAATGAAAAAATCAATTCCTACGAAAATAACATCCATAAATAATTCAAATGAATGCTCGTAACATTCAATGAGTAGGCTCATCCATCCCACCTACGCGTTCCCTAAAAAAGGGGGATGTTTTAATGTTACGGCGTCCGGGCCCCGAATATTGATAAGGCCCCGATGAGTTTTGCGTTGCGCCCCGATATTTTTCTGATGCTAGTGGGTGTTTTCATAGGTTGTTTGAGTACAGTAATACCCCGCTTTACGCGACCCCGTTATACGCGGTTTCACTATAACGCGAATTTCAAATTTCGCGTAAGTAATTTTAATAATTTCAAATATCTCACATTACGCGAAAGAATGTGTATAAACATAATGTAGAGTCATTAACTTCTCTTTGGTCGCGGAAACCCGCGCTTCCTCTGAACATTCTGATTGAAGAATTGGGTCTTATCCGTTCTACAATTCTGTTTTACGGAGATTCCCTCATTCTTTTCGTTTGTTTCGTCGTATTTAGCTCGACTGGCAGTCGTGTAATGAATCTGGTTTTAACATTTATTGATTAATTTACGTTTTGTAGGTATTAAATTTTGACTATGTTTAATCATAAACCTCGATATATGCGAATTTCAGTTAACGCGATTTTTTCCGGAACGTATCCTTGGCGTAAAGCGGGGTATTACTGTAGTTACCCATGAAAATGCTGATTTTTATCAATTTTCATGAGTTTATAGTCTAATTTTTTCGAAGATTTAGATGATCTGATCGATCATCTGGGCCTCTTCGAGACGAGGGTAAATAGGCACTTACTGGGCAGGTACCTCCCTAAACTGAGTCTACACTTAACATCAGGTGGGATTACGGTCAAATACCTACAGCCTTTAGCTACAATTATAAAAATCACGCTGCCACACTAACAGCCGGTCCGTATGGACATTTTGACACCCGCACATTCCAACCGTTGAGCGTTTTTTCGCATTGACTACCCACTCCCAGAATGGATCAATTTATCGAAATTTTTACGTATAGGATTGTTGTCTCAATCTATGTAGAGGTTCTTATTTAGAACGCAAAAGTAAATTGGATAACACTTTAGACCTTTCCTTTGTTTTCTGTGGCGACCCATAATTTATTTAACCTTGTAGATGACCTTTAACGACCAAGAACTAAATAAGGTCGTAAAACTTAAAAGCAAATCGTCAAAGGGTGCTAAGATCAATGCAAGGTCTTCCATAATGAACTTTAAAGGGAGGAAAAAAACGATCAACAATCGCCGTCGCTATTAGCTCTGAAAGGTCAGGCATCGAACCTGTAATCTATTTGCAATCATTCTGTGTTTGGTACAATTTTAAAGATCAAGAGATTCTAAAAAGATTCTAAATTACACCACAGTCACCTAGATTGTAGTAAGATTAGATTTACACTGGAGGGATTCGATCCTTAACTTCGAACTCCTCCTATGTTCTTCTGATTAATTTCGTTATGGGTCCAATCCCTCCGGGACAAACGTTGGTATTTACTGGTTGGGTTTTTGTTGGCGGTCAAGCTGTAGATCCTTACTATACAGGATTTTGCAGAGGTGGAAACGAGAGGTGGTGATAGTTCCGTATAGATTACAGATATTTCATGTAACTAAATTATGATTACCTATGTTGTAGGATCCTTACAACTAGTCCTTCGAGCCGGATAATATACGACGTGATTGGAAAACGAATCGCTAATGTAAAAGGCTCTTACGCCTGTATTCACAAACGATGCTTGCTTAAGTGAAGCAGCAAATCGAACGCACAGCGTTGAATAGAGCTCTGTGATTGGTTCGTGTATGACCCTGTGCATCCATGCGCACTGTGAGACCTCATAGTAATGTTTGTGAATACGGGCGTTAGTGACCTGATGATGAACTGTGATTCTTAAGCTTTTCAGCGAGCATTTTCCAGGGTCCAGGTTTTGCCGCTTCTTCTTACATCTTGGGCCAATTTTTGTGCGTAGGAGGTCGGATTGAATCGGGATAACGAGCAAAGGAACAGAATACAAATTGTCATCAATGCAGTGCTCGACTGGATTGGGTTTGATTCCATTGCGGGCTTATGAAGATTAACAGCCGATTGATTGTGTACTTGTAATTGTATAAGAAAGTGGGGATTACGAATCTAGGACTTGTAGTTTGGAAATAGGAATCATGTCAAGGACAGAACCTAAACACTAAATGTACGGAATCGGTGTCTCTTTGTATAGTTTCGAGATCCCTTGTTCTTTGGTAGGTTCTGTAAATATTCTAGGTTTTCCAATACTTCATTCCTAGATGTAAAATCACTTCGTTGTGTATTATTTAAAGTCATTGTAGATTTCCTTCAACCTGTCTGTGCAATAAGAATAAATTTGTGATTCAAAGGGCACGTTCAGTAATTGGACTGAGCCAAGTCAGGTGCCTATGGCGGTTCAGAAAGTCTGATACCAGTGTTGTATCCTCAATTGTTACAACCCATGTGAGGAAAAGAAGACGTGTTAGGAGTTGCTAGTGAAAATTAAAGGGATTAAGTCCCGCCTAATTTATTTTTGGGTTTAGCCTTACCAAAAACATGGTCGCGTCACTGTCTTTTAAAGCAAAATTTAAATCTAAAATACTCGCTAAGTATCACTGGTGTAAGCCATGGAGTTGACTCCAATACGGAATTTTTTCTTCTTTCTTTCAATACAACCTCAAATTCGACCGTGTTTACCTCGGATCATTCTTCTTTACCAATATTAATACAGACTGTTTACTGCCTAGTATATGCTCGCTTGTTTATTAAATCTACGGAATCATATGGGAGAAGCTGGAATTAGACTAACCTAGTCGAGGTTCCGTAGAGATAATATTCGTGTAAGATTTAAGGTTCAGTCGAACCAACGCGTGCAGCCGGCATGCCTTCAACTTTATTATTATTGACCTTTTTTTTTCAAGTAGATCAGACTAGTGGCATGTTATGATTAATTCATTTTTAATTATGTAAAACCCTTTTAACAGATCCTACTTACTATTTATCTAGGCTTTATTACATCTACGATTTAAAAAAACAGAAACGTCAAAGCGACAAATTGCGCAATGATCGCTGATCGCTGCGTGCAGACGCTGCATAGATCGCCGCGACCAATGACAGGACGCGTTGATGTGAACTCATCGTTACAAATTCATACACGCTGTCTGGTCGCCATCGCCATCGTGCACGTCGGCTGCACGCGTTGGTTTGGCTGAACCTTTAGGTAGATAGGTCATAAATACAACCTTGCTGAATTAAGATATGACTGCCTAAATCACAACCTATGTTACAGACATTTATTTAGACAATTGCGAGAGCAGAGGAGCATATTTTATGAGGCTCTACGCCCGTGAAGGCTGTATCTACAATCTTGGGTATTTCATCTCGTCAGTGGCTGAAACCTACATTATTAATGTGTAGTTATAAGACCTAGGTAAGGGCCTTATTTCATATGACATCAACCAACATTTCGAACTCCTATGTTCTTCTGATTAATTTCGTTGCGGGTCCAATGACAGTTTAACTTTCCCCCGGGACAAACTTGACCGCCATTGGTTGGATTTTTAAGGCGGTCAAGCTGTAGATCCTGGCTACACAGGAGTTGCAGTGGTGGGAACGAGAGGTGGGAGGGAATAGTCAGGTTTAAAGAACTTTATTCTCATAAGAAATTTTACATTTAGTACCTAAAATATTTAATAAATAAGTTACAAATTAGGCACTGGTACTGTGTAGGTACGTATGACATCAATCGCAAAATACATCTAAGTGCCTTTTTTCTGTGATTCGGGATTAGTTCGCATTTCATTATTTCATACAATGTTTTTTCTATTACGCGGGCTACACGCACGCGGAACGCAGTTTGGCTGCGGGCACACAATATGAAATCTTGTCCTCCGTGCAACCAGCAGCGTGATTTCACACGCACGCGAACCAGAGGGCTTCGAGTAGGCGCACACCGTTGATTTTTCGTCGGCCGATAGTTTAGTCGGGCAGTTGATCAGTATGGGCATGTATGGGAGTGCGCACACTACGCCGATTCGATTTGGCCGATTCTTCATACAATTTAAAATCGGACACAACTATCGGCCAACTAAAAATCAACGGTGTGTGTCTTAGTGTGAGTTTATATCAAACGTCCTCACTAGTGAGCGCGTAAAAAAAATGACAATTTTAGTTCTCGAAAGTTTCCGCTATGGGCACTGTACAATCCGTCATACATTAATGTCATTTTTACGCGCTCACTAGTGACGACATTTGATGTAAACTCACACTATGCCCTCAGATCCGCACGCGTACCGAAATTCTCATAACAGGAAAAAGGCACTAATGGCAGTCGTTTTTTGCATGTATATTAATGCCTGAGGATCCCCAAAACCTCGTACATAAACATTTGCTCAGCAACGCTCAATATCCGCTGATCAATTTATGGAAATACACGACTTGAGCGCGTGATGTGAGATCAAGTAGAAGAGTTGAGATTTTTCTTAATATTGGACGACTTATGAAAGGAAAAAATATGCCTGTATAAAGAAAATTGATTATCATTTTGTTGAACATTATTTTAAGTGTAAGGACAACAATTTAAGCTCTACCAAATGAAGGTATAAGCGAAAAAACTATTGTTTCGCGTTCAGTAGTTTGATGTTTGAAACATGTTTTTTTCTTAACACTAAAAGAAGCTCCTATTCGCATTTTTTGGCTTTTTCGCTTCTACCCGCGTAGTGAAAATTACCCACAGATCACATATTTAACGTCATATTAGTAGGTACTACGGATAGACCGTATATGTATAAATCGAGAATAATGTACTTTTTAACACGCTCACTGCGTTATGAGGTCTAAAAAGCCACATGCAGAACTTATCGCAGGTGCGGCAGTCATAATCGCGTTCTCTCACTCTGTGCGGGGGGCGACTATTTTAACATTTCTATGAGTACAACAGAGACAAATATATCAAATTGCTTCTCTTACGAAGCCTAGCATAATGACGTAGACAATATTGTATGAGGTCGATTAGGTCCCATACGCACTGGATAGAAATTAATCACGTTCAGTGCGCCGTGAGGTCTGAACTGCCTCAAAAATTGCAGGCCTCATAACCGCACAGGGTGAGGCGCGGGCGCCGCGCATTTAGAGTAGTGATGTGATAAGTTTCGATACGGACGCACGCTGTTAGCCGGTGACACATTAACACTGACTTTTTAACTAAAAATGGCATTTGTATACACTTAACGCACGTATTTATTTCAGGTATTCCTAGTGGCAGATAATATTAATAAATATTTTTGGACATTTTACACTGCGCTTCTAGTCCCAAACTAAGCAAAGCTTGTACTATGGGTACTAGACAATGGATATAAACATACTTAAATACTTTTTTTTTTGTAAATAGGTACATACATATTACTATACATAGAAAACACCCAGTCCAATACAAACAAATATGTTCATGCACACAAATACTGTGCGGGAATCGAACTCGCAACCTCCGGAATAGTAGTCCGTTTCGAACCACTACACCAAACGGCCGACAATGATGTGCTGAACATTCGCTTAAAAAAGGTGGTCAATGAAAGCGCTGCGTAGGTTGCTACGACAGATTAAGACTAACACTAAATAGCACTCAGGCTGCAAAAAACACTAAAAAAAATTTAACTTTTGTGTTCTATGTGACAAATCCTACTGTTTGCCCTGTTTTAATGAAAAACATTTTAATTAAAAACAAATATTATGATTTTATGGTAACTGAAATTTTGTTTTATTCCCATCCCTAGTCAAGACACAAATTGGACTTTCTTTCAGTGCGAAATGAGGCAGAAAAGATGTCATATATATATTTTTAATTTATTCAATACCAAAATGTCATAACTGCGGGCGAAGCTAGTTTAAGGTTAAACATCTATTTAAGTTTATAATAGAAAAGTTTCAAGCCAATATTGTCTTTTCTGAGCTATATTTAAAGTATTTTTAGAAACAATATTTTGTGAGGCAGAAAAGGTCTCATACGCACTGTAAAGAAGTTCAATATTGACTCGAAAAGACCTCATACGCACTGGCTGAAAGTCTACGAAAAATGGTTCCGCAGTGAGCGTGTTAAATAGTGAACATTTTTTCAAAAATGCGCTCTCTCTTTATTCTCTCATTTTATGGACTTATTACAGACACAATATTTCGTATCCTAAAACCCTCTACATCACTTTAAAACTACACTTCAATTCACTCAGACTCCATTTTTTGCTGACGGCACCAACAATGACGTCAAATGGATAGGGCGCTGCAAATTGACGATATTTGCTGACTGTACGCGATTACAATAGAAGTAAGCATGGTAGGCTCATTGCCAGAATAAAATTATTCTGTGACAATAGCCGAATAGTGAAGGTGTCGAAGTCGAAGAATCCGCGGAATGGCCGATGGTTCGGCTCTCGACGCCGCTCAACTATTGCGGTGAACTCATGTTACTATGGTGGTAACTATTGTGGTAACACAAGCATATTTAGTTTAGTACGAGGGGTTTACGGGACTATTAAATTGTAAGTATGCTTTAGATATATTCCCACTATTACGCGAGATAATAACCCCTGAAATTGGATCGAGATCTTAAAATTGGACACCACTACTAAATACCCAATTTATTTATTTATTTATTTATTTATTTATTTATTTATTAGGTCTACCAACATTGTTACATTACAACATGTACACTTAAAAATTACAATTATGAACAAAGTTACAATGCAACAACAATTATAGGCTGACACAACATGCAATATATATTCAATGCAGTTTGTTCCGAACCGTTCCATGCACACAAAAAAAAACACTTAATCGTATCAATAATAGTAGAATTTTGATTTAAACATGACTTATCTTATAAGTAGGTACCTACTTACTTACTACAAATGCAAAATAAGTTTCATTTACTAAAAAAAAAAAAAGAAACAAAAAACGGTTACCATAGCTCAATCTGACACAAACAGTTGAGACGCCACAAAGGAGTACAGTTTCCTNTTCTAAAATCACGATCGAATCTAAGGGACTCACACTGATCTAAAAAGCTTATTGCTTAACCTTTCAGTATAGTTAGTTTGCACGCATCCCTGTTAAGTTTTTCAAAAAACGTAAAATAAATCCCGCGGAATAAAATCGGCGGATCTACCCAGAGACATCAAATGAATTAAAATGGGCAAGCTTGTAAATAAATAATTTTATTATGACTGTTTTAACTGGAAGTCCATCTATCTCACTCAAGAGTCCCGGGTTCGTCTCCCAGTGGGGGGAAATATTTTCTACTCAGTTTGGTTTGTGTTAACTATCGCTATTTTTTACTATGATAACTTCCACCTTCGGATGAGGAGATGCTGGCCATAGACGACAGAGTATGTCTAATGCAGGTTAAGCCTCACAGATGGCCAAGAGCATGATGCATGCTGATTAAGCTGCTGGCTGATGCATGCCCGCATGCCCGTTGTGGCAAAAAAAACCTAAAAAGTTTGTCAAAGGGATACATTATTTATTATGCTAGGTAGGTAACCCTATACTTAACCATTTTTTTTACTTGCAGCTATAGCATCATCGCATCGATGTAATTTACAATCAATGGGTATTAATATTCTAATGATATTATTTTTACAATACTAATATCACATTCTTATTAAATTATAAATTGAATTATATTTGATTCGGAACATTAGCACGTGTCGTTGTACTGTCACTGTCAGATTCCAAGTTTGACGTGACGACTGACATCATTTGACATACTTCATCTCTTCCTTCCAGGAGCACCGGTTTGTTGTAAAATTGTGAAAATCTTTGAAAAATGTCTCCTGAAGAAACTATAGAAAGATTTAAACTCTTAGGCTTAAGTGAACAAAAGGCAAAAGAAACCTTGAAGAATGTAAACGTCACGAAGTTCTTACTCTCAGCGATTACTGAGGTTAGTGAATTTTATTTTTAGTCCTTTTTGTGTAATATTCCGGGATTAGGTTACATATCCTGTATATTGTAAGTATTTTGGCACAAAACTTAATAGTTTTATTAATTCTGCTAACCCTTATACCTTTCAGATAGACATCCAAAGCCTGCCAGCTGGTGCTGGGATGTTGATATATCATTTAGCGACTAAAATCAAACCCCAAATTTCATCAAAACTATCATTTGTCTGTAAATATATTTCAAGTAGTAAACTTGACTCGACTTTGCGTGTAGATGCTGCCCTAGAATATCTCCTGAGTATAGTGAATGAGGCGAATGTAAACGTTGAAGCATTTGAAAAAGCTTGTGGTGTAGGTGTTGTGGTGACACCAGAGCAGGTCGAGCAAGCTGTGGAGAAACATATGGCCAAGTACAAGGATGAATTGTTGGAGAAAAGATATCGTTTCAATTCTGGCATTGTTATGCAGGCTGTAAGAGCTGATTTGCCTTGGGCTGATGGAAAAGCTATCAAGAATGAAGTTGATGTGCAGGTCAGATATTAACTTAAATAATAATATTTGTTTATTTCATTCTTAAACTTTATTTTTATGGTTATTGTTTCAATGACAAGTTTGTTTGATCAGCTGCATGCAAGTCATTGTTTCAAATTGATTAATTGTGTTTAAACAATTTAATAAACATGTTTTATTGTTAATTATTCCAGATATTAGACCTATTGGGTCCTAAAACTGAAGCCGATCTAGCCCCTCTACCAAAAACTGATAAAAAATCGAAAGGTGGCGATGCTGGCAAAAAAACTAAAAAAGAGGATAACAAATGTATGTTACATAACATTGTTAATATTATAAAACTGTTTTTTATCAATTCTTATTTCTTTTTAACATTTCAGCTTCTAAAACTGAAAAACCAGAAGCAAGTGGTGATGTCGGTGGAGCAACTTCTATAGCAGAGCTCATGAAAAAGTTACCTTTCCATGCTCCAGGAGAAAATTATAAGTCTGATGGTTATGTTGTGACACCAGATACAAAAAGATTACTCGAGGAACATTTAAAGATAACTTCTGGTAAAGTTCGAACAAGGTTTCCTCCTGAGCCCAATGGTATTCTTCATATAGGACATGCTAAAGCCATCAATATAAACTTTGGATATGCTGCTGCCCATGATGGTATTTGTTTTTTGAGATATGATGACACCAACCCAGAGAAAGAAGAGGAAAAGTTTTTTGTTGGTATTAAAGATATGGTTGAATGGTTAGGTAAGCAAATTCTTTTATTTATGTTTGATAAGGAAAAACTTCAAAGATTTGGGAAGGTTTTGATAAAACATTTTTATTTACAGGGTACAAGCCATACAAGATAACTCACTCTTCAGACTATTTTGATCAACTATATGAGTGGGCTGTACAACTCATCAAAAAGGATATGGCATATGTGTGCCATCAGAAATCTGAAGAAATCAAGGGCTTCAACCCTCCTCCTTCACCATGGAGGAATAGGCCTATTGAAGAAAGTTTACAACTGTTTGAGGTAAGTAATATTATGGGGTGCTTCTAACAGATTTTTGCTAAAATTAAATGCTGTAACATAAGTCTTAAATTCTATTTGATATTTTGGAAAGACTATTTTATACTAATTCTGGTTTTAAGTTCTTTAGTTATTTGAATTTAAATTAAATTAACTCTTTTTGGACAGAGCTATGCACTTTTTTGTGTCGAATTGTATTTAACAAATAAACCTTTGTTGAATAGGATATGAAAAATGGTAAAATAGATGAAGGTGATGCGACTTTGAGAATGAAGATCACATTGGAAGAGGGAAAGCAAGACCCTGTTGCGTACAGGATTAAGTTCAAACCTCATCACCGCACTGGCAGTAAATGGTGCATCTACCCTACTTATGATTACACCCATTGTCTCTGTGACAGTATAGAACACATAACACACTCACTGTGCACAAAAGAGTTCCAGTCTAGACGGTGTGTATTTCAGGCTATGTCATACTTTTTTGGTATTTGTCTAAATTTTTTTGAGTGAAACAAATGCTGTGCTGTGTTAATCACTGTTTTTTCAATATGTACTAAATTAGTAGATAAATATTTATGTGAATTTAATTTATTTCAGCTCTTCATACTACTGGTTATGCAATGCACTCAACATTTACTGCCCTGTCCAATGGGAATATGGAAGACTCAATGTGAATTACACTGTGGTGTCTAAGAGAAAGATTGCAAAACTCATCACTGAGGGGATTGTTAATGGTAAACTTAATTTTGATACTATGCACATTCAATCAGTAAACATAATGTTTGTGATTTAATATAATACACTAACTAATTTTCAATAGAAAAAGTACAAATGTGTTTAAAACACACATGGTACGCAAAGCTTACAAGCTTAGTTAGAATAGATGGCGCTGTGTTAAATTGTCAATAATATTTATTTACCTATTTGATTTATGGTAACACTAGGTAGTAATTATGTAAAAAAAGTGTAAACTTAAACTTCTTAGATTATTATCCATCCAGGTTTGATACAAAAATATTTGAAGTAATAACAATTTTTCTAAATAGTGAATTGTAAAAGTCAACCTTAAATAACCCTCCTTCTGGCGCAGTCGGGTAAAAACAAAAGTAAAGGTATATCAATGTTATTTCAGACTGGGACGATCCTCGCTTATACACGCTGACGGCGCTCCGGCGGCGCGGCGTGCCTTCGGCGGCCATCAACACCTTCTGCGCCGGGCTCGGCGTCACCGGCGCCGTGGGGGCCGTCGACCCCGCCGTTTTAGATGCTGCTGTCAGGGACGCGCTTAACGCGACTGCTCCAAGGTAACTTGGTCATAGCACACTTATCAACCCGGACACGGATCAACACCGTATCGCCTTTCGCCGCGCTGTCAACTGCTAGGCGAAACTTTTACGTTACGGTGCGGATAAGTGTGCTACGGAGTTTCATACCGCCTCGAGTTGATACGGTTACGATCCGTTTCCGGTTTGATAAGTATGCTTCTTTCTATTTTTGTCATCTCATATTGCAGTCCAATGATAAACGTGAGCTCCATTGTTTCCAATACCAGACAATGTCCCTTCTTGGCATTGGTATTTGGTGATCGGTAAAGCGGTAGGGGAAACGGCACTGATGATGTGGGCGTCGCTAATCATGCTCAACACCGCCATTGTTTGAGTTACGATTGTATAAAATAAACGTTTTAAAAAGCACTGCTAATTCTTTGAACAGCAAAAAAATTATTGGTGAATAAAAAGAGTATTATCAAATGACTCTGTCAGAGATATGTCCTAAAGTTGGACTTATTGTAAAAATGAAATTATTTTGTTGAGTAACTACTTGTTTCTTTTTGTTACAGAGTTATGGTTGTTCTTGAACCCTTAAAAATTACGATCACCAACTTCCCAAGCGACAAGCCGATAAGTGTGAGCGTGCCAGACTTTCCTAATGAGCCAGAGAAGGGATCGCACAGCGTAGTTCTGAACAAAGTTGTGTATGTCGAGTCGACTGACTTTAAGCAAGAACCTGAGAAGGGATATCGACGACTGACACCGTCGCAGTCGGTTGGGTTAAGACACGCTGGATATGTTTTAAAGGTGCGTTTGTTTCTAGAGCCTTTTACTGAAAAAAAAAATTGTGGGACCTATATTCCCTCCCACTGCCGTAACACAATAATTTATTTAAAAAATCTAAAATAAGCTAGGATATATCTCAGAGTAAAAGCGCCACATATTTTCACTCTTTTCTATTTGAGGTCAAATTATAACAAAAACGTCTTATGCAATGAATATGATTTTAGGTATCGAAAGTGATCAAAGACAGTTCCGGCAAAGTATCAGAGTTGGAGTGCACGGCCGAACCTTCTGAATCCGCCGATAAACCCAAAGCTTTCATTCATTGGGTATCTCAACCAGTCGAAATCGAAGTTCGCCTTTATGAGCCATTGTGAGTAAAACAAATCTATCAAACATCTAATTTCTGTCTAGTGCAGCTTAGTATTAAATACAATTTCTAAATATTTTATTTCAAGGTTCAAGCACAAAAATCCAGAAGATCCCAATGAAGTGCCTGGTGGGTTCCTCTCCGACTGCCGTGAAGACACTTTGAAGGTGGTTCAAGCATTTGCTGACAGTTCCATCAACAAAGCGAAGGTGTATGATAAGTTCCAGTTTGAAAGAATTGGATTCTTCTCTGTGGACCCAGATACATCTTCTAAACATGTAAGTTCATTAATGTACTGTACAGTTTGCGATAGATATTTTCTTGTAAATGTTGCAACGCTTAAACGCCGCTCTATGTTATGTGCTTTGTTTCTTTATGATGTGTTGGTCTGCATACTTACGCCAAATTCCTTGAGAGATATTTTACATTCGGGGAAAAAATCATTCCGCATAAAAAGTAACTTATTAACTAACAAATAAGCTATTAAAAAGCGCTTTTACACGTCCCATTATTCCTTTAACCCTACCACAGTGCCACAAAGTGCTGAGAAGAAGCAGTGCGAGTAACTCAATTAGCATTACATACTTATTAAACTGTGATTAAATCAATGTCTGGTTAAGGATTAAGTTTATCGCTTTTATTTACGTCGAATGCTTTTTTTATCCAAAAATAATTTACATTGTGATACAAGTAAGTGTGTGTTACTAGTTTTGTTTTATGCCTTTTTTCATCGTTCAGATGTTACTTAAGTTGCTTAGTTGTATAATATTTTAAACTTGCTTGCATGTCGTGGGTGAAAGTTAACCTTATGGTAGAATTAAAAATAATATAAGTAGGATATGCTGAAAATAAAGTGTCAAGAGATGCATTTTGAAGAATTACACTTGAATGCTCTGTTCACTGTGCAACTTCATACATCAAGTCACCTCAAAATTGTTTGCATTTATTGTTCGCTCACATCATTAAATACATAGACAATTCAGTATGAATTTGCAAAAGTTAAAATTTTATTTTTGTAAGTGCGATTCATGTATTATTTCAAATTATTTTGATTGTTTCAGATCGTTTTCAACAGGACTGTTTCTCTGAAAGAAGATACGGGAAAATAAACTTTGTTTTAATGTAAATGTTTGTACGTTTATACAAAAGAAAAATGATTAAATAAATTATTTATTAAAGATATATTTTTTTCTCTTTACCCTTGATTACGTCACGTAGCTCAAAGCGTACCGACCAAATTTCGCCGTTTGAAGCTGTAATATAATAAATTCTTCATAAGGTCACGTAGATACAGTTATTTTCCGCCATCCCTAGTGTATTAAGGCTTACGCGGAAAATAGAGAATAATTTATCTGGCCCACCAGTGCCAATAGTAAATTCTTGAATTCATACAAAGTATGGTATTATAAACTTGCTTGAGTGATAATAATAATAGCTATGTCGTCGTTTTGAAAAGGTTTGATAAATACGAGTAGGTACACTCATAATTTAACAAAGCTCCTGATTTTAAGTCATTGATTTTCTAAAATTGTCTCTTTGACGTTACGATTTTGTGCTACGCGTGCCCAAGAGTTCAAATCGGAAAATCCTTATGATAAGACATCAAATATGTTTTGTTTTAACGTATTATTTAGTGTGATTTGATTATATTAAATTATAGAATATATCCTCTTTAAAGTTAGATATATTTGCTGCATAAACATAAAATATTTCAAACTAATAGTCTGTTCCGAAAATCCTGGATTAGGCACGCTCGGCAATGTTTACTATGTTCATTGAGCGGACATACATGGACTTCGGTTAAAGTTTCAAGTGGATTATGGAACTTTAAGATTGTAAATGCGGCCAATTCAAACAATTACCTTTGTATTGACATCGGTCTGATAAGTTATACAATCGAATCGACAAAAGAAAGTTATACAATCATCAATTTAGTTGTGTGCAAATTGGTAAGTAATTGACCTTTAAAAACCAATTTACTTACAAACCGAGTAAATATTGAATAACCTATGTTGAATTCCAGGCATGTTGAAAGGTTTCGTATTGTGTGCGCGGCGCGGGTTCGGCACCGTTGGGCGGCCGGCGGCAGTGCGGCGGCGCGGGTTATCGAGCGTGGGCGGCGCGCATGCCAGTACCCGAGCCTCCATACCGCGATATGCACTACCCGCTCGCATCTCCTGCTAAATCTCTACTCTCGCTACATCCCAAAGTGACGTGTCGCGGGCGAACGATGTAGAAACCAGCGGGAAGCCCCATTTAAATTTAAGGTAAGCGATGTTTTTTACATTACTTAACCCCTAACACTGCTCTAGGGAACGGCATTTTTCTAGTTTTCTCGTCCTCGATATTCATTAACATAGTAAAGGAAAGTGATTCAAGTGCGTCACGTTGACGTTTTTATGACGTAATCAACTAAAATAAAACAATCATACCTGAAGATACTCACAATAGACATGCCATTCACAGCTAGGGAAGGGGGAAAATAACATTGAAATAGAAGTATTTGTAGCAATTTATAACTAGTTATGACATACCTGTATTTTTTATCGTGAATAAACTATGTATATTGAAAGGTTGTTATGTACCTTATGCACTAGGTTTCTAGGTGCCTGCGTACTCATTTCGGTACTTTATATTTATCTAATATTTGACCATTTTATGTTTGAATATTTCATATGGAAAGGAGAAACAGAAAACTATGCTCTTTTAAAATTTCAACTCTCGTAACGGTGTAAATTTCGATTATAAAGTATCAATGAAATAATAAGTATCACATTGTTATTACTAATAAGTTTTCATTATTCCCAACTATGTAAGGTGTTGCAATACTTATACTAATCGTCCTGTACAACAGGTTACATCTATCACCATTTGTATTACCTAAACATCTACACACTGTAAAATCACGCACGCGTATTCGGAATATTGTAACGATTTTTTGGGAGTATTGTTATTGTGTAAAAGAACGAATACGTTTTAAGTATTTTATGATACTTTAATAAACAAATAAATTATATTTCAAATATAAGATACGGTAATCGTTTCATGATTGGAAAAACATCTTGAGCTAAAAGTTCTTGAAATCTATTTTCCGTTTCGATCCCAGATCGTGATCGCTTCGAAGTTAGGTTATTCCCAAAGGTCCACAGTACTATTGTTTTCAAAATATGTAAGTTCGTACTTTGATTCCCAACGGGTCCACAAAAGAATTTTCTATCCCAGAGGGTCCATTAAAATATTTTAAAAATAATTACAAAATTGCTCTTAGTACTGTGGACAAGTCTCGTGAACCATTCATATTATGAAATTTTTTCTAATTTCATGGACCCTGTGGGAAAAGAAGAACAATAGAGTCGTGGACCTTTTGGAAAATATGTTACGTGCAAAACAATGTTAGGTTTATGCGGATTTATCGAATTGACATCTACATTTTGTTTATGTAACATTTTCTGGGGGCAATAAGTTATCAGAATTTATGTGCCGCCAAAGCTCTCGTATATGGAGCGCAAAGCCGTCTGACAAGCTGGCTCTCGGATTATCGGATAGACAGCTTGTTATTGAAGACGTTGGTGATAAAGTCAAGCCTTGATACTAAATAGATCCTGAAAATAATGTAATAATGTCATACGTACCAAGTAACTACGTATGTGGACTAATTCATAATTATATTTATTAAAATACTAAGTAGGTATATTCAATAGCCTTTTACAAAGGGTTCAATTTTCGCATTACACGACTACTGCAGCTTATCTCCCGTTATCTCAATGCTATGGGTCCCACCGCCGCCATGCTGGTGCGATTAGTTAAATGGAACGCAATTTACATATCTGCACTTGTCATCCTTGTATTTTTATCGCGAAGTATTTTTAAAAGCGCTACTTTGCTCTTGATAGTGCTATTACTTAAAATTACAGTTTTCAGTATTATTAATTCAAGTTAAAGTTTTTAAGTTCTTCATATTTGCATGTACCGATTTGAAATGACTGTAACTGAAATACCTTGAACTTACCAATACATATAGCTCTACAGTAAATAATTATTACTTATTCAATAAAAGCGTTCTAGACTTCAATTACTAAATTAATGATTATGAAATCCAAACTTTTTGCGGACGAACTGTGGACACATGGATTATGTAAAATACCGACTCGATCATATTCGCATAATCCGCAGAAGAAACTAATAATATGCCAAACATTACACAACAAAATAAGAAAGTTGTGGGCGGATTCTTAGAAAAGTGATTGGTAAAGAAAAAGCTACTTTGCGCTAAAATTAAAAAGAATGTCAAACTGCTCCTTACATTGTAGTATATTGCCCGTAACATGTCTTTTTTCCCACTTTAATAGGTGTTATAAAGGCAGCTCTTTCCTAATGTTTTCCTGACGTACAAAGTTTACCGCGTAATAACGTTAACGCGTAATTTATGTTCACTGTAAGAGGGATACGCCCCGGTGGCCCTACCCTAGAGGCCATTATTTTAAACGTCGGCGGACCATCTCACAAGTAGGTGCCTACCTACTTCGTTAGGCTTTGTCAATTTACGGCGCTATAGGGGCCATTCGAAACGGTCATTACGGGGCTAAGTGGTTATAACGCATGTAGCGAGAATGTTACATACTTATTGTTGGTTATTAAATATCGAAAGGTTATACAGAAAATTATTACGAATAATGAATATAACTTAAAAAAAAAAAAAAAAACCGACTTCAAATGCGTGAACACAAATAATACCTATTCAACAAAAAAATAATCGTTCAAATTGGTTCATAATCGGCGGAGATATTGCGTATAAAAAAGTTCATCCCCAATTTTCCACCCTTGGGGGTGAAATATTTTCTTCAAATTCTCATGAAACCATCCTTTTGATAATACCTATTCAACAAAAAAATAATCGTTCAAATTGGTTTATAATCGGCGGAGATATTGCGTATAAAAAAGTTCATCCCCAATTTTCCACCCTTGGGGGTTGTTTTTTTTATTATTAAATTTAAATGGGACCACCCTTGAGGTATTACCTATACGCCGAAAAAAGATTTGTTCAAATCGGTTCATAATTGGCGGAGTGATCGCGTAACAAACATAGAAAAAAAAACATACGGGTCGAATTGAGAACCTCCTCCTTTTTTTGAAGTCGGTTGAAAACAAAATTGGCACTAAGATGGTTGATGGACTATCCTATAGGTTCATTTCGATGATTCTTCGGTCCACTTTAGAGGAAAACGCATAGAGTTATTTTAGCAGAGAAATACAAAATTGAATATTATTTGCTATTGAGTTCTTCTTTATTTGTTTTGAATAGGAACCCATTAGGTAACATACCATTGCAATTTCATGTTCCCAGCTTTTAGGAAAATATTTGGAATCATTTTTCCAGATAGGCAAAAAAACCTTTTTTATTCCCGCTCTATTGAAAATCCCTTTTGACCCGGGCCCAGTATTGTGTCCTAACCCTAACCATTTCTTAATCTCAAATCTCATATTCGTATCTGAAATACCTATAGGTAGTAAGCAGAATTATATTAGGTACCTACTACCAAATGTTTCATTTAAACTTCGAATTTCCAAACTTATTCTTGATTTCTTGAAACTAATTCGTTAAGTGGTAATTAGCCATTATGCCTTTAAATTAGTTAAATAGTTTTATTTACTTCATCGTGCGTTTCGTGCTAAAACAGACCTAAAACTCTTATTACTTATTCTTAATAAGTACTTTCATCACGTTCTTTTCAACATTTTAAGTTCCCTGGTTCAGTTGTGAAAGCTTAACAAGCAGGTAGTTACTTTTACATTTATTATTTGTACAAATAGTCCCAGCTGATAAGCTGACAGAAAAATAATTCGCTTGTTCACTCCAGTATTTTCCGATAGAGCGCTGTAGGCTTAAGTCTAGCATAGTAAGTCTATCGATTGGTTATGAAGTTCGTTAGCCCATTGTTGTCCTTAGTTAGTTTGTACTGCGTCGTTGTTAGTATCGTTACGACATCCAATCAGTGATAGTTTATTCGAGCTTTTCTTATATAAATAGTGATTGATTTAGTTGGCAAACCATTTGCTCTATCTAGACGGGAATTGAATTATTATGGAGTGAAACTACGTTATGTAATATTTATTAGATTTCACTATTGTTACTTAGTAACCTAACCTGATTATAATAATAACTTACAGGACTTATTTGTTTAGTGCTTCCATACAGAACAAATATTTCAATGTTAGCTGTGTGTTTAGCACTTAATTACAAAATGATATTTAGTTTTTTGTTGGTTATCGAGTTTCAGTACCTTCAACTTATTTTTTTTAATTGTTTTAATGTTTTAGAAACTTGGTGTTACAAAATCATCCCCGTTATGCTCTAATTTACTTATTTATGTCTTTTGTGTCCTTCAAATCATGCCTACGTTATTCCTAAATATTATCCGCCGCCCACCCAGTTGACGGCTGTGATTTCATGATTTGTTATAAACTTGTACGTCAATTAGGCCAAAGCTTTTTGTTCGCTGATTACTACCACCCACACGCATGACGTCATGAGATAACACTAACGTCATGTTTATGTCACTTCAAATATTCATAATACTTAATTTTAGTTTTAATGCACCTCTGGGTGACTTTGGAAAGGTTACTTAAAACATCATGATTAATAAATAATCAATAAATTAAAATTAAGGGCTCATTATAACACACTGAAAGCACTCCGCCTTATTTGCTGAAATATTAAAAACAAACTTTATTAATTATGTTGCAATAAAATTATGTCAATTAAGTTCGTAATTCAACGGCTACTTTAAAGTACTTATGTACAGAGTAATTAATTGGCTCTACATTTGATAAACAATACATTAATTATGGTATTTAATAGTGTTAATGTCTGTTATACACAATTTATAGCAGATATAAATAACGGCATTTCAACTTATATCAGTGAGAGGGGAACGCAGCCCGCCCCAGCCCGCTCTCTGAAATGGGTCAAGGGCACGCGAGGGTCAAGGGGTTCCGTACTCGCGTTATGTTCGCATGTTCATAATACGCTATTAAATCAATAAACACTTGTTGACAGAGAACTGAAATCTATATTGTTACGCATTTTTTGTTTCAGAAATTATAAATAAGAAGTGATAATTATGACAAGCAATATTTTAATAAAATATAATGGGCTCAAGAATACTCGCATGTAAAGAGTGTGAGCCCTTAAATTCGAGCATATCAAAAATATGGACATTCAGAAACAACACTTATGCCCGCGGCTGGTGGACTATCTGACTATAGTTGGTGCACGCCCTTATACTTCTGGGAAAGGACTCGCTCCAGTTCAGGTAAGATTAATAAGATATAATATATTTAAAGACATATTCTACTGCTTAAAACATATTTTATGATGATATGTAACTTTGTGAAGCTTAATTTATTAGATTGCGTAGATAAACAACTTGCATTATGTAAGTTTAATCGAAAAGCTGGATCAAAACTACCTAAACCAGCGGACGGCCGCGTTTTCGCTATTATGAAGATAAGGTTTTTCAACCTTATTTTTAGGAAAATCCTAGTAAGTATGTAGTTATTGTATAAAATAATGATCTTCATGTACTTACTTGCCCTTAAATCCACATTAATTTGAGCTTTTCAAGTAGAAGTTTGGATCAAACACTAATACTTTGAGTTAGTTGGAATCACGCTCTTAATCCGGGTCAAGCTTTGTTCGGAGCTTTCCTTCAAATTACTAGGCTGTTTAACTGAGAACTTTGTTTAGTTAAGAAACTTATAAAAGGGATTGGTTGGATGTTGATCCTATTTAATTGAACTTGGATTTATTAAGATAAAGGTACCTTGAAAGTTTTATCCAATACACAATTTGGAGAAAATAATCCGTATTAAAGTCAGTATCTATTTGATGGATTAACGTAACAATAAGAATGAAATATAAACTTTTATAAAGACTACATACCTATAATATAGCTGTAAAATACGTTATATTCAATAAAATATAAGAATTCGTATTTCACAAGTAGCCCTAAATAAAGAACATCAGTACTCAGTAATGTACTGGTACTGACTATTTATCTTTATGTTTTTTGTCTATCAATTATATTCTTATCTACTACTCACACATGTTGCATGACTTTTTCATTCGTAAGTAAAAATCTCATAATATGCTCTTAGGCACCCGAGCTCCTCCGTCGGTATCCGCTCACCAACCACGATGACTTCCCGCTGCCGCTCGACATGGTGTACTTCTGCCAGCCCGAGGGCTGCGTGTCGCAGGGCCCCCGCCGCATGCCGGGCCACCTGGCCACGCGGGACACCACCTCCTTCGTCTTTACTCTCACGGATAAAGACTCGGGTGAGGCTTAGACTTTTCCACTTACTCGCTTCTATTGATGCCAGCCTTTTACTGGGACAATGCCTGAGTATCATGGACATTACAAATACTCTCACAGAAGCACCACGTTGGGCGCCAAATAGTTGCCCGAATCTTTGGTCAACAATTTGGCGCCCAACGTGGTGTCGATTTTCAGTAATATGATCGGCTTGAAAGCTTTTTGTATACTAGGTATTTTGAACGACGATTACATAAATATTGTATAGTGTTTTGAATTTGATAGCGTCTAGTTTTTATAAAAGGTGTTTGAATATTTCTTACATTATAATATTCGAGTAATGTCAAAGAATTGCGCAATGTAAGATTGGCGTTTGAAGATCCATAATAGTCACTAAAAATACGAGAAAAACGTGCAATTCGAATGCATTGTGTATCGTCCAGGCAAGACGCGGTACGGGATCTGCGTGAACTTCTACCGCGCGATGGAGCGCGCGGCGGCGCCGGGCCCGCGCGAGCGCAGCGTGCTGCGGCGCGAGTCGTGGCGCAAGTCCATGGAGAAGAGCTCCGACTCCGCCTTCTCCAGGTGAACATTTACTTACTACGATTTGTAACTTCGACCTCCTCCTATGTTAACTTCAAACTCCTCCTATGTTAACTTCGAGCTCCTCCTAAGTTGATCTGATTAATTTGGTTGCGGGTCCAATGACAGTACAACTTTCCTCTGAGACAAACTTGACCTTCACTGGTTGGATTTTTATTAGCGGTCAAGCAGTAGATCCTGGCTACACAAGAGTTGCAGCGGTGGGAACGAGAGGTGGGAATAGTCCCGTTTCTACGATTTGTTACGTCACAATGTTATGTATTTTGCAGACATTATCCGACCACAACATTTAGAGAGACATAGACATAGAGCACTTTGTTGAGTCTCACTGGAAAATGACAAAACTGAATGTCTTAGAGCCGAGATAGTGGGAGGACTGTAGCGTGATAGATGTCTCGCTCTCTCATTATCTTCCTCTTGACAATGGAGCGTTGATATGCTTTGAAGTCCGGTCCCATCCTTCGGGCAACTATGACAACCCTATCTATCGTTCTATCCTATGTAGCAGTATTGATGAGAACTAAACTAAAAATCGTCTTTAGATTCTTCAGCTTTTTATAATTTGGATTGATTAATAACTTATTTGGACTTGAGTGCTTTTCTCAAGGCTGTATCATTTTCAAAACCTGTCTCAACTGGCAAGATGGGAAGGCTGTTAGATAGTTCGCAGCCTAAGATGTAGCGTGTGTTCCAGTGACTATAGGAGCAGCAACGTGGCGCCGAGCGACTCGGAGCGCGATTGCAGCGCCGCGCTGGCGCCGCGTCTTGCACCTGACTCCGAGTCGGGCGGCAGCCACTCGCCAAGCCCCCGCGCCACTAGGAAACGTCAGGTACAATAATAATTACAGAATAAGATACAAGTATAAACAGTTATCCAGAAGATTCAAATGTCCAAGTAAAGTCCACAATAAGATACAAGGATAAACAGTTATCCAGAAGATTTAAATACTAAGCATCTAAAAAGCTAAATATAAATGTAAGACATGTGATTCCGGCAGAGTAGAATAGCACCCAACTCTTCCCCTAAATGTCATAAGAGATAACTAAGTCGGAGGCTAACGTAGGCAGTGCCAAATGGTCCGTTTGCCTATGGTAAATTAAAAAAGACCGAATACCTACAGTGGATACAAAATGATCTGATGATGTGAAGTAATAGAAAAACAGATAAAAATCATTTTACGACGGCTAGAAAAAAGTCTCATATCTCTGGTAACGGCTTAACACATTTCGAACCATAATAACGTAGACATCACATGAGCTTTTAATAGCCGATAAAACATCCATTATAGCTCTTGAAAACCCTCACCAACCTCTATAAAAGTGCCAATTACGCACCGAATGGTACTCACACGTTTTGTTTTGTTTCAGCGCGTGCGGAATCATTCCTTAACCTCATTATGTTTACTTTCTCATCACCCATTCTTTTCAACGTTCCGAGAGTGCCTATTTATCCTAAAGAAGTTAATAGATGCCTGCAATGAGTCTTCCAGTCCTCGAAGAGTCGGGGCGTCCAGACAAATATTTAGGTAAGTTAGCTTAAAAATATGTAAGTACCATCATTTCAGTTTTTCATGAATGGTGGATACTGACTATTGTTTTTGTTTTATACAGGGATACGGTTTGGTCAGTATTGACGGGTCAAGCATACGACAATACGCCGACGATCGTGCTACATGACGTAAAGGAGATCGAAACATGGATCCTTCGGCTGCTATCAGCTCCTGTACCGGTACCGGGCAAGACCCGCTTAGAACTTGAAGTTCTATCGCCCACGGCTCACGCGCCTCTACTGTTCGCGTTGCCTGACCACACCCGGTTCGCCCTGGTCGATTTCCCACTACATTTACCTTTGGAGCTGTTAGGTAAACCTAATTTCATATTATCTTTTCATTTTATACTGTCCGAACTCGGGGCTTTATTCTCGTTGTTTGTGTTACATAATTAAAAGGAGCCTTTTAAACCTCAAAGATTGAAAAGCAATTATTGTGTTGGCCATTCAATCAAAATGCTATCAAACTGAAAGCCCATGGATTGAAGTTTAATTTGTTTGATCGTTTGCTATCAAAATGCTATAAGGGTTTTATGTATCCTTTGTTTATTTTACCAATAATCCATAGTTATAAACGACATTGAGTATTGGAAATACGACAATAATAGCCAACGCTTTATTTATTTCGAAATGGCAATAAAATAGTAATTGACACAACAGTCAATTAATAACAAAGTTTTTATGAATTATCACAACGCAACTTAAATTTCTATGGCAATTCGAAGTTAATAACGTATTTTTTATCATTTGAGCGAGGCTATAAAGTTGAGGATCTTTACTAATTTGTGGATTTTATGTATAATAGTCATTATTATTTATGCTTTGTTAGGAGTTATTTCATTTGGAAAGTCCTGAGGTCGAATCTCGAATAGGCAGTCCAATGCCGACACCTTATAGACTGACGCGAGTACTCTTTCTTGATGTATCAATTACTGTTATATCCTACCAGGTGTGGACACCTGCCTGAAGGTCCTCACGCTGATTATCCTCGAAAACAAAGTGGTGGTGCAATCGCGCGACTACAACGCGTTGTCAATGTCGGTGATGGCACTCGTGGCTATGCTGTATCCTCTGGAGTACATGTTTCCCGCCATCCCGCTTCTGCCCAGCTGCATGAGCTGTGCGGAGCAGCTGCTGCTGGCTCCGACACCCTTCCTGATTGGAATACCGGCTACGTTCCTCACTTATAAGAAGAACTTCAGGTAGGTGGGATAATAACTTTTTAGGCACTTATAACTTTGTATATTTTAATACCTATGTGCATACCGGCTACGACGACATAAGAAATACTTCAGGTACTTTTTAATTATAATCCCAACTAATATTATAAATGCGAAAGTAACTCTGTCTGTCTGTCTGTCTGTCTGTCTGTCTGTCTGTTACGCTTTCCCGCTTAAACCTCGCAACCGATTTTGATGAAAGGACAATGGGCAAAATGGTACCCGGCTCCAATAGATATGTGTCTAGTATCGTTTGAAAGGTCTTACCAAGATGAACAACTTTTACTATGACCACCAGCCTCAGATCTGGTTGTGTACGAAGATATACATACTTTTTTGCAGAATGGTACCCGGCTCCAATAGTTATGTTTGTAGTGTCATTTGAAAGGTCTTACCAAGACGAACAACATTTACTATGGCCACCAGCCTCAGACCTGGTTGGCCATTGTGGAAATCATTGGGGGAGGCCTATGTTCAAATGGACGTCCTATGGCTAAAATGATCATGATGATGATGATGAAAGCGAATAAAGGGCTAATAGCTTGGGTAGTTCATCGTAGGTATAATCCTTTCCTTTTCAATGCTTCTTTTAGTTATATTAATAGATTGTATTCATAATACATACTCGTATACATGGATGATTGTGTTATACTTTCATTATAATACTTAGTGGAATTACTGCTTTCAAAACGTGAATTAGAACTGGCCCCATAGCAGACATTTTCCTACATCTAAAGGCCTTTTAAAATATATATTGGATATGGCTATTGGAGCGGGTACCACTTTCCATACATTTGTGCCCATCATCCTTTGGCATAGAGATAGTTTGAGTCCCGGGAAAGAACATAGGATAGTTTTTATCCCGGTTTTTGAAACAGGGACGTGCGCGATAAAGTTTTTCTGTGACAGACAAAATACCACGCGGGCGAAGCCGCGGGCGGAAAGCTAGTTAAGAATAATTTTACTACAATAATACTTACTTAATGCCTCCCCAACCTGTCTAACCAGCGCGGCAACGCGTGGCGAGTGAAGGCCGAATCCTCTATTTGCCATAATAAATTAGAGGATCGCGCTCCCGCAGAGGAGACTAATGCCCATTTTCACCATCGATACCTAATTTTTAAGTGACCCTTATGAAAACAAAATTCCTGATAAGTGTTACCATAGGGGTCAAAAACGGGTTAAAAATTAGGGTTTGATGGTGAAAACGGGCATAAATGACCTGATGATGATGCTTATATGTTTGTATCTGAAAAACCCTGGACCCTAAAAAACTTCAAAGTAGGTTCTTTACCAGCTCACGGTTTCTGCCAAACAATCTTAGATTTTAATCAATTGTCTTTTTGAAGGTTACCTGATGATATATGGCTAGTGGACTTAGACGCGACAAAGCTCGTATGTCCCACTGGCCAAGACCAAGAACTGCCGCCACTACCGGAGCCTGAAGGCTCCGTATTGAAAAACCACCTCAAGCAGGTAAGATTTTAATATACTCTGTTGTTGCTTTCATTATCTCCATGTCGTACATAATATCTACTTTCTTAACATAATATCACATAATCTTTTTCTAATATGCACTTGTGGGCGCATTGTTCTCGATGTCGCTACGCTAAGCTGCTCTGTCCAGTATCTATGCATTCTTGATCTATACTCTAATACTTTTTTAGGTGTTTGTCATACATGTCAGTTTACATAATGGTCTAACGGTTAAGATAAACATGTATAATTTAATGGTTGCGAAATAAATATTAATACAAATATTATATTTATTTATCTTAACCCTCCTCTATCCAGTGTTGCCTCTCGCGAGAGCCGACTTGATAAGCTCACTAACATACTCCCTCACTTTCTCCTGTCGTCACTAGGCGGTGCATCTCATGGGAAGTGCCGGAACTGGTGTAAATATTACTACTCTATTTTTACAATGCACACTTTGACTTTTATTCACTCATACTTGTTACCAACTCGCTCCAGTTATAATGATATTTATGTATATAATTTCACATACTCGCTCTTCTAAATAACGTTTTTTCAATATATTTGATGGTTTTAATATTTTTGAATCGCAAAAGGTTATTAGAAAGGCGAGTATGGGGATATACCCTGACTGAAATAAGTGTTAACATTACTTAGGTACACTTGACATTTCTCATACATACTGGTACCATCTCATGATTATATGAAACTATAATAACACGATTTCAGTCACAATATTATTATCGCTGAGTGCAGCATGTCGGATGACTTGTGTTGTGGTGCTGATTTATTTATTGACGCTTCTGTTGAGGTGGAGAGTGGTAATGCTTGGAGTTATTGTACTCGTGTTTGGAATGTAGTGCATTTTGTTGGTTTACTTTACTAAATATACCGTAGTTATTTGTATATACAACTTAAATGCAAATATATAAATATTACAATAAATAGTTTAGTGGAGGGTAAATTAAATAATATGCAGGTAATAATATATTTATTATATTAAGCGCTTCACGATTTATTCATTTATTTATTTTAATGAATTAATTATTTTCACTAAGTTTTGAACTTTTAATCAAGTTTTTAGCAATGCAGCCAGAATAATGATCTAACTACGCTATAAATGAGCTTTATCCAGTTATTTAGAAATATTTTTGGTTATGGTTTTTGACAAATATTTTCTCCTATTTTCGACAGGCTCTGAACAGCCTGACCAACACCTCTGCGGAACAAGCGAATGCTCTTCTGATGCCTTCTAGAAGAGACAGTGTGGGGGGCGCTACGCTAAAGTAAGTTTGATCAGTTGTACCTATTATTCGTGTCGAAAGTGTCTTCGTTTAGACACCCCGTATCCGTATACTTAATATTCCTCGTACATGCCCCGCCCGTAAATTGGACACAATTACCAGGTCGTGCCTGACATTTATTTATTGTCCTACTAAATAAATAAATACGCTTCGTTTGCTCTGTTCGCAACCCTCCGTGTAATTCAGAAGTAGCAATTTATTTATTTATGATGATTATGAACGTGAGAAATTAGATGAAAGAAGATTCAAATGATGTAAAGAAAACTAATTTTTATAAAGACAAATGATATTGATATACAATCTATCAAAAGCCTCTATGATTTGAAAATTGACTGAAAACGTTTTAAGTTTCGTTCTTTGAGTGAGCAGTTGATACGTAGCGAATGATGCGTGCGGTTGCATACATACATTTCGCTGTTAACTCGACCTTGACAACTAGCGGGCAGTCGACCACTGATAGTTCTCCTAATGGAAACACAGCTTAAGGGCAGATTTGTCAATCGTCGGATAACTTTTAACTGAAGAATAAGTTTGGCACATTCACAGTTTCTATATGGGAAATATGTCAAAATGACAAGTTTATTCTTCAGATAAAAGATATTTAACGATTGAAAAATCAGCCCTAAGGCTCAGTTGCACCATCTTATTAAAATTTTAACTTTAACAAACGTTAAAAATCCGTCAAACTCCATTTAAAAACACCGGCTATACACACACACACACATACACACACATGATTATAAAATGTTCTGTAAAATCGCTCCTATTCATATCACCTTCATGTTATTTTATGTTACCAGCTGAAATTTCCATGTTATAGTCCTAGCATGTAAAACTTAAATATTTCTATGTTAGCCCACAAATGTCGAGGAATCACTGACACTGAAAATACAGTATTTTTTACTAGTTTCGGTGTCAGGGTTCACCCCTTGTTAGATCCAAATGTTTTATTGAATAAATTTATTTATTATTATTATTTTATTTCAAAGATTCTATCTTTCTCCATCTTAAAGACTTATAGTTACGGTCAAAGTAAGTTGGTGCAACTCAAGTGTAATTAATGTGATAAACAAATGAGCAATCTCTTACCAGAGTGCAACAAGCGTCGTACCGCGCTGCGGACGGCGCGTGGCCGCACAGCACGCCCGAGAGCCGCCGCGTGTCCGTGGGCAGCGCGGGCGCGGCCGGGCCCGCCAGCGCCGGACACACGCCCACGCGCCTGTCGCTGGCCTCGCCGCACCAGCCGCAGCCCTTCAACCCGCTCATATACGGCAACGACGTCGACTCCGTCGATGTGGCCACGCGCGTCGCTATGGTGAGCTTACAAAACTACAGGCGCTTCCACACGACACGCACCTGTCGCTAGCCTCGCCGCACCAGCCGCAGCCCTTCAACCCGCTCATATACGGCAACGACGTCGACTCGGTCGACGTGGCCACGCGCGTCGCTATGGTGAGCTCCCAACACTACAGGCGCTTCCACACGACACGCGCCTGTCGCTGGCCTCGCCGCACCAGCCGCAGCCCTTCAACCCGCTCATATACGACGTCGACTCGGTCGATGTGGCCACGTGAGTCGCTATGGTGGGCTCACAACACTACAAGCGCTGCCACACGCCCACGCGTCTGTCGCTGGCCTCGCCGCACCAGCCGCAGCCCTTCAACCCGCTCATCTACGGCAACGACGTCGACTCGGTCGACGTGGCCACGCGCGTCGCTATGGTGAGCTCACAACACTACAGGCGCTTCCACACGACACGCGCCTGTCGCTGGCCTCGCCGCACCAGCCGCAGCCCTTCAACCCGCTCATATACGGCAACGACGTCGACTCCGTCGATGTGGCTACGCGCGTCGCTATGGTAAGCTTTTCATAATCATTTCAGCTACATGACGTGCCGATCATAGGCTTCCCCCAATGATTTCCAGATTGGCCGGATAACAGCGGCCTGCATCCAGCACCTTCTTGCAATCTTTACGAGGTCAACATCTATCCATCTCGTGCGTAAATGGTAAGCTCACGTGCTCACTCCTAATAGTCTTCTGTAACGTGTAACCATTGTCACAGCCAATGAGGGCTATCGTTTTTATACTTAACAGTTGGCACCGCTTTTGGCCATTGGCAGGACCTTACCCTATAGTGGCGCCATCTTGATGAGTGCAAATGCGATAGTCCTCCTACCACTTTAGCGCTCACCAGTTGGTGCCACTGTCTTCGCTACTAGCAAGTGACAGGACCTTACTCTACAGTGGCGCTAACTGGTGAGCGCTAAAACGATAGCCCTCATTGGTTATGACGTCTATAGTTACACAATGAGTTGACATACTAAAAATTATAACACTACAACTGATTTTCCATTATGTATATCTATAGACTATAATTAGATTGTATTTTGTTGCAGGTCCGTTTCTTCAACTCACAAAATATCCTGGCGAATTTTATGGAACACACGCGAACACTGCGTCTTTATCCCCGGCCTGTGGTGGCTTTCCAAATCAACAGCTTTCTAAGGTCAAGACCGAGAACTACATCTTTCTTGAATAAATTCGCCAGGACACAGGTAACGTGCAAGCTCTATCTATTTTGTTATTCTCTATCATACATTTTAATTTTAGTCAACCGTCTTTAATCAGAAATCATCTTTATGTGCAGGCAGTAGAGTTCTTAGCTGAGTGGTCACTCACGCCTTGCAACGTGGCATTCCTTCGGGTGCAGACGGGTGTATTCGACCCGCGGCAGATCGGTGACAAGCCCAAGTGGTTCGCTGACCAACTACAGCCGATCCGATTTGCGGTCTGGGACGATGGAAGCTCGCTCAATGGCGCTTTGAGGCAGTTGCAACGGCAAGAAAACCAACCTACAGGTAAATATTCTGCTAAACCCATCCCGTTGTTGAAGGTCCCAGTTTTAGATTCCTTTGTTAATTTTGACACTTGCATTTTGGAGCTTAAAATGACATTTTGAAGACTGGGTGTTTTCATTAAGACCTTTGTTTTGTTTTCAGATGAGAGTGGTTCAGACTCAGATGCCGCGGAAAGTACAAGCTCGTCATATTCGTCTCTGAGTGACTTTGTATCAGAAATGGTCTCGTCAGATCTGTCACCAGGTATTAAATACTATTCAGTTTTATACTGTGTCTTACTTTAAGCAATAAGCATCTTAATAATTATGTTTTATTTGTTTTAAGGTGGTGGAAATGCTCATCAGCATGTGATTGGAGAAACGTATAGTGCTGTTGTTCAAGTTCCAATGACATTATCATCATCGTTGGATCCTAGAACGGTAATCAATTTATTTAGTCACTAAAGCCTCTAAACCCGTTACTCTGGCCATTAAGTTACTCTAAATCACACCATCACATAACACAGTGGTTCCCAAACTTATTTAGTCTACTGCCCACTTTGAGAATAAATTATTTTTTAGCGCCCCCCATTTTTGTAGTCAAGAGTCGAGCTCAGTCAATGTCTAAGAGTCCTCCTAGTAGATGACGCCTCCCAAGCCTCTACACAACGTCCCGATTTTTTTTCTGGGTCTCTTACCGCCCCCCTTTAAGCCTGCAGCGCCCACAAGGGGGCGTTATCGCCCACTTTGGGAAAGACTGACATAACACAATGTTAATGCTTTCCTGATTTTAATTCTCGTTCCTCGCATTTTGGAGAAGTAAGTTCTCACACTGCAGTTAACTGAGCTAGCGTAATTACGCAGTGGCCATGTAAACAGTCATTGATAGGGGCTTGTATCCATCGCCTTCGTGCTACCTTTATGAGGTCGTCGGTCCACCTTGTGGGTAAACATCCTACGATATGCTTTTCGGTCATTATGGAAACCATTTTTTTTTTTTTACAATTTCACACAGCGCCAGCTAGCCCCAAAGTAAGCAACTTAATGCTTGTGTTATGGGTGCTAGCTTAACGGATATACTACTTATATACTTTTTTTTTAAATACATACATATTATACATAGTAACACCCAGACCCGTCACAGAAATTAAAATTCATCATTTCAATTTCTGCCCGGCCGGGAATCGAACCCGGGACCTCTCGGCATAGTAGTCCGCTCTGAACCACTACACCAAACGGCCGACGGCCGACCATTGGGGGAGTCTTATGGCTGAAATAATGATGATGAAGTCATTTCTTTTTTTGCAATTTTGAAAATAAATTACTTTTATGCCTAATATAAATTCATTGTCCAGGTGTACAGTCCGCCGTCATCGTTAATGTTCGGCGAGGGCTCGGAAGCGGCGCCGGCGCAGGGCCGCGAGTCCACGTCGCCCTCGCCCTCCGCCTCCAGCTCCGAGCATAGCGACCTGTCCGATGACGAAGCCGCCGCAGAACCGAGACACGCGGACGCTATGCACGCCACGCCTGTTAAGAAGAGCGTAAGTTTTTTAAAACTTAGGTATGAATCTCAACTCATCACCAACCAGGTGTACAGCCCGCCGTCCTCGTTAATGTTCGGTGAGGGCTCGGAAGCGGCGCCGGCGCAGGGCCGCGAGTCCACGTCGAATGACGAAGCCGCCGCCATATGCACGCCACGCCTGTTAAGAAGAGCGTAAGTTTCTTAAACTTAGGTATGAATCAACTCATCATTAACCAGGTGTACAGCCCGTCTTCCCTAAGCGACAGCGCACTAAGCGACTAGATGCTGCGACTTGTCGCCCAGTGTGCGCTGTCGCTAATGTTCGGCGAGGGCTCGGAGGCGGCGCCGGCGCAGGGCCGCCTCCGAGCTCTGAGCACAGCGACCTGTCCGATGACGAAGCCGCCGCAGAGCCGAGGCACGCGGACGCTATGCACGCCACGCCTGTTAAGAAGAGCGTAAGTTTTTAAAACTTAAGTATGAATGAACTCTTACAACCAGGTGTACAGCCCGTTTTCCCTAAGCGACAGCGCACACTGGGCGACTAGACGCTGCGACTTGTCGCCCAGTGTGTGGTGTCGCTAATGTTCGGCGAGGGCTCGGAGGCCGAGCATAGTGACCTGTCCGATGACGACGCGGACGCCACGCCTGTTAAGAAGAGCGTAAGTCTTACGCGCCAAGTCTTTTTTATACATCTTTAGGTAGGTATTTATTAGGTAGATCACGTGACTTTGAAGAAGAACTCAGGTCACAGTTACACGCGACCTTAAATCATGCGACCATGGAAAATAACGTAAGCCTCTTTATGTAGCAAATTCGATGATGTTACTTTCGAGCAGAGTTGCTTATTAGGGGAGACCTAGGAGAGTTGTGACAATTTTTACTTTAGGGTCCATATCTTGCTGAAAAAACATTCCACAGCTATGAATCATACAAATTAATGTAGCGACGTTCCTTCTGTTTTCAAAACAATCACCAAAGTTAACTAAAGTTAGGGTTTCTAAGAAAATCACCAAAATCTTAGACCACTCCCTCTGTCACAACTCTCCTAGCACCGAGGTAAGTTGTGACAGGTACCGAGGTGAGTTGTGACAGCATTGTATTTCATCTATTAGATATAAAAATAACATAATATTTAGTCAAATATGATTGCTAAAGCAAAAAAGTACTTTAATCATCCTTTAGTACCAATTACAACAAATAGTTATATGATGTCGTTACACAGATTGAGCCACATTTCTCCAGCTTTCATTTTTCTCCCACGACACTGGATTTTTTAATTATATTTTTAGCTAATATAGCCACATAATATATTTTCTTCCTCTTCTGTAAAAATAAAATAGTCGTGATGGTATAATCCATAGACGGAGCTTCGCCTTCTGGGTTTACTTGTTAAGCCTCATTCTTCTTAATATTATTATATCTTGACAAGTTTACATTGTAAGAGGTCGCAGCATAAGATATTATCTTAAACTTTAACCCTTTAACCTAATCACTTCATAAGCCAGGTCCTAGATTTCGACTCTAGCAAGCAGTTCCTCTATATGGCTTTCATGTATAGTTATTAGGCATTCTGAATAAAAAAAGTAGCAGCATGCAATTATACAAATTATGAACCTACTAACACACAGAAAAACATCTAAAAACATTGTGGAAATGGCCCATCAGAAAAAAATAGTAAGCTAGGAGAGTTGTGACAGGCTGTCACAACTCTCCTAGGTGTTTAAAATGACGACTTGGTTCGAATAATATTTTTTATTTTCTAAACACGATGCGCACACAAAAGATCAATGCTACATTTTGAGACCTGAATAACCATGCAACTTGAGAAAAAATAACACAACAGTGCACATATACTAAAACATGATATAAATTGAAATAAAATTTTGAAGAAAAACTTACTTTTCGCATTTTTTTGTACACAGACGTCATATTTACGCAACTGCGCCTCTTGCGCCGCCCGCAGGTACTTACTCAAGAAGAGCGTCTTAAAAGCGACAAACAAGCGTTTTTACCAGCTTTCTAACTATATTAAGTAAGGAGAAATCGTCCTTGTCACAACTCACCTCTGTCACAACTCTCCTAGGTCTCCCCTATAAATCTATCTAGCGTTCAACTCAGTCAGTGTCTGAGGTATGGAAGCGGCACGGGAGGGGTGAAATTGACGTATAGATGACCCACGCTGAACTGTCCCACCAAACTCAATGACAGGGGGGCGCTACCATCGTTCAACTATATGGTTTCCAACATGGCAAAAATCTGAACCAGCGATCCGGTATTGACAGTGGCGCCCCACTGTCAATGTCATCGACAGAACAGTCCAGTATTTTGGAACTATATTAAGACGTGATAGAGCATACAAATCTGAAGTCTCGCTGACATTTGACCGTCACAAAACAAAAACACCCTCCTGTGCCGCTGCCATACCTCACGCACTGACTTAAGCGTTAAAAATGTAATCACGTGACCTTGGAGAAAGATGTAAGTCAGTTTATTACGCGCCAAATAAGATTATGCTACTTTGGATCAGAGTGTAAGTTGCTTATTAGATACTACATTAGTCACCTCGTTACACGCCGAATAGCATCACGTGACCTTGGAGAAGGGTGTAAGTTAGTCACTTTTCACGCGCCAAATTAGATTACAATTTACATCACCTTGTAGAAGGGTTTAAATCACTTAAATACGCACTAATTTAGGCTAATTACGCACTAATTTATGCAATGTGACCCTGGAGAATTGCGTATAAAGTAACTTTACGCGCTATCAGATCACGTAACATTGGAGAAGATTACGTGTGAGTTGCTTAAATGCCACATAAGATCTAGATTAGGTAGCGATTAGGTTTGATGCGTAACACACATCAAATTATCACCTTAGCCCTACCCTTAAAGCCTAAAAGTTTTAAACCTTTGTTTGTCACCTGTCATCCGCTTTGCAATGGAGGGAAGTCGAACCTTAATTTCGAACTCCTCCTATGTTCTTCTGATTAATTTCGTTGCGGGTTCAATGACAGTTTAACTTTCCCCCGGGACAAACTTGACCTTCATTGGTTGGGTTTTTGTGGCGGTCAAGCTGTAGATCCTGGCTACACAGGAGTTGCAGTGGTGGGAATAGTCCCGTTCGTTTTTACCCTTAAAGCCTCAATCACGCAACTTAACATAGTACGGTGGTGAGCCGCCGACAGCGCCAGGACCATCGTTAAGTTTAGACTGATATGATGGGGCCCGTTTTTAAAAAGCGAATTAATTGACGTTAATTTCCTTTAGAAATATTTTAACGTTAATATGATTCACTAAGTAGAATAGCGCTATAGGCGTCCGCTAGTACCTACCGCCCGCATTGTATAGGATACCGACAGCTACAGTTTACTGCGGGAATCGGACTCGAACTCGAACTCAACGATGACGCCAGCACCAGCGTTAAGCTTTAGACTGATGATTGATGTAGCCCGTTTTTAAAAAGCTAATTGATGCTAATTTCATTTAGTAAAATATACGTTAGCTAAGTAGAATAGCGCTATATTAGGCGACTGAAAATTGTACAGGATACCGACCAGCGGCAGCTTCGGGCGTGAGTCAGACTCGAACTCGAAGACAGCGCGCCGCCGCCGACAGCGCTAGCACCAGCGTTAAGCTTAGACCAATGATTGATATGACCCGTTTCTAAAAAGCTAAACAATTGATGCTAGTTTCATTTTAGCAATATTTTAACATAAATAGGATTAGCTAAGTAGAATAGCGCTATAGGCGACCGCATTGTACAGGACACCGACAGCGGCAGCTTCGGGCGCGAGTCGGACTCAAACTCGACGACGACGCCCAAGACGGTGGTGAGCCGCCAGCGCGCCGCGGCCGACAGCACCAGCACCAGCGACTCGGACCGCGCGCTCACGCCCTCGCACCACTCCCTGCCGCCGCACCAAGCCCATGTCAAGGTGCACACGCCATTCCAATGTAGTTCGCACTCCGCACTATACCTATTCGCTTTTTGGGAAAAACATTTGTACCAAAATGTAAAACAAAATATCTATCCAACTGTCTGTATCCGATTTCGTAAATGATGAAAAGTTGACAAATAAGTACTTTTGGATTGTTTTTCACTTCTGTAAGAATTGAAGTTCTATTAAATCATTGGAATAATAAAAGTCCTTTCTAAAGCTGGTATCATAATGGATAATATTAAAAATATTGAAATGCGTTACATACCTATGATGCCTTTGTGAATGCCCTTCTAACCCTCCATAACACAAGAATTTAAGTCCCTAATCCGACCGCAGTTATGATACTCCGATACTGCCGAAACTCGATCTAGCAAGGCTAATTTTTAACGTGAGAAAGAATGTAAACATTTGAAACTTTTAATATTGTTGTTCGTATTGAACCCGTAGTTCTAAAACTTTTAAACATTTTCTATATTTTATACTTCTAGAGCACTAGCAGCGGCGTCTCGCGACAAGCTTCCCAGAGTTCTCTTCTAGAGCAGTTCGCAGCGCAAGCCAAGGAGCTGGTACGAGAAACCACTCGCCAGAGTAGCCAGGAAGGCTTACTGGCCCATATGGACAAGGTACATAAACATATTTCTTATAAGCACTTATTAAAACATGACACCTTTTATCGGGGTGGGATTCTGATTTAATTTTAACTGTGTATCTTTTATTACAAAACGAAGAAAGGAAAAGTGACAGAGGGGGACGAAAAGAAAATGTTTGCTCCTTTCGGTCAGGTACATCACGAGTGAACGCTTGCATAGCAGGATGATATTTTATCATTATAGTTTTTATTTATTACGCATAGCAACAACCCAACGTAGCAACCATTAGATTAAACACCCACTAAAATATTATTCTATTTGAAAACTGGCTAGAGTTTTAAATTGCGAGAATGCGTTGTGGAATTCTCTAAATAAATATCGTACTTACTTAGAATTCATAAGTAGCAGTTAAGTATTGTATTTGTAAATAAATTGTCTTCATAAAGACAATCTGCTTGATCTATGATCGATTCATCAAACCTACTTAAAATAACTTGAATTATGCAAATTCATGAATGTATTTGAAACGTTTTCTTGAGCTTCTATAAAGCCTTTTTACTCATACTTAGGTTAGGAAGTTTTATGCAACACGGTGCTGAATCACTGCTAAGCTCGTTATTTCGAAATGACAAATTAAATTGCTTTTAGTCGCTTAGGCCCGGTTTTTTGATTCGTAGTTAAAATAACCAATGGTCAAATTTGGCAGATGTCAAATGACAATTGGTTAAATATCAGAAAAAAATGTTTTTCGAACAATGGTTAGCTTGAATTTTAGTACATTTTTTAACTATTAGTTAACATTTTGTTAATATTTAACCATTAGTAGCAAAATTTAACAATTTGTTATTTTAACTATGAATCAAAAAACTGGGCCTTAGAATGAGAGTTCAACTTTAGCACCCATGATACGCGAAGCTAAACACATAGTTTAGTTATCACTCTCTCACTAGAATTTTTCTCTCTTCAAGCAATAAGTACGCTAGTGTGATTCAAAAACTTTCATTGTCTGATTGTTTGAATTTATTTGTGTAGCTTACACTTCACGCCAAAAAAGCCGCAGAAGAAGCGTCAAAAAGTATGCAAGAAGCATCTAAATCCGCCTTAGAAGCAAGCAAGACGGCAACGGCGGTCAGCAAAAACACGTTCGAAGATCTAACTTACGTGGGAAAATCAACTTTCGGAGACCTGACTAAAAGTGCTAAAGAAGCTGCTGCTAAGAAAGGTCTGCTGATGAAGGTAAGAAAATTAGACTATCCCTAGAATATTAACATGAGAACCAGTTGTAATTTCCTGAGACAAATATTGATGCGTTTGTTTACTTGATGAACACCGTCACTTTTGCGTTTTAACCAGGAAAGCGTCTGTTCTAATAATTCACACATTTACTCATTACAATAGATTCGTTTTCACGAGCAGTCGAGCAGAAGTTATAACGTCCTTAATGGCGTCCTTAACGTTATACTTAGTATATTTCCCAAAAATAAACAAACCACTACCAATTTTTATCCTTATTGAAAACTGAGTTTTCGGGACTACTGAAGATGCCTTGGAATTACTGCTTAGTGACAAATACCTAATGAAACAGGGTTTTATACGTATTAAGTTTTTTGTTGTTAGGGTGAGAGCCAAGACTCTACGGGCAGTGCGACCTCGCGGCGCGACTCGACGGCTCTCCAGACCACCAACCTGCTGACGGCCACACACCGAGACTTCTTCTCCAACATCAGTTCTGATCTGAATGGCCTGGCTGCTTCCACTTCCAGCATGTTCAGCGACTTCTTTGGTTCTAAAGGTATTATTTGATAGTTGTATTTCTGCTACTTATTTAAGAAAAGGGTGATGTCAATTTCAGAATAGCATTTTTGTTGTAGTGTTAGTGTATATTTCTGTATTGAGCTACACGTTCCCGACTTAAAAAATGAAATGATAAAGTCGACACGAAAATTTACTTTTCGGAAATTACGTCATATCGAACGCCAGGGCCACCTGTGGGTGCTTGACGGAGCCTATGACGTAGAAGCCTATGAAGCTCAGTCTTGTGGCAGTAACTGAATAGTCAACACGCCTTTAGAAACTGTAGCGCGTCCTATAATGTGTTTGAAATAAACACTTTTACGTATCGAGACTTAAGTTTAGATATGCGTATCAAGATTTAGCAATTCGCTTATCAAATGGCAATGCCAGATTTTGTATGGAAGGTGGCGTCTTTTTTTTTTCGCGCGGCCATCGACCAAACTTTATTTTTTGATTACAAAATAGTGTAATAAACCAAACTTACTATGGCATGTATACCTCTAAACTCAGTCTGAACTGAGTTACGAGCATTAGAAGTTTGATGATTTTCATACTACATTTGCTTTTTGCGAGCAAGTTTTGTAAGAAATTGCAAAAAAATATTGCGCTATTTTTTATTGCGCTGATTCTGCTGCATACTGATGTCTGGAGCCTTTAATGGATGGTATTGTTTGTTCACACATACAATGTCACTATTTTGTTGCAATTTCTTACAAAACTTACGCGCAAAAAGCAAATCTAGTATGAAAATCATCAAACTTCTAATGCTCGTAACTCAGTTCAGACTGAGTTTAGAGGTATACATGTCATAGTAAGTTTGGTTTATTACACTATTTTGTAATCAAAAAACAAAGTTTGGTAGATGGCCGCGCGAAAAAAAAAGACGCCAATTTCCGGCATTGTCTTTTAACAGGCAAGCAAGTAAAGCCAGCCGAAAGCCCCCGCTCTGCTCCGCCGGGCCCGCAAGCGTCGACACCTCTATCGGCGACGTTCGGGCCCTTCTCTCAAGGAGCGCGGGGCTTGGTGCAGCGCACGCCGCTTATACGACACGCCCCGCCCACTACCGCGTCATCACCGCCTGCCACTAGACCTTCGGCTAATTCCGAAAACCAGGCCTTCCTCAATGATGTGAGTATATCACTTTCATCGGTGAGATATTCTCGTTATTCTTAAGCCACGCCCACTGCATCTTCAGCTGCTTCTGGTAATGTCGGCCGTTTGGTGTAGTGGTTCGAAACGGACTACTATTCCGGAGGTTGCGCGTTCGATTCCCGCACATTACAAACATTTGTGTGCATGAACATATTTGTTTGTATTGGACTGGGTGTTTTCTACGTATAATATGTATGTATTTACAAAAAAAAAAAGAATTTAAGTATGTTTATATCCGTTGTCTAGTACCCATAGTACAAGCTTTGCTTAGTTTGGGACTAGAAGCGCAGTGTAAAATGTCCAAGGATATTTATAATGGGTGGAAAAGTCCCTGGAACTGGATTTAAGCCGCCGGTATCGCAAGCGTCGACACCGCTATTACGCCGAAAGCCTGGATTGGGATGGCTGATATACATGAACTGCATTGACATTTTACATTCTTCATTCCATTGCATAAATGTATTTTGACCGTGAATTTTTCTTGTTAGTTGGTGCAACACGTGTTAGAAGGCGAGGGCGTCGGGTGGCTGAAACTTAATCGTCTAAAGAAGTTGATGGAAGACGAGTCCTACCGCAACATGGTGCTAAGCAAGCTGAATAGAAACTTTAATAGGAAAGCCACGCCGAACGACAAGGTTGATGACGTGGTAAGTGTTTTGTGGCTAGTATTAGATAGAATACTACAATAATGTATTTACAGCGAGATTAAAAAAGTTATCACTCAGCCAAGTACCACACATGGCTTGACATATGCGACATACTTCTCATAATATTTTTAAACTTATTCGTTACCGCCTGTATAGAACTAATAAAGCATAGATTTTTATCACAAGGAATATCATCGACGTAAAATCAACTCATATGTGATCCTCTTAATTAATTCCACCAAAAATTCCAGTTCGTCAGCAAGCCCGTCTGGAAAGGGATGCTCAAAGTTCTCCAAGCTGTCGTCCACGGTCTCGAACACACATACTCTAACTTCGGCCTAGGCGGCATGGCGTCAGTGTTCCAACTTGCAGAGATGGCTCACACGCACTACTGGAGCAAAGAGCTGGCAGGACTTGAACATGGCGGGCTGGCTGGTCTCGGGGACCATTATGGAAGGCACGAGCTGGAGACGCCGTCAACCTCGCCGTCGTCTAGGAAGAGCTCGCAGACAGGTATAGTCAAACTTCGGACTCATGGCGCCATGGCGTCAGTGTTCCAACTTGCAGAGATGGCTCACACGCACTACTGGAGCAAAGAGCTGGCAGGACTTGAACATGGCGGGCTGGCTGGTCTCGGGGACCATTATGGAAGGCACGAGCTGGAGACGCCGTCAACCTCGCCGTCGTCTAGGAAGAGCTCGCAGACAGGTATAGTCAAACTTCGGACTCATGGCGCCATGGCGTCAGTGTTCCAACTTGCAGAGATGGCTCACACGCACTACTGGAGCAAAGAGCTGGCAGGACTTGAACATGGCGGGCTGGCCGGCCTCGGGGACCATTATGGAAGGCACGAGCTGGAGACGCCGTCAACCTCGCCGTCATCTAGGAAGAGCTCCCAGACAGGTATAGTCAAACTTCGGACTCATGGCGGCATGGCGTCGGTGTCCCAATTAGCAGAAATGGCTCACACGCTCTACTGGAGCAAGGAGGTAGCCGGACTCGAGCACGGCAGGCTGGCCGGGCTCGGCAACCACTATGGGAGGCATGAGCTGGAGACGCCGTCAACCTCGCCCTCGTCTAGGAGGATCTCGCAGACAGGTATTACAAAGTTCAAATGGCAGAAGTCGAGTGACGACCACGGAACGTAATGCAGGCAGGCCCCACTCGGTGGACCAATAATCTAGTGAAAGTCGAGGAAAGCATCTGGATGCGAATAGCGCATAACTGGTTGTGGAGATACGTGGGAGAGGCTATTGTCCAGCGATTGCGCCTGATCCAAATAATCGAGTTCAAATTCACTTGAATATTTTGTTTTTCTCATTTTTATTTTAAAAGCGAATTGATAATATTGTATTAATTTGTTGTTTTGTATTTGGTTTAGATGTCCCTATAGTGAACTACCCCGAAATGGATTCGAACGACACACAGAGCACCACAGAGATGTTCAAAGACATGTTGAACCAAAAGAGAAATCTTCTGTTCAGCAAGTTGACATCCTTCGAGTCCGATGTGAGTATTCTTATTAAATTTACACAAATTATTGTTGTGTAACTGTTGCATGGTAATTAATTTGGTTTATACATGTGTATTGATGTTCAAAGTGTATACCATTCTCTTGAGCATGAACGCAGTGTCCTCACTATGTGTATTCTTATGCTCACTTATTTTTAATAATACCTATTGCTGGTACCTACTTAATATTACTAACGTTTATTTTATTGCAAAAATATATAAATTCTTCCGTAATTTTAATTGCCTTTAATGACAATCTTAAGCTATTTATTCGAACTAAATTATGTAATTGTCTGTACAATACATTTAAATTATTTTACTAAAAACTATTCTGTATAAATGTATACCATAAAAAATATTTATATTTATGATGTTGCATGATATATTTTCTAAATATTGTATCCAAATTCCATATGATTTGCTGCTATTCTTCCAAAGTGGCAGCATGCACCTATGACTCTTGATAACTTATGTGTTTTGAAGTCGTTGTCTCCCCTATTTCCGAGGAGCTGATGTCCATTCAACGGTTGAGTAAAAAGTATGGCTTGAAAATAAATTGGTACTAATAATTCAGTCGCGTTAGTAAAAGTATTTAATTACTGAAATTCCTCGCTATTCAAAATTAACACTTATTCGATTCGGATAAAGTCGGGTTTAGTAGAGCCATCCGGCAATGTGTAAAGGGCCCTTTGTGCGTGGCAGGCCGCGCCCTCGTCGGACTGCTCGGCCGACGAGAGCGGCTCGATCACCACCAACCGAGCCAATCTGTACGACCACCGCGCCTCGTTTAAGTCCAACCTCTCTGACACTGATGTCATGTTCCTCAATGTAAGTCCTAGTGCGTGTCGTGTCCTAGCTTACACCCATACCACAACGACGATCTGCCCATCGGAACGAAGATATAGAAGTAGCAATGACCCTTGTCGATGATGCTCCCGAAAATCATACGCTGTGTCAGCATATTTTGACAAGGTTTTAAGGGTAACTTAGAATATCGTTATTTTGTATCGATTATTATAGTTCGATTGTGCAAAAATCGCTTCTATATCCAACTATTACTACAATGGGTATATCGCTCGTCGGGTGCTGACATAATTATTAAGTCAATTTATACTATTAATCAAGTGTTTTATGCAATTTTTTTCTTGGTACATAATTATTTACCGAGAAGAATATAAAGCTAATAAATACTAGATCAGAGTATAAATTGATATAAATAAGTCACCCATCAAATATGTAGAACAAATGACAGCTATTTGTTGTGTGATTGTGCCTTAGTCCCCTACCGTAGTTACTGTCCGCTTATGCAATCGACAAATGGCCATACAAATTGGCAATATTTTTTGGAAAACAAAAATCACACAGGCTATTTGTCTAATGTAAATTAGTCTTGCATGGTAATTGATGCCTTCTCTGATATAAATGTAAATGATGTTGTCAATAATTATCCGTAAGTAAAGTTCATTTACAAACATACATTACTAATACAAAAACACAAACCATATCCCGACTGTAAGCAAAATAATAATGGAACATCCGACAAAGTATTCAACTTTGTACAATAGCCTGTAAATAAACAATAACATTTAATTGGCGGCGACAGTAACATAATCATCATTACAAACACGCTAATACTTTGCACGTAGTTGCTATTACTATGTAGAACTTATTTTTTAAAGAAATACGCTTCAATTCAGGTTGGCCGGGGTGCAAATGCTTCTGGAAAACCTCGCGCAGCCAGTGTATTCTCTTCCAAGTCCTCGCTCAGTGGGTATAGACCACCTGTGGGTGTTCCCACCACGTCACCTCTCACTTCACCCGATACAGCAAGGACTTATCTCTACCAAGGACTTATTGGTAAATAATTAATTGGCAATTACACTCAAACGATTCTATAAAAAAGAAACAATTACTTGACTGTGTACTTCCTTTATAGGGAAAGAGAGGTCGAATTTATGGGACCAAATGCAGTTTTGGGAAGACTCGTTTTTGGACGCGGTGAGCCAAGAAAGGGACATGATTGGCATGGACCAAGGTGCTAACGAAATGATGGAGCGGTACAAATGTCTGAGCGAGACGGAAAGAAAACGTCTCGAGCATGAGGAGGACAGACTTCTGTCAACTGCGCTGTACAACTTGACGGCAGCGTTGGTGTTGTTCGGAGTCGAACCTGACATAGTGCGGAATAAAGTCCGTCGGTTGCTCGCAAAGAGTCATATTGGACTGGTATACAGTCAAGAAGTTAATCATCTTCTCGATGTTGTGCATACTTTGGTAAGTCTTTTGATAAAACCTCTTTCAAACTCTTCTTGTCACATTATAACTGGGCACGCCCTGTAATGTGTTAAGGCTTTGATAATATTCCATCACTGTCTACAGTTGTATATTTTTTGATCACGCCTCTAATTACAGCACGGCAATGACATCGAGTTAAAGCCGCTTGGCTCGCGGCAGCTGCGGCGAGCGTCATTCACGGTGCATGAGGGTGACGCCAGCGGAGAGCTGCGGTTCATTGAAGTGCGAGACGACGGCCTCGTGCTGCGTTCCACGCAAGGTACGCCATACTATGTGCCTCGTATAGTTAGCCTTACGAAGCCACTTGCTATGATACTGTTTGGTGGCAATAGTGGCGCGCGTTGTTCACGATGAACCAAATCCCACGAGGCCGAATAGCCCTACAATGGCGCTCGATTACAGTGCACGAGAGCGACGCTTACATGTTATCTAGCTGCGTTATGCCGCGTCTACGCATTTGGACTAAGGCTTTGGGTTACCAGAGAATGATAAGCGTAGATGGATGGTTTTGTATTGTATCCCTGTAGCTTTCACATCAATCAAAATAAACAATAATTATTAACATTTCCACACTGCATAGGAATATGGATACTGAGCTTCAGAGGACTAAAGATGCTTTTACTTCTCTTGGAACTTAACAACTATCTTCTTATTTTCAGGTACCATCATAGAACGTTGGTGGTACGAGCGGCTGGTGAACATGACGTACAGTCCAAAAATACGAGTTTTGTGCCTTTGGAGGAAGAATGGCGGTCAGACGCAACTTCATAAATATTACACCAAAAAGGTAAAGTTTCTACTTTTATCTTGTGCTAAATATATGATTGTATTATGTGGTTTTCACCACAGTAGTCCAGCGGTGGTGGGGTTCGAATCTACGTTCCTCTGATCTCGCGTCTGCCATGCCAGTCCGATACTGACACCGTTGGGCTATTGTCGCTACTAAATTACCTGATAATGATGGTACTTGTGATTGTTTCCAGTGCAAAGCGCTGTACTACTGCATCAAAGAGGCCATGGAGAAGAGCGGCCGGCGGCAGGACGCGGCCGAGCTCGGCGGGGAGTTCCCCATACAGGACTGCGCCTCGGGCGAGGGCGGCCTCATACAGGTGCCGCATTTACAACTTTATTGCCTTGATTTAAGGTCGAAAATCAATAAACAACTAACTTGCTAGGATCGACTTAAAGTCTAAAAGAAAAAAAATCCGTTGCACATTTTCCTAATCATCCACCAAATTATTCTGAAGTGGTTATGACGAATATTCATACATTATTTTAACTTTCAAAGGTGTGCATGGAAGGCGTCGGACTCCTGTTCCACCACAGCAAGGTACGTCCCCCCGCTTTTTATGTGTTTAACTTTTTGTCGGCTTACTATGCTATTGCTATGATATACCAAAACGTTCCAATTATACTATAAAATTAAGTTTTGGTATTATCATATGAAAATCGATCAGGTAAGGTGTCTGTCAATGTCTCTGCTTAATTTGGATATCTCTTGGTACGGATTACTTGTAGAGTGACGTACAAGCGATTGTACGGCAGTCTACGGGAGGGGCCAGCGCTCTGCGGGGCAATGCTTCAGTCTCAATATTGTATCGGTGCCGTTAGCGCATTGTTTACATTACGAAGCTTCATCATCCGACGAAGACATTGATACATACTGATTGATAACATCATCAATAACCAGCTATACAATATACGCTGTCTCGATTACAGCTGTAGCTTAACTATTTTATAGACAATCCCCAGATATTTAATTACATTATCAGTTGGTCTATGAATAAACCCTAGTATTTATACCCGAATGCGAGGACCACTCAAATTTTCCTATTTCGATTTATCTTGATATATTTTTTTATTAATTTATTTATTGAAATATATGTATTTCTGTATTCGAATTTAAATACATTTGGACATTTTAGTTCACATAAAGTATCGTCTTCGAACGATTTTGCATTTCCTAATTATTTAATTAATTTATTGGTATACAGCTTATGTCGAATTAAGATCCAGTATTCTGCCCTTCGATATCTTTCTCTATTACTAATTCGATGTAATAGCTTAGATTTTTTACATTTTAAGGTAACCGTTGTCCATCTGATTTTCGTATACCTACTCCATACAGTCTGTGCATGCGCTACTTGTTGCATCGTCGCTGGAGCGGCGGGCGCGCGGCGTAGGAACTTTTGAGATGGTCCTTGGCACGCCTCGGCCGCCCTCAACTAATCTCTTCTTTTTGTCTGTTCTACTCTTCCCGGACACGCCGAACCCGCTGCGCTAAAGGATTTCGAGGTACACAGTGGTTCATTCACTAGTAATGGCGACCTTTACGACCTTTATGATCTCTGTCACGGTCACCGTGAGACGCGCTACTGGCGATGATCGTTCGAGGTCGTAGGGCTTTACTTGTAGTTTTGAGGCTTACCGATTGTTTTAGCCGTTGTTAGCGTTGTATTAGTTCTCCCGAGTGCGGCGAGCGCCGATGCGCGCGGTCGTGCATGCACATAGACGCCCTTTGTTTATTATCTGTTTATATTATCGCACCCGACAGCTTGCATTCGTTAACGTGGATCGTCCGGCGAGCGGTCTCGATATTAGCGCCCGCACTGTGCGGAGATTTAGTTCGTTCTCCCCTGTCACCCGGAACACGAGCGTCGCGTCGCTAGCTAAGACGCGGTCACGAGGTCAGTCGTAGAGCACTCGCCATCTCACAAGTTCTGTGCGGGCCGGCCGCACTCCCCCCGCGTCACTCCGCTGCCAGTACCGCCTCGTCGCCTCGTCGCGTCGCTCCTCACCCGCCGACTCCAATTGTTTTAATTCAACTCAGAAACGCATCGCGCATTCGATTTCAATTTAACTTGCACACGATGCGGTCGCTCGATGACGTATTAAAGTTTTTGTCGTTGAATTACAAACTGGTGTGCGACGTTCGGTGCACTAGCCACGGGACCGACCGCCAAGCCCAAGTGGCTAGTGGACCGAGGCCCAGTCTGCACTGTGCTGCTGGCATGGCATGTTGCATGAACGCATGAAACGCTTGCAGTTTTGGATTTGGAACTGACTACCTATAAATCTTGTTTAGATTAATTTGTCTACAGTAAACCAAAGTCTTAACTATTGAAAATGTAAATAATGTGTAACTCTTCTTATTTAATTTCGATTAAATATATTTTATTAGTCGAGTAAACATGTCAGATCCAAATAACAAATATTATGTTTAAGTAGATTGTTCCTCATTTTTAGAGAAAATCATTTACTTACACGTTACAAAATAGTAAAATAATAAATAATAGCAACAAATATTACACATAAACACATTTTGTTAGTGGCTGTAAAAATGTCGATATATGGATATGAATTAGTTGAATGTGAAAAATGTATGTTTATTTTATTTTTTATTTTCATTACTTAAAAAACATACAGCTTAAATGTTAAACAGATAGAATAGTAAAAATGTGTCACCTACTCGTATTATTTACTTATAGCCTGACCGGGAACATAAAAACCCTGGCATAGAGGCGCATCAATTGCATTTGATAGTGCAACACTGAGTACAGTCGTACCTGTGTTAAATTAATAGGCTAACTTTATGTATCAGGATTCAGGATTACGGGCTAATTTAATATTTTCATAAATTAACGAAAACATATTTATAACCATCAATCGAGCTAGTAGGATTTATTTTATTATTCATCAATAATCAAATTCAGAACTTGAATATTCAACTGCAATGTCTGCTCATGAACGCTTCAAACTCGGTACTTCTTTCCCAATTCCATAAAATTCAACACTTAGAAAGTGACAAAATAATTTTAAATAGGTAGTTGAAACAAACCACAGATAATTTTCATAGTCAGTCCACTATGAATGAAAATATTGTCCGAACCCTTGGTATTTCTCTTCGACAAATACTTTAACACATAGTGAACCACCTTTCTTTCACGACTATAAAAATATTTTAGCAATTTCATTCACAAAATCAATTGCGCACATTTAAAATAAAGTTTGTTTACACTTTGACAGCAATAGACTGACATGCAATGTGACATGTCAATAAAGTTTTTAGTTATTTTTGCCATTAAAAGAAATTAGTACCATTAGATTTCCGCAACATGGCGAGGGTTTTTATGTTCCTGGTCAGGCTATAATTGTGCTTGTTATAAACGGCGCTGAAGAATTCTTAAAATATTTGTTCAAATGTTAAAAATGTAGTGGGCTGTTTTTTTTTATTATACAAGGGTACATTAAAATCTATGCAAAAACATAAATCTTATCTTGGTGTAAATTTTCGAGATTAATTTGTTAAAAAAAATTGCGACAAGACAGCGAATGTAAAATTATCGGCTTAATATGCTCCTATTAATTAAAGACATGATATTAACTGTTGAGATCACACTGCGAAGTTGTGATGTACAAGCCCCGATGCTTATTTTCCATTTCTATTTATTTTTTTATGTTTGCTTCTGGCCGTGTTTTGACTTTATACATTTAGAATGCATGAGTTGTGATTAGGGTTTAGGTATTCGCAATAAATTTATTTAGGGTAGTTAATGAAATATAAATGTTTTGTAAGTAATTTAATTGAGTAGGTACTAATAATTCAAATAAATTATGTATTACAATTCAGTGTTTTTGATGCTTTGAATTAGATAACTAATTTGGTTAGCAGAAAAAACGTATGCATTATAGACTACTTAAATGACATACATTAAAATTAGTTTTATACAGGTTTGTACATCATGATTTTTTGTGTTTCAGTTTTTTGTGCGGCTTGATCACATTAGAAAATGCTTCACACAGAATGGCGGTATCTTCGTTTTAGAAGAATTTAGTAAGTACTTTTATTTTGTCATTTATATCACTAAACTTTCTTTCTGGGATATATTTACTAAGAACCGTTGAAATTGCACTCCTTAACCATATATCCACTTGTCTTTCAGATCCAAAAACCAGGCAAATTATCCAGAGAAAGTACAAATCCATTATGGCAAGTAACAAATATTTTGTGATCTGTTTTGTTTTTTTATTTTTGTTTCTGTTGTTCATTTACCTTCGTGTCTTATGTTGTAGGCAGAGAAAGTAGTGCTTGACCTCCATCGTTTCTTCTCCATATGGCTTTCTCGGTACTATGTCCAGACCAATGGAACTGAACTGAATTATGCACCTTACGTTTCATAGCCCATACCGATGTATGTACACTGTTTTTTGTTTTGTTTTTGCATGTTTTTCCCGCTTTTTTTTCCTCAAATATCTTTTTCTAAACTCTATATTTTTTCATTAGATATTTTATCTTTCTTTTCAAGTGATTCATTTAAGTACTTTATTTAAAATATATTTACGTACGTACTAACCAGGCTGTGAGTATGTTTTATGATTAATCTGAAGTTTAATATTTTACATACATATTTTATTTTTAAAAAACTGTAGTAATATTACTAACCCCATTTTTAAGATAGTGTGGGTTTAGCTTTTGATAAATAGGGCGTTTTAAAAGGCTTAATTTAATTAAAAAAAATGTTTTTATAATTAATTATTAAATGCTTGATTCGTTACAGTGTTATTTATACAGTATGCTTAAGTCAAAGGTTTCGTAAAAGTGATTAAAAAAAGACCAACGTAAATAAATACAGTACATTTTCTTAGATCCTGAATAATTAATTTCAGACAGTGGAATGTGGAGAGTGTAATAACCACCTATCACGCTAGCTTACTGTATGACTAATTACGCTGTGATATTTTTTTTATAACTAAGTATTAAGTTTAACCGCGTAGATAATGATCGGGATCAAATATCGCGTAAGCTGAGGGTCTTAATAAATAAATTGAAAAAAAAAGATTGATCCCATTTATTTCTGCGAAGGTTAAATCCTTAAACTTTTTTCGAAAATGCTTTCTATTTAAATATTATTATTATATTAACCTTAAGTTAAACTTAAATAAATATTTAACCTTATCATTCTAAACTGTGTACACTACCCAAAATATCTAATACGGTAATGTATGTTCAATAACCACCACAACCTCAACTTTATGCTCTATTTTATTTACTGTATTGCAATAAACTACGATAAAAAAATAAACACATCGATAGAATTTTACGCTCAATTGTTTTTGTTCATTGAAAAATCGTGTCTACAGACAAAATATACAAGAGCAAACCTGTTCAAGATAAATAATTACACAACCACAACCGAAACATCCACACACACTGTATAACATCTGTCGGGGTATTACAGGCGGACCAAATATGCTACGCGGTGTTGTGCGTCTTCTCGTACTTCGCGGCGGGGCAGGAGCAGAAGAAGGCCATCCTGGAGCAGGCGGCCCGCGTGCCCCCCGCGCCGCACCTCGCGCCGCCCCGCGCCTCTCACGCCTCGCACTCCGACTCCGAGCTGTCGCCCAAGAGGACCAGTCCTCAGGTCGGTCTTAGAAAAGATACTAAAGTGTAAGCTTAGCAGTCTTCTGCAACTTCGTGGCGGGGCAGGAGCAGAAGAAAGCCATCTTGAAGCAGGCGGGTAGGGTGCCTCCCACGCCTCGCACTCCGACTCCGAGCTCTCCCCTAAGAGGACTAGTACTCAGCTCAGTTTTACAAAAGATACTAAAGTGTATGCTAAGCAGTCTTCACGAACTTCGAACTTCGCGGGGCAGGAGTAGAAGAAGGCCATCCTGGAGCAGACGGCCCGCGTGCCCCCCGCGCCGCACCTCTCGCCGCCCCGCGCCTCCCACGCCTCGCACTCCGACTCCGAGCTGTCGCCCAAGCGGACCAGTCCTCAGGTCAGTCTTAGAAAGATACTAAAGTGAATGGTACGAGGTGTTGTGTCTTCTTATACTTCGCGGCGGGGCAGGAGCAGAAGAAATCCATCTTAGAGCAGGCTGCGAGGGTGCCTCCCATGCTTCGTACTCCGACTCCGAGCTGTCGCCCAAGCGGACCAGTCCTCAGGTCGGTCTTAGAAAAGATACTAAAGTGTATGCTACGAGGTGTTTTGTCTTCTTATACTTTGTGTCGGGGCCGGAGCAGAAGAAAGCTAGGCAGGCGAGTGAGAGTACCTCCCGCGCCTCCCACGCCTCGCACTCCGACTCCGAGCTGTCGCCCAAGCGGACCAGTCCTCAGGTCAGGTCTAACAAAGATAAGCTCTTTCAAATTACGCGATTTGAGCTGAACGTCAATCATGCCGTTTGCAAGTGTTCTTACCGCTTTCGGTCTTGCGCTCTAGAACCAAACAGAAAGCTCACGCAAGAGGAAACAGGTAACTTATAGGACCATCGAAGGCGTCTTCGCTATGCGCTCTATCACCAGAATTATCTGCCTGATATCATAAACATCTTCACGTAACACGTGATATTAACCTTGAACCGAGTGAGTTATTATAGGTAGAGTTTTCTGCTCTCAAAAGCCTTGTCGTTCGAGTCGACTCAGCGCTAAACGCCGAGCGTCTTTACGCTTATACAGTGTGAGTCAAGTTAAAGTGTACATATGAAAATATGTGAAACTAGACCTATTTTTATCGACAAAAAAGAGGTCAAAAAATTTTTGAGATTTTTTTTTAATTTTTTATAGAATTTTTTTTCTTCCAATTACTTCTCGTAAAGAAAACGTAATAACTTTTAAACTAAGAGGTTTATCCTGATAAAATAAAAACAGTAATAATGCTAAATAACAGGCGATACTAAAAAAATACATAAAATACCCAGAAAATGCCAATAAATAATAAAAAATGACACTTTTTGAAAAAAATCTGCTTAAAAATTCGTATTTTTTTGGTTATTTGATAAATTTCTCAAAAAAATGCTCCTATAATAGGTGGTTTTTATTACTTTGTATTATTCTCTATCGTATTATCTTTGTAAAACCAAAAATCGCATGTCTCTATCCCTATCACAACATTTGCTATGATCGTTTGAACAAAGGCCTGCCACAACATTATTCTCAAGTACAGGTAGAGACAATTTTAATTTAAACTAAAATGCTTATTTTACTTCGAAATCTTTGGTTTTTATTTGAAATCTAACTTGTCTTTATCAAATTACAAATCTAGAGCCATTTTCAGTTACGTTTTTAACGAAGCGTTGAATGGCGCGCCCGGAGAGGCTTAGTTCAAACGATCATTGCAAACGTTGTGATAGGGATAGAGACATGCGATTTTTGGTTTTACGAAGGTAATACGATAGAGAATAATACAAAGTAATAAAAACCACCGGTTATAGGGGCATTTTTTGGAGAAATTTATCAAATAACCAAAAAAACACGAATTTAAAAGCAGATTTTTTTCAAAAAGTATTATTTTTTATTATTTGTTGGCCTTTTTTGTGTATTTTATGTATTGTTTTAGTATCGCCTGTTATTTAGCATTATTACTGTTTTTATTTTATCAGGACATACCGCTTGGTTTAAAAGTTATTACGTTTTCTTTACAATAAGTAATTGGAAGAAAAAAAATTATATAAAAAATTAAAAAAAAAACTCAAAAATTTTTTGACCTCTTTTTTGTCGATAAAAATAGGTTTAGTTTCATCTATTTTCATATGTACACTTTAACGTGACTCACACTGTAGTATTCAGCTAAAACCATCACAAGTTATATCCTCCAGAAATCCTATCCCTGCCAGCCCTCGTTAAAAACGAAAAATATAACGATTACTTCTTTTACATACTAGGTGGAGAGAAAATCACCCGTCAACCGTGCGGGTGAGGCTCGGGCGTCGTTCGCCAAGGGCGAGGTCCCAACGGCGGTGGAGCCGCGAGAGCCGCCCGACCGCACCGGCCCCGACCGGCCGCGGGACGAGCCCAGGCCGGTCGACGCGCCGCGGGACGTCCCGGACAGGCTGCGGGACGCCCCGGACAGGCTGCGGGACGCCCCGGACGGGCTGCGGGACGTCCCGGACAGGCAGCCGCGGGACGCCCCGGATAGACAACCGCGCAGCTTGCCGGCCCAGCCGGACAGGCCGCGGGAGGCGCCTGGGAGGGAGACGGAAGCTGAGGCTGTGGAGGTAAAATAGCCCTTCATTTTTCCAAGATTTTTTGATAAAATCGCTGTATTATTATTATATTAGTGTTCCTTGTACATTAGAATCATCTGTAGCCAAGTTTGTGCATACATTGTGCTTTTAAAGGTGCAAGCTCAAAATAATAATCTACGTAATGCGGCAAAGATACCGAGTATACTTTCTCTGATTTCCATTGCGGGTAAATCCATATAAAAACAAATTGCTATCTAACAGGTATCGATATCCCAATCGTTTGGTTTTGCTCACCTAACCTCAGCGTGCTTACCATGAGTTTAGATGTGCTCGTTAGTTAGTGCGTAAAAAAAATGTATTAATTATTAAGATTTTAGTTCTTGAAAGTGACTATTAGGCGGTTATCACACTGCGCCGCGCTCCGCCGCGGAGCGCGGAGCGACAGATTTAATCATTGTATGCAAGTACCTCAGTTTGTATAGAAAACACGCGCGGCACTTCACACTGACAACGCGTCCGCGCGCGTGATTATTTGTATGAAAATCACGCGCTCCGCGGCGGAGCGCGGCGCAGTGTGATAACCGCCTAATAGTCACTTTCAAGAACTAAAATCTTAATAATTAATACATTTTTTTTACGCACTAACTAACGAGCACATCTAAACTCATGGTAAGCACGCTGAGGTTAGGTGAGCAAAACCAAACGATTGGGATATCGATACCTGTTAGATAGCAATTTGTTTTTATATGGATTTACCCGCAATGGAAATCAGAGAAAGTATACTCGGTATCTTTGCCGCATTACGTAGATTATTATTTTGAGCTTGCACCTTTAAAAGCACAATGTATGCACAAACTTGGCTACAGATGATTCTAATGTACAAGGAACACTAATATAATAATAATACAGCGATTTTATCAAAAAATCTTGGAAAAATGAAGGGCTATTTTACCTCCACAGCCTCAGCTTCCGTCTCCCTCCCAGGCGCCTCCCGCGGCCTGTCCGGCTGGGCCGGCAAGCTGCGCGGTTGTCTATCCGGGGCGTCCCGCGGCTGCCTGTCCGGGACGTCCCGCAGCCCGTCCGGGGCGTCCCGCAGCCTGTCCGGGGCGTCCCGCAGCCTGTCCGGGACGTCCCGCGGCGCGTCGACCGGCCTGGGCTCGTCCCGCGGCCGGTCGGGGCCGGTGCGGTCGGGCGGCTCTCGCGGCTCCACCGCCGTTGGGACCTCGCCCTTGGCGAACGACGCCCGAGCCTCACCCGCACGGTTGACGGGTGATTTTCTCTCCACCTAGTATGTAAAAGAAGTAATCGTTATATTTTTCGTTTTTAACGAGGGCTGGCAGGGATAGGATTTCTGGAGGATATAACTTGTGATGGTTTTAGCTGAATACTACAGTGTGAGTCACGTTAAAGTGTACATATGAAAATAGATGAAACTAAACCTATTTTTATCGACAAAAAAGAGGTCAAAAAATTTTTGAGTTTTTTTTTTAATTTTTTATATAATTTTTTTTCTTCCAATTACTTATTGTAAAGAAAACGTAATAACTTTTAAACCAAGCGGTATGTCCTGATAAAATAAAAACAGTAATAATGCTAAATAACAGGCGATACTAAAACAATACATAAAATACACAAAAAAGGCCAACAAATAATAAAAAATAATACTTTTTGAAAAAAATCTGCTTTTAAATTCGTGTTTTTTTGGTTATTTGATAAATTTCTCCAAAAAATGCCCCTATAACCGGTGGTTTTTATTACTTTGTATTATTCTCTATCGTATTACCTTCGTAAAACCAAAAATCGCATGTCTCTATCCCTATCACAACGTTTGCAATGATCGTTTGAACTAAGCCTCTCCGGGCGCGCNTACACTTTGTTATTCTCTACATTAGATATGTCACCGTAAAATTGTGAATTCTGTCAGATTATAATCTGACGTAGTTAAATTACAATCTAACCTTTTTTTTTTTCGTCAGGAAATGCATAAAATTGCATACCCGGGGGAACCAGTGGGTTATGTAAGGCTCTCCCTGCCAGATGGGCAGGGCCTACTCACTAAAACCTGACGGTGTCCTCCCGAAGTCTTTGGGACGGTGGTGCGAGTTATTGTCCGAGCTAGGCGGCCTAGACATTCTTTCGCGGCTCCGCCCCAATTACAATCTAACCTAACCTATAACCCACTGTTAGTTTACAATCTAACGCGTTTATTATAAACTGACAGAGTTCACAATTTCACGTTGACAGATACAGTGTCCTCTTCTTCTTAGTCGGGCACTCTTGTCAGAGTGGTCGTGGTTGCGCTGACGAGGTACTGGTGGGGTGATGTCATCTCCGAGGGTAGCTTCCATTTCTGACGGTTAGAGGCGTCGCACAACAGATAAAGATAGCGTAGAGATACAGTGTACCTGTCTACAAAATAGTTTCTTCTTTATTCTATCACATTAGGTTATTAATAAAATTGACTTGTAAAGATAGTAAAAGTTGGTCAAAATAAATAAATAAAATTATTTTAGCCAAATTACTCCCAATCAGGGATTTATTGACACTCACTCATTAGCCTCTGCTTAATAAATATCATATTGAATTCACAAAAGCTGTATGTAACTCCCGGCATATCTGCAGCAGCCCGGAAAAAGTGCTGGTTGCTGGATGACCTGAGTCGGTTTGAGTAAAAAGAAAGCAAACTCACGCAGTGGTCTAATAAAAGGGCAAAGTGCCGAAAAAGCCGAGCTAACTCGTTGGAAATCGATCCTTCTTCTCTTCGAACTCCTATGTTTTTCAGATTAATTTCGTTGCGGGTCCAATAACGGTTTAACTTCCCCCGGGCCAAAGTCGGATTCATTGGTAGGATTTTTAGCGGTCAAGCTGTTTGAAGCTGTAGATCTTGGTTACACAGGAATTACAGCGGTCAGCGGAGGGAACTTCACGCGTTAAGCCGGGTACTCATCGGGTACACATGGTTCGTAGGCGAAGCACGTACACACTATGTTTTTACAGTGCATGCAATGGTTACGGTTACAGCTCGCTAATGAGTACCAGGTTTTAACTAAGTAACTGCCGACAGATCCCGCCGCGAGTGGGCGGGGCCGCGGTGCGCGCGTCGGGCCCGCCGCCCGCGCTGCCGCCGCGCCAGCTGTCCGCCGCCGCGGACCTCGCCGGGCCCAGGTAAACTGGAATATAGGTATAACACAACTTATATTGTAGCGTTATTCATCCGATAATATTAGTGTTTGCTGATAGATAATGCAATCTTGTAAGATTTTAAACAAGATCTTTCAATAAATGTCAAGATTTACGAGACATTATTAGAACGATACACAAAATACGATTATATTTCTAGTTGACATTAAGGCTTTGACTGGAATTCAATATTGAGACCAAATCCAATCAAAACATTTATTCAGTAATTGCTTATTAGGCCCTCTCCAAAGCACTCGTACACGTCTCAAATAAGTATAGCCTGCTCTACCACCACTTCGGGATAACACGTGGATTGGTGCTGGGACAGAATCTATGACTAAGATTGAATGCTGACATTTAGAGTATTGTCTTGTGATTCGGACCTTAGTATCCTCGCGAGATTGAGCGAAGGAAGAGATGAAGCTGTAGGATCTTTTTTCTTAGCTTTAACCGTAGCCTTTAGCCAGCGGTTCCCAAACTTATTTTGTCTACTGCCCACTTTGAGAATACATTCTTTTTAGCGCCCCCATTTGTAGTCGAGTGTCGAGTGCTCAGTCGGTGTCTAAGAGTCCTCCTAGTAGATGACGCCTCCCAAGCCTCTACACAACGTCCCGATTTTTTTTCTGGGTCTCTTACCGCCCCCCTTTAAGCCTGCAGCGCCCACAAGGGGGCGTTATCGCCCACTTTGGGAAAGACTGCTTTAGACGAACGAGATTGCATTCCTTGTAGCTGCTTTTCAGCCACTGCCCTCCTACGGTATACCTAAACCCTTGGCTTTATTGATCCAGATCGTCGAGCCCGGTCCGCGCATCACGGCAGGCGTCCGTAGGCGCGCCCTTCGCGGCGTCGAACCCGTTCACGACGCCGCGCCACGCCGAGTTTGTCATCCCGCAGAGAAACAACGTGCGCCGCTCCTCCACCACAGACAGAAACTAAACCACTTGCGCTCACTACGAGACACGAGAGTACATTGGGTAATTGACACTTAACCAATATTCGCAAACACTATTGTTTTAACTCAACTACTCCTATGCTAATATAAAGTTACACGCACGTTGACCACTTGTTCAAAATGTAATGCAATAAAAATTTGAATTAAATATGTTATTTCCATACTAGTGTTCAACGTGCGTTTAACTTTTATTAGTAAGCCAGCTAGTTTTCAATTAACTGTAAAATTGAGTTCGAGTTGTTTTGAAAAAATTACTCACATATATTACACATCACAATATTGACTAAATAGTTAATATGAATTTTCATTTAATTTTTTCTGAATTTTCATTTCAGCGAGTGTAGTATACGTCGCTATACAGGGTGGAAACGATAAGTGATTTCACTCGATTATTTCTAAACTATACAAGATATCAATAAACTAGTTATTGATCCTGAAAGTGCTTCATGAGCTCTATCAAACGGTATTAACACTAGAGTACACGCGCGGACTACTATAGTAGACCAGGGTAACATTTTACGCTATAACTTTTTGAAAACTTGCGCCAGAGAGCTGGCATTCCAGGAAAGCCTCGTTTACTAAATTTGTCAGTAAGCCAGTAAAGCTTGGGTCGCTAGAGTCTGCGCACTTTTCTAAAATTTGCCGTCCAAACTGCGGGTTTACTCAAAAGCCTGAAATCACTCGACAAAAAAATTATAAAAGACTTGCAGCAAATGGATTTACACAGTGTACCAGGCCGTAGAAAGTAATGAATACTATGAAAGATAAAAATCTAATCATATTTTTTCAGTAAATTTTTTTTGTTAACATTGGTCTCAGAGTGCAATTTTGGTCCAAAAAATTTACAACTTTTAAATCTATTTATAATGTTTGATCCCAAATAGTTATATAAAGAAACTTTGATAATAAAATAACTATAATAAACACTTTTATCATTTACATAATTATTTTATTCATAAATTGCTTACAAACTGATTTACAGTGATTTTAAATTGGCTTACCAGAGTAGGCCGCGCGTGTATTCGTGTAAAAAAAGGGGCGCGTGTACTGCAGTGTTAATAATAGGTTACAGAATAAACTGGATCTATCCGAAACTTCAATGTTTCCAGCTTCCATACATTTGGTAAAGTCACATTATTTTAAAAACTACATATGATATCGTAAAACTGATTACTGATTCTAAAAGTGCTTCACAAGCTCTATCCAATAGTATCAATAATAGGTTACAGAATAAACTGGATCTAACCAAAAATTCAATGTTTCCTTCTTCCATACATTTAGTACTACCACAGTCATGACATTCATCTCTTGACAATATTATAGCAAGTAAAGCCTAAAACCAATGTTTTTCATCAATAATTTAATACAATTTACGAGTTTATTTTAAGTATTCATTATTAAATTTAAAAAAATTCACTTCTAATATTGTGTGTCTGGCATACATTTAGTATGGAAGCTGGAAACATTGAATTTTCAGATAGATCCAGTTTATTCTGTAACTTATTGTTGGTACCGTTTGAAAGAGCTCATTAAGCACTTTCAGGATCAGTGACCAGTTTTTTAATATCTTGTATAGTTAAGAAATAATCGAGTGAGATCACTTAACGTTTCCACCCTGTATACCTAATTCATATATTCTACATACCGTTATATTTACGGCTAAAGTATGAAGTGATGTCAATTACCTAAGTGTTGTGTTGCGAGATATTTGTCTAATAGTGAGTACCTACGAGGCTTCAAAGCGAATTTGTTATTCGACTTTTTAATTTGATATAAGAACTACCTATAAATAAACCAAATACATACCATAATGTCTACGATCAAATTTTAAACTGATACAAAATGGGCGGTAATTTGACCTTCGCATTTTATGCCAATTTATCACTCATCGGTCGAGGGTAAAAATTAATCCATTGGTAATTTCGACTCACGGTACAGTGACACAGTCAGACAGTCACAGTAACAAAATGGGAATCTTATGTCAAATTACTTAATTGAATAAAAATCCACATCATCATCATCCGTGGCCCGTTTGCGTCGCTAACCTGTCTGTAACCATATCTGTGATTGTAAGGTGATGTATTTAGCTGGAACGGTACAAGTCATAGAAAAAAGTTGATACCAATCACAAGAAAATTTGTTTGGCGATTGTGCTAACTTATTAGTTAATTGTAATTCCCTAAAGATCCACTAGCTAAAAGTTTACAGTTGGGCTGCTTTTGAGAAGATGCCTAGCTGGCATCGGTTTTATTAGGGTAGTAGTACTTTTTTGAGGTCACACAATATATTTGACAAATTCTCAAATTAATGAAGCGGCTGTAAAACCATTGTATTTCATTCCAGATAAATAAATTACCAATAACTTTAATCCAAATTTTATCAATTAGGTGACAGGTCTCATTTTTTATCCGATAAAAAATACTCTTCACTAGAAAAATTATGATAGCTCGTACATTTTATTTAACTATTTGGTTTTAAGTAATATCTTTATTTAATTTGGGATCTGTCATCTCATTGTTATTATTAGTCAAATAAAGAATATATTACTAATATATGCCAATACATATTAATCGTTTAAAATACGTTTAAGAGAAGCGACGTGCGAAGATAGATGCACTAAAAGAACTTTAGTCTAATAAATGTTAGAGACCTGTCAGTGTTCCTTATGATGGTAATTATCGAATTTTGCCATAAGTCCTTAGTATTTTAGCCTGTTGTTAAAAAAACTACATAAACTATAAAATAATATATGCTGCTATGCAAAGATTATGAAATATTTATTTATTAGAAGTTGTGTTCATTTGTAAAATTATATACTTTTTTGTAGAATTAGCTATAGCACTTATTATATTATGTCGCCTTCCTTAAGTATTTGTTATATTTTGATTTATAACCAATATAAAATATTATAACCCTTGGCCATAAATACACAATAAGCACTGGAATTTCCAGGAATTTGAACAATAAAATGTGTCTATAAAAACATGTTTTTCAATTTTTCCTACTATTTAATAGAACTTTATTAATATTCATAAAAATCAAGAAGTGTATAATAATAATAATAATTGTCCCGACAGTTGTCTCGACAAACGGGCTAATAGCGAAGAGCTTCGACCAACATCTAAAGAAGCTCTCGCTGGATAGCTGGCTCAAGGGTCAGATACAAAATTAAAAGGCGGTGATCCTCAGCATGGCATTCGTTGTCCGGAGGTTCCTCAGCCTGTGACCCTGACCATCGGTAGCTTGGGCCCAGTGTTGGCACTAATCAATTAATTTTTTAATCAATTAATTAATTTGATTAATTTTAATCATGATTAAATTAATCCTGATTAAAATAATCATGATTAAAAAAGTAATCATAATCATGATTACTTTGTTAATCATTAATCAATAATCATTAATTTCATTAACTTGATTAACTTCTTAAATGTTCTATCGAAAATAATGTTAAAACATTGAATTCTAATATTAGATGTTTGGTTTTAGGCTACAATTCTATGACAGGTCATACCTAGATAAATATAAGGTAACCTAGACTGCCCCCCACCCCCTTCCCTCGCTGAAACTTCCGGTGCAGTCTTCCGACCTCCCGTAGGAGGATATCAGTCCACTTCCCCTACCGTTCCAGCACTTACTTGCAACCCCACACTCCCACCACCTGCCCCCCACCCCTAGCCTCCCCTGAAACTTCTGGTACGAAGTCTCCTGCACCTCCCCAACACGCAAAACCTCCTAGCTTAGCAACCCCACCTTTCTGTTGAATTGCCCACGCTTGCCCCTACCTTGGGAGGGGGACTTCTCCCCTATCGTCAGCCAGCCCGCTTAACTTCTTTCCTGACACCCAATTTTGCTGGAGGATACCGGAAGAATAGAAGGAATTGTGAGAAACAAAACTAGTGCGACAAGTGTTTTGAGTAGTGAAAATTGACGCAGTTTTTTGGGAAAACGACAGTACAACTCCAGATCCCCCCTTTGCTAGACATTTTATAAGTCGCGGGTACCTTTTCATACACCCCCAACCCTTTTCTTATGAAAATAGTAGATAGTTAATCAAATAATCAAATTAACGATTAATGATTTGATTATGATTTTAATCATTAATCAGATTAACTTTTTGCCAACACTGCTTGGGCCCTGCTCCGCTGCCAGCGGATTAACTATTTTTAAGTCTTTTTTTTATAATGTATTTTTATTTTTGATAATTTACATTGTAAAAAAATATTTAAAATTAAGAAAGAAAATTGAATAGAGATAATAATAATAAATACTCTTTATTGCACACCAAAGAACAGAACAGAAAGAAAAGGAACACATCATAAGGTACAACTAAGCGGTCTTATCGCTATGAAGCGATCTCTTCCAGACAACCTATGGAGAGGACAGTTACTTAAAACAAATATGAAGGGGAAGGCGGTGTCGACACTAATGAAATAAATAATAATAAAAGGCATTAAATTAATATTAAATACATATAATTAAAACAACTGTCCTCTAAGTTGCCTGGAAGAGATCGCTTTATACCGATAAAGACCAATATTAACTAAATTGTGCAGTATTTTTTGTATATTTAATTCTTTTTTTTTTGTCGCGGGTGGTGTAAGTACAGCAGTTTTCCGCTTTTTTGTCGTATTTTTTTAAAACTAAGTAAATACCTAATGATAATCTTATTTTTTCTGAGGTACACCATCTAATGACCGTGGTACACCGTTTGCAGAACACTGGTGTACAATAAAGTGTGTTCTGGGAAAGTGCAACTTGTTTGTAGCCTTTTTTTGTATGGAATTTTAACGGATTCGATCAAAAAGTGTAACTTGTCTAGGGGGCTGATTTAGTGCTCAAATACAATTTTTTGTATAGGACCAACATCGAAATTTAAAAACTTCGAATCGAAATTCTATAAACATCGTAGCAAGGTTCTTTCCTCTAGTGAGTAGTGGGAAATGAAAAGCATGGCAATAAATACCTAAGTTTTAGACTGCTAGTGATGCAATTTTTTCGTACCCTTTTGTAGATAGAACCATATTTTATGTGTCTGTATGAAAGAAGATCTGGTGAAGGTCGCGGGAGGTACCTGGATGCAAGCGGCGCAGGACCGGTCTTTGTGGAAATCCTTGGGGGAGGCCTTTGTCCAGCAGTGGACGTCTTTCGGCTGAAACGAACGAACGAATGAAAGAATAGTTTATGTGTAAACACGCTGCGATCTGCAACAATATCGGCAGTACCGTATAATAAGATCCTATTAAGATAAGCAAATTCAATTGTAAGTAATACTTAAGTGAATACCTAGGTTAGGTACTAAGTACTAAAGCCAGTAAAATGATATAAGCATTAGTTACATGCATAGGTACTCAGAGGTCATAAGACGAGCCAACAGAATAATACAAACAAAATACGAACACAATAAAAAAAACTGCAGTACTTACCACTTAGCTCGTCATACCTACTGTCACAAAAAAATAAATTAGCCACCTACAAGAAGAAGCATATTGTTACGGTAGATAGCTGGCGACATGCAATTTTATAAGCTACTTTGCAAGTATTTCCTAATGTAACAAACTCGGGCGTAGCCGTTATAGGATTTTTATGTAGGTAATAATTATGTAACGTTTTGTACCTACACAACTCTCCTGGTAGACTAAGGAATCGAATACTTCCGCGAAGGTAATTTATAGAATAATCAAGTCCAAAATATTAAAACAATTCATAAGAGTTCTTAAAACATTTATTTGAAACTAAAATTAAAGACACACCTACTTGACATGAAAGTATTATTTGCAATGGATTAAAGTAGACTTAAATCGTTACTAATCGTACATAACAATTTATGCAACACTAAACATTGAGAAGCTTTTATGTATTTCCTGCTGCTATTGAAAACTAGAAGATATTGCAAAACACATGACACCGCTAGAAGATATTGCAAAACACGTGATTTGGGCGGCTTTTACCCGTGGTCCCCCCAACATGTCCCCCTGGTGGCTCCACGGGTAATTTTTTTTACCCGTTGTCCCACCGTTCTGAACAGTGTTTGCCAGTGGGTCTACGGGTAATTTATTTTAACCATGGTCCCACCGTACTAAGTGGCAAACAAAACGGATTTGGGTACAGTCGACATCAAAAACATCTTAACATTCAAAGTGGTCAAAAATATCTTTACATAATGTCTTTTTACATACCTACTATATACAGTAGAATAGTTAAATCCTATTACGAACATTTTTCATTTCGCTGATGCTACTACAATGCTCTGGACATTCGTTTTGGCATACCCTGAGAAATGTAGGTACAGGGAAATCGCTCTCTCTATGTTGCCATTAATTGTACAGATTTTCCATGCAAAATCTAAAATACATATCTTTGGTGGTTGCTAAATCATCGCATCAAACACTGCACACGCACAGTGATGTCATTTTGGCGGTACAAAGCGGAACATCTGAACCAGGATCACTCATGTAGATCTGTTGCTACTTGCTAACTACCAGGGATGGTATGTATATGAAGTTTAGGTTATGGATACGGTGAATTCGGTTATGGATACTAGAAAAATATTATACCGGTTCGGTTACGGTTACGGAAAGTAAATCATTTCGGATTATCTGAAAGTTTCGGATAATTTCGGTTACGCATATTAGAATTTTAAAAAGTTTACCTTTTCAAATAGCAAGATGCTGCGCGACCCACATAGCCACTTTATATTAAAAATATTAAGATTTAGACTCCCGCCTTTATCCGAAACTTTTAAATCGGTTTCGGTTACGGTTGATAAGCTTTTGTCTAAAATTGGTGAAAAAAAATATAACTGAAAAATAAAATAAACTAAATATTACAAAAAAAAGAACGCCTAAACTTATAAGCCAAGGAGTAATAAAACTCCGCTTAAATCGGCCACTCCATCTTACTTGGATCATATATTTATTATTTTTTGTCTTTGGGATATCCTCTAATGAAGATGGGTTTAAAATACGTACAATCAAAAAGTCAATAATCTAATTTTTTAAATGTGGACTTTTATTACTAATTTCTTTTTTTGGAAACTCCATAAAGTACTAGGTACACTGTACTAGTAATGAATAGCCGTATAACTAAACTAAATATTACAATAATGTATAATTTTCACTTTGAAAGTTTTTCATCATCAAGTTTTCTTAGCTTGATAAAAAACTAACCATTTTCAAATAAAATTTTCACAAGATGGTGAAATGTGGTAATATTTTTGATTTACGTCGTTTGAAACCTCAGCTAGTAGGAGTGCCAATAACCAAATATAACAAAGAATAAAAGAAGTAAACAAAAAACAAAATAATAATCGCCTCGCTTCTATCTTAAGAGCTGCTTAACAGATAAAATTCTTGCTTTCAGAGTAGGTTAGGTACCTACACACATACTGTGTCTTCGTGATTTTTAACATAAGCATTAAGATAGAATCTTACTTATTAATATTAGATAAAAAATAAAGTACTTAACTAAATGACGTGAATTTTCCATACATAGATACATAATAATATCACAGACTTCTTAAAAAAATAAACTAGTAATGATAAACTTGGAATTTGTAGGAAAACTCAGGTGCTTAAAATATTTACAATTTTCTTCTTAAATACGGGGATACATGAAAATATGTACCAACCTAAGTCTTTTTTGTACAATAAACCCTAATCAGTCGTAAGTAATCTAGGTACTTATTGTATGTCCCTGCTGTATTACCTTCAAAGCTGTAAATAAATTAAACTTGGGTACAGTATATGACGTTTTAATGTGAAGGTAATGTGATTAAGAGCAACTGATATATTTATTATTTATAGTGCTGAAAAGTGGATAAATTGTTTTTTTTTTTTTTATAGTAAAAAAAATTCATTCAATAGTAAGAAAAGTAATTATTCCCAGAAACTATTCTACCTTTGTACATCCGCTGAAAACGGTGCTGGAGCACGGGCTGGAGGAACTAAATGACACAATGAAAACCACGCCTTTCTTCTTTCAGATTTTTGAGATGGTTTATACAGTTCTGTCCCATAGTGCACCGGGCTCCACCATCTACATAAATAGAAGTTTACGTACCTACTTCGTACACATTTACAACACGAAGACAACGTTACAACAATTGCGTACCTAAATATATACATTAAAATCGATATACAAGATACGAATGACCGATAATTACGGAAGAATTAGTTCTGTTTCCGCGTCGTTATCGGTTGTCCCGACGATTGGTAGTTCTGCATCATTTGTTACTGCAGTTTCATCCAAAAGCTCTTGAGATCCATCTTCTACTGTTTGGCATTCTTGCAAAATTTCATTATTCTGCAAATTTAGAAATTACTTGATCGGAAAAATCTTCAAAAGCAATTTAAGACAATTTAGCTAAGAATAAAAAAATCGACTACTGCGTTAAAAATGGCACTTCCATAATATGTATAGGTACGTTAAACTAGTGATCAACGCGAGTTTAACTTTTTGTAATAAATAATAATGGAGACATGGAGGTTTAACATGTACAGTCGCGGAATGAAAAGGTTCGTCACCTTAGTGTCGGTTTTCGCTTGCACTACGTACTGTAAGAGTCAAACCTGCCAACATAACCGTGCAAGAAACAGTGCTGCTAACATTTAAATAAATATGACGTTTGCTAACGAATAAGGTTTTGCTTGTTCATTTTTCTATCCCATCAGTGCAATGTTACAAAATGTATTTTTTTAATTTAATAGATAATGACAGGTTGAATCAACAAGAAGGTTTTAGTTTATCAATCATAATAATCTTCTTGACAAGTTAAATCGTCAAAAAACTTTGATCTGAATAATTTTGAACTTTACTGACGAACAGTTAAAGATTATTTTTTCTAACTCGAGATTATTCTGTAACATAGTTTCAAAAGGTAATATGTGCTCGCGATTCGTTGAAGGAATCAATTTGAAAACTGACGAACCTTTTCATTCCGTGACTGTACTTACCTAAAGGAAAAATATGTCATTACTCATTACCTATTGTCGAATATGTCTTACCTGTTCACCAATAGCCTCCGTCTCTTGCAAACCCTGGGTAGATCGATCTTTTTTAGAATAAGTTTTGATGTTCGAATACTTTGGTGCAGCCTCATCTGGTATTTTTTCAAACCCTCGCTCCGATATCATCTAAAAAACCTCTAAGCAATTAAATTCTATACAATTTTAAGATCCTACTTATCATAATATCGGAAAATCAATAATAATCGCGTAGGTACTCGAAAACAACATGTAATCAGTAACAAAAGCAGTCATTTACAATAAATACTTAATTATTAGGTCCGTATATCCTATAAAATTAGCGTTTTGTATAGATACTTTCACGAAATTTCACTTTTTTATGAAATTTTGTGGGTAGATTAAAACAATATTAAGCTATAGGAAACATTAAGAAAAATTTTGAAAATTGGTATCTGTATAAAAACATTTTAATTTTTGTAACGGAAACGGACGCTACATAGCACGAGGTGTCTTTGAAGATTTAATTCTAATTGAAAAAAATCAAAATAGTTAAACATTTTATACGTAGAATAAGTCCTTGAAATCAAACTTCAAATAAAAAAGAATGATGAACACTGCTTTATAAAAGGAATTATACATAAATACATAATGAATATTGAAGAAGAAAAAACGCTAATTTCATGGGTAGGGACCTAATATTTGTAAAATAAAATAAGAGAAGATAACTATTATTCTGCAGTAATATACAATCACACATATTTACAATCTGTTAAGTAATGTATATTTTAATTATTAAATCTGGATTGCTATTGTCTGTTTAAAGTAGGTAGGCCTAATACTTACGGAAACGTTTCTGAAATCCTTCTCTGTTAATACCTTTGGAACTTTCAGTTTGGTAAAAGAGTCAACAATGTGCCACTCCAAAGTAAAAAATGGGGGTATGTAGACCTTCCGTGAAATAATTCTGAAATAACAAAGCATTAGGCATTATTAAAAAGTCTAATGTTTGGAAAATAGAAAAAACAATGAACACATTAGGGAAATTAATTAACAATAAATGCAAAAAATTGGGCTATTTGGGCGGTCGTACCGATATGACCCGTAGTAATCTGGAAAACACAGAACAAAAATATGATTTACATTATTAACAAAATTATTACTTACTGGTTAATTTTAGTGAAAGCCACCTCAGGTTCATAAAATTCAGAAGGTTTGAGAAGAGGGAATTGAAAACTTACACGGTTATTTCGATCTAGATAACCGCATATTGCTCCCAGTTCTACATTTTTACATTCTATGAATACTGCGTCCGTCTGTGAATTGATATTTCCTAGATTACTTGGAGCAGGGCAAACATCCGCATTATCAAGGAAATATTCAACATCCATTGTATTTTCATCATCACCAATTAAAATAGGTTCGAGCGATTCTGCTGCTGAATTTAGTTTCTTTTCTATTCGTTGATTGATTTCTTCGGGCTTTAAGATAAACATGCCACCTTCCCTTTTTTTCATTTCTACTTGTTTTTCCGGCGTCTTCGCTTCAGAATATACAGCAGCTATTTTAATTTGTGGAGCTACTTCTGCCACTGGTCTCGGTTGTTTTAGTACTTGTATATTTGCCACACGTGAAATAGGTATGAAAGTAGTATTTGCATCAGTGTTAAGAGTTTCACAGCCCGCTATTATGACTGGCATATCACACAGAGCCTCAGCTATTTCGTTTGGATTGGGTTGTGTCATTATTATTGTTGTAGGGGTATTGGGTTCTGATGCGTGTTGATTCGCTTGCAACAAGTTAAGTGGTTTTAGAATAGATTGTTGTGTTAAATGGTAGAACCCATTTGTTTTTCTTATTTTGATCGGTTTCACAATTTTAATAGTGTCTTTGGCTTTGCTTTTTGCAGCAACATCTTGGCTATTTCGCCTAGTGATTGTATCTAGTTGATTGACAGTTTCATTTATTTCTGGAGTTTCGTTATTTTTTAAGTCCTCCTCTATCGGTACCATATCTGTTTTAGCAGGTAAAAATGACAATGGATTATCAATAACCTTTATATTATCAACTTTGCTGGTTGTTATCCAAACACCTCTTGTTCTTGGAGCCTTTCTGATGAGCGAAGGTTTCAAAGTTTCTATTCCTAAGGGTTCATCAAGTTCGTAAGGTCCTACGAAAACATAGTAACTACTTGTACTAGGAACAGCATAAATCCCAAATTGAGGTCCATTAGTATATGCCACCTTTTGAGATGACAATCGAACCGTTTTTCCAGAGGTTCGGGCCACATGTATTGCTTGAATGATGCTCGCATACTTTACAAAAAAGCCCCGATTATAAAACTGTATTTCCGTGAAATCGTTTTCAATTGTCATAATGAACCATTTAGAAGATTGTGATTTATTTTGTTCTGGGCTTTCTTCAGAAAACTTTAGTTCCGTAGTTTTAGAGCGAACCTCAGATGCTAGTGAGAATCTGTCTATATCTTCTAATGTGACCGATTCAGAGTAAGAGTCACTGTCATAATTAGGAATTTCATCAGTATCCTGAGCCGACGACATTTCCATTTCTTCTTCATCTTCACAATTATTTTCTTTTGGACTGCTAAGTTTTGTAACTGACCCCACGAATTCCCAACAATGACTTAATCCAAATAAAATACAAAAGTTTTCCTTTAAATCACGTGCGTTTGTAAGTAGATTTTTTACTGATGTAGGATATTTGTATAAGTCTGCGAATCGTATGTCGTCAATATTTATACAATTCTCAAAAAAGGGATTATTTGCATTAACCGCCATGAATATACGATATGGGACTTTGTTCGTAACTAAGAAAAGGTTTTTTCGTTCACTGTATCTGCTTAATATAAATTCCCAGGGATAAAGCGATACTTTTCCTTTTTTGGGCGGTTCTAATGTAGCTTTAAAAGGTCCCAATTCTAATCGCCGTTTAAATTGTTTATAACTGGATTCAAGCCATTTGACTACTTTGGGTTGATTCAATAAACGTTTCTTAGTTAAAGGATCGACAATCATTTTTAATGATGAGGCTGCAGTCTCTTGAGAAGTCATCTCTTTCGGAGCCTGCTTGGAGGTCATCTCTATAGGTATCGTCACTTCAGAAGCCACCCGCTTAGGGGTCATCTCCATAGGGATCACCACTTTCGAAGTTGTCTCTTTAAGGGTACTTTCTTTAGGAACAGTCTCTTTAGAAAGCGTTCCTTTAGATACCGTCTCTTCAACAATAGCATTGGGTTTTGGTTGAGATTTTGATCTTCGGAGATTGTAATTATTTCCTCGACTTACCTCATTTTCAGAATATGCTATTGTTTGAGAGTCAGAATTCACATTAGATTTGGTAGTGTCTTTAAGAGTTATCCCAGCCAGATGCGCCAACCTCTTGCGTAATTTGGTGTCATTAATCTCCATATCTAAAATTTTACTGTTTGCATTCTGGTAATAACCGTTACTGAACTTTCTTCCCTCATAAGGTTTAACTCTGGAGCAGGAATCATCTTCGTCATCAAGCTCTATAGTTACAATTGTCTCTCCAGCTTTCTTGAAAGTTTCTCTTCTTGTACGGGTCTTGAAAGGATACGAGCTAATCGAGTCTTGGGTGTTTTCTTGGTCATCATCACTAATAACACATGAATCAGAGTTTGTGATATCGCTAGTCGATGTGATTACTTCTTTTTCCTTTACCCCAGTGACATTAGGCAATACCTCTTTTTCTTTAGGAATTAAACATTCTGTAAACCTTCCTTTGCAAAAACATTTGTATAAGTTATGAACCATACACAGAGGTTCAATATTATCACAATTCAGCCTTGGCTCAATAATAGCTAATACTGCATGCTTAGCCTTTGGCTCAGGTTTTAAAGATAAGCTGCTATAAAATTCAGCATACTTTTTTGAAGATTTTGTATTTCTCTTTTTAGATTTGAGCACAATGCTTTTGTCACCAGTTAATATTACCGTTTGGTGAAACTTCTGTTCCTCTTTCGATAGGTTACAATTTATTTTATTGTTCAAATTTAACAAACCGGGTAGTAAATCTGGGCAATCATTGTCCAAACCTTCAATCCATTTATGTTTTGAGAAGTCACATCTACATTTAAACATGCAATCCAAGCGACCACAATGACCTTTTAAATTGACGGTTGATTTCAATGAGCTACAAACGCATCCCAATGCACAAAATGAGTTTTGACATTTTTCTTCGACATCTGTTGGTGTATCGTCTGATAATCTTATGACAGTCACAGCAAGCCTATCTAACTCACCATATTTTCTTTTCAATTTATCTTTATTATTGTGGTGCATTGAATCGTTTTGAATATTATCCCTTATTTCGTTATCTTCCATGAATAAATCGTCTTGAACAAGGCTGATTTCCACTGTTTCTATAATTTTGTTCATAATAACACGTACTTCTGGAATAATATCAAAATCATGGTCATGCTTATAAACTAAATCAGTACCACCATTAAGACTTCGAAATTCGTTTTTATTCTCTCCATCTTGTCTCATAAGTAATCTTGTTTGATCGTGTTTATAGTTCAAGTCAAAAGTTACAGAGTTATCTTCATTTATCTGACGAATATTTGATCCATGAAGAGACCCTACCACTGAAACTGCAAATTCTGCCCATTTTTCTGTGATGGTACCGTTTTCCTCGCGTAAGCTGTTCACGAAGTTACAAATGGTTGGATCTAGAGCACTACCGTACAGTGGTTGTATCTCTAATCCAGGTTTTGGCAAATTTACAATATCAATACTTCCAACGTGATATTTTTGATAGGACTTATCAAGATACATCTTCCGTGTAAGTGGCCCAGGCTTGAAATTAACAGACAAGGAGTTCTGTAGTAAACCTTTTTTACAAATTTTTTTTTTCGCAGCAACAACGGTTTTGAAAGGTTGTCTTTTTTTCCCGACATCATAGTTGCATATGAATTTGTTTTTACCACCTTTACTACCGTTTATCCTTATAGGTTTACCGTTCCAAAGAACATATTGCATGGAATTTGTATGACCTTCAGGATTAATATTCATTAGCATTTGCCACGATGATTTTGTCAAAGGTTTGTTGGATATTAACATATTTTTGGCAAGTGATTTAGTTTTTTCATCTCCTGAAGTACCGCCTTTAATTTTTCTTAAAAGCAGATTTTGTTGTTTCTCTAACTCTGATGGCAATTCACTCATTATATCTTTTTCAAAGAGATTTCTTATATCTCTGACAGTTTTCACTTTAAGTTTACTTTTTTTCGTTGATACATATTGTTTACCATTGGTGGGCAGAAAATCACATGTAGTATTTTGAACAGGGTTGATGGGGACGGGTTTTGCTGGATCCACTTTTAATAATTCATAGAGATCGTCATTTGGTTTGATACATGTCCTGGTTATATTAGTAAAAAATACTTTATCCATTTTGCTATTTTTCTATCCTGAAACAAAAGACAATATTAACGACCATAGCATATTGGTTAAATGTTTAATGTGGTAACAGTTACCCACTAATGCAAATATTAGTAAGTAAGTAGGACTTACTTTTATTTTTAATAAGATTTATTATTAAAACTAGCTTTCCGCCCGCGGCTTCGCCCGCGTGGAATTTTGTCTGTCACAGAAAAACTTTATCGCGCGCGTCCCTGTTTCAAAAACCGGGATAAAAACTATCCTATGTTCTTTCCCGGGACTCAAACTATCTCTATGCCAAATTTCATCAAAATCGGTTGCGAGGTTTAAGCGGGAAAGCGTAACAGACAGACAGACAGACAGAGTTACTTTCGCATTTATAATATTAGTTGGGATTGGGATTAAAATAAAATAATATAACATTAAATATTATAAATGCGAAAGTAACTCTGTCTGTCTGTCTCTCTTTCACGCCTAAACCACTGAACCGATTTTGATGGATGCCTTAGGCAGTTCGATTTTTTCAAGTTATTTATAATTTTCAAATTAGTTTGAGATGCGACTCTTAACGCTAAAAATTAAATAACTATATAATGTGTCATAATTTATAAATAAAACAATTTGCTAAATATTTTCATGGCTTTATTTAAGATTTGGATTATAAAAAATATATGTTTATGTAAGCAACTACTCGTATAGATTGACGAATCGTATGATTGGGCTTTATACGTGGCGTAATTTTGCACATACGCCTATTTGCCTAAAATTTTATTTTGTATCTAATGGAAAAAAAATTTTTTTTTCTTACTGATGTTATAGATTAGAGCAAAGTGAAATCATTGCTTAAATAATTGGAAAAAGGCGTAAGCGGCAGTTTCGCCCTTATACGTAGGAGCCATCGATTTGGCATTGAGATAGTTTGAGTCCCGAGAAAGGACATAGGATAGTTTTTATCCCGGTTTTTGAAACAGGGACGCGCGCGATAAAGTTTTTCTGTGACAGACAAAATTCCACGCGGGCGAAACCGCGGGCGGAAAGCTAGTATAACATACAATCATTTTTGTTACCTACACTCAAACTTTAAGTAGGTAGGTAACTTATGTTCACTGGACCGCAAAGAAAAAGTGATGGTTAAAAAATCTTCAATATCTTCTGACCTAGTTTTATATGAAATAAAGACTAAATTACCTAATTCAAGCTTGAATATTATGTAAAATAAATAAATATGCATAGTTGAATTTAGTTTTTCCAGTAGGTAGGTATGTTTTATTTAATAAATCTAGGTCAAGTACTTTTGAAGCTATGGAAGTTTTTTTAATCTTTTTTTATTTCTTTGTGGTCCAGTATTTCTCAGAAGTCAATACAGCGTGATAATCACGAAAACTTAGAGTAGGCGCACACCGTTGATTTTTAGTTGGCCGATAGTTGTGCCCGATTTCAAATTGTACAAAGAATCGGCCAAATCGAATCGGCGTAGTGTGCGCACTCCCATACATGCCCATACTGATCAACAGCCCGACTAAACTATCGGCCGACGAAAAATCAACGGTGTGCGCCTACTCTAACGGCCCACTGTGCAGTTTTTTTTTTAAATCTTCCCGCGACTAGTTTTACTCAAAATTACTTGATTAGTCTATATTGCCTATGGCATCAATGCCGCCAACTAAAAAAGTAAAAACTGTCAAAATCAGCTGTGACGAACGAGGAAACATGTCGTTTTGCATGCCGCGGCCTCATGCCAGAACTTCTAGCCTAGAAGAGTTTTTGGGTCTGACAGCAATAAATTAATTTGTGCATAATTTTGTACAGTGGGTTTTGACGACTACCGCGTTATTTCAAGTGTGGGTCTTAGGAGGCTAGGAGGGCTGCAATGTCCACATTGTTGTTCATATTCTTTCATTTCATCGTTAAGAGTCTTTCTCTTAGAATTATTTCGCCTTTTGTTAAAAAAAAGTTAACACCGTTTAAAAAGCGCCATTTGTGAATTCTTTCACACGTTGAAAAGCCCTCTAGCGGCGGGAACAAACAAGACCTACATGTTGCCACGATGATTTTTCAGCGAATTGCTTATAAATAAGAACCAGTAGGTACTTTTTTTAAATCCATTATTATCAATACAATCAATATCTCAAAAGCTACAAAAACACTTTCAGGCACTTGATAAAACATAAACGAGTTTTGATATGTAATTATTTTCTTCAGATTACATTTTATTCTTATCAAATAAAAACGTCTAAGTACACAACTACCATACGATAGTACGATACCAAACACTAACAAATATCACGGGGATGTATTTAGGCACATTTCATAGTTTCAACATGCGTGATAGAACACATTTTAACCATGGTAAACTGAGAGAGAAATTCGAAAAACCAGGAAGGCAGACAAAAGGTAGTAAATATTTTTTCATCTAGAAATTTATTGGATAGTCAATATTATATCGGAATTTTTTAAAGTTAAAGCTATGAATAACTTCAAGTTAGGTTAGTTATCACAGATATGGATTAGAGTAGATACAGCAAGTTGCTAGTCAAAGCGTGCCATTCCGATATGTCCAAATGGACATACATGGTCGAGTGATGTTCATGTAATCCGATTACAACAATCGGATACGATGATTTTACGAGGACAGTAGTACGAACACGGTAGAGAGAAGAAATTATTTACGGATTGAGAATTGTAATTAACAGCAACGAGTAACAAATATGTGATTAATTAGAATAAAGTAGCAGTAGAAGAATTATAAAACAAGTTAGATCAGTGATCGCGGAAGACAGAGTGCACTGTATAACGTCGAAATATACAAATCAAGAAGTTAGGTCAGTGATCGCAGTATACACTATTACTAGTCTATGTATACGACGCCCGAGATTTTGTCGTTTAGAAATATCTTCAAAACTAGGTACCTGACTTAGCTTTATGAAAGAAAACGTATTGGCAAAACTACGCATTTTTACATTTATTAAAAATAAAAAGCTTGAGTAAAATAGTCTTTATTTTATGAAACTAGGTCATTTACTTACTAGGATATTTAAAAGTATGGAATTAAGTATGAATTACTAGTAGAACTATTTAACATAATGGAATAACGATCATTACTTTCATAAACATTAGGCACAACAAAATTATTATTTGCAAATTAATAATGTAGAATTGTAGAATAACGTCTACCTCTACAAAATTATTTTAATCTACAGTCAGAGCCCCGATTACGGTAACTTTTAACGTCTACAATCCAGACGCGTTTCTGATTCTGCAATACGATTGGTCAAAACAGCTGACGTACGCTGTTGAACGACCAATCGTATCGCAGAATCGAGAAGCGTGTCTGGATTGTTGACGTTAAAAATTACCGTAATCGGGGCTCTGACTAGCTATAAATTTAACAAAATATCAGTTTTATCGGAATTAATTAATTTTTGAATCGAGTCACACGATATCATTCGATGACTGCGAATGCAGTACGATGATACGATTACTTTTACGTTGCGGCAATCACTAAAATTCGCTAAAATGACACTAATGACGTTTAAAAAGTGGCACGCTCGGCTTCATACAATTTTTGACACATGCTTCATCTATCCATATCTGTGTTAGTTATTGAAAAAATTAAGTGAAATGTTAAGATTTTGTGAAAATATGAACACCAAGATGGCGAACGGTTAAATCATTGAACGAGACTGCTTCAAATTGAAACAAAACACAAGCAGACAATGAGTTTACATTATGTCCAGTAAACAAACTAAGTAAAGAGTAATACTATCATTAATGTACCCACCTTCAAGTCTCGCAGTATTAATATTTGTTTCTTTTATGATTTCTAAACAAAATGGCCGACGAAAATATGAGCACAATGCTTCAAGTTTAATCTAAACTAACCCATTTTAATCAGATTTATTGTCCATGTTATTACGTTAAACAGAAAATACACAGTTAATACAAAACATTATATGTAAGAATCTGAAGTTATTTTTTTAACACCGTTAATGTTTTTATAAAAACAAACGTAATTCTAACCTCACTTTATCGTCTTTATTTATCGTTCTGAAATTCCGCTTTAAATCATGCAGCGCAAGCCGCGATGCTATGTTCCGAATCGTACTACAAATTCGTTCGGAAATTGTGACAATGATTTTACAAATTATTCATGTTTTTATTTGAAATGATGATTATAAAATAATGAAATAGTGATAAATTAAAATATATTTTCGACATTTCATCCCGTGTGTTCGTAAAGCTAAGATGAATGCAGTAATATTGAAAAAAAAAAGGTTAAAGCCTTGTCAGACCATCAATAACTGGATACGAATTAATGTAGATTTATGTATATCACGTAGATTTAAATATGTATTTGGATTGGATTTTACTATTCAGTTCTTTTATTTGAGATACTTTATAACTTTTCATTAAAAAACACGATCCTAGTAAATTTAATTTTATTGTAATGGTAACATTCTGTTTATCACTATTAGACCGGAAGTAATGATCTTCGATCTTCGATGAAAAAAAGTACATATTTATAAAACCATCCAACATTTTTATTCCTTTATATCGATATAATTTTTGTAGTTTTAATATTATGAGTAGATAGGTAGGTACAGACGACGGCACGTCAACGTAAAAACTGTGGCGTCTTATTTAGTCGTAATAGATGCGATTTTGCAACAAAAATGTATAGCCTGATGTGCTGTTGACTATCATACCTTACTACCTAGTACCTGTTGAGGAGTTCGCGTACCAAAATGGCTACGTATTGATTTATTGTATGTACCTTTCCGTAAATACGTGATGCAAGCGCGAGTAATCGCCCAACACGTAGTCTTTCTTAGTCATTATTGTTGTCGTTTTGTGTGACCTAATGTTAAGTTAAAAGGATATTTTATGGGTTATCTTATCTTGCGTGCGTGTAAGTAGTGCTACGTTTCAAATTAACAACAGAGAATCAATATTGGTAATAAACTGATAGGTTTAACAAAAAATGGCACTAACGTTTTGTCACCTTCTTCTTCGGATTTGGAAACCCATAATAACCCAACATAATATTAATACACTAGCTAGATTTATTCATGACGTAAGAAATAAGAATCCGTAGGATACCTGGTGGTACTAATTTAGCAATCTTGGAGGTAGGTTTAGGTAATTACTAGGTAGGTACTATTATCAGGCGCTTGCCTATTTTGGTGTGAGGACGATATAATTTTTGTAGTAGGTACTTAGGTACCTACCAGGAAAAAATGCAAACACTTGTTTGTAACTACAGCACGTGCGCGCGTTTTTTTGTGGAATTTCATCTACCTACAAATAGCAAAAAGAAGTTACTTACCTATTATTAGACATCACTAGTTACCAACTTACTTAACTTAAAATCCGAAATATTTAGCCGATAATCCTAGTTCAGTAACCCACGAGGGGTTGGTTAGCAAGCTGATAAGGTGTTACGAATGGGTTCACCACAATTTGTGCCACAAAATAGTCGAACGTCGAACCCGCGTTGCCGGACCACGACCCGACACCAACCAACACCATTAGGCTATTAAGTAACATATTTTTAGGATCTCATTTGTAACATAAGATTGTTATAATTATCTAGCCAGTTTTCTCGGATTCAGTGTAAGTAGGTATGTATGTACTTACAGGCAAGAACACTAAACCACATTAAGCTTCGTTGTAAGTGCGATTTTGGAACACAAATCTATAGTTTGATCCGATGTGCCTTCTTTTTTACTCGCGTAGGTAGTTCCAGCATAATTTCTGTAAATTCTAAGCATGTATGTTTTTTTTAGTGTAACCTGTAATATTGTGTTTAAATCATTCTTTTGAGAAATAAGTAGGTACCAGCTTCTAGCAGCCAAATAAAACGATGTTCAGAGTTTAAGATTTTTATTGTAAATCATCCCTGCAAGTCACATTTTATGCCAAGTTAGTTCATTCTTGTACAATACACCTCAAAGCTTGAATTCTTCTTTAGGATTCATCTTCTCATTTTAGATTCATTCGAACGTCTGGTATATTGTGGTTAAGGAAAAATAACTTTAAATAATTAAACTAAGCAATGCAATATAGTCATTTGGGGTCATTACGTGAGTGCGAAAAACGTTACATAGTATTTTGTTGCTTCGAAAACCTTTCTGCATCAGTATAGAGTTCTGCGATGTTATGTTACATCGAAAAACTTTACACTACGAACGATTTTACTTGTATGTAACGTTTTTCGCACTCACTCACGTAGGTAACCCAGTAAAAAGGTAGTAGAAATCCCGACCTAATAAATTTTCATGGCAGTAACCGCGGTAGTATAAAACAATAATGCTGGTCATTATTAGGTTTCGTATTGAGTTTTAAGATTTAATAACTTTTAATGGTAAAAGTTCGTACTTCGAACTGTTCAACGATCACTGTTAATTTCGAACTTTTACCGGCTTATTCCACTCTTCCCCATTGACAATCCCCGTCAACGGGGATAAGTGAACTTTTTGTTCACTATTCCTCGTTAACGCCAAATTGGAACTTATAATGGGGAATAATGAACTTTTTAGTTCAATAATCCCCATTACGTTCTAAATAAAATCCTTATAATAACGACGGGGAAGTATACGAACGGGGAATAGTGAACAAAGTTCACTAATCCCCGTTGACGGGGATTGTCAACGAGGAATAGTGGAATAAGCCCCTTTCACCGTCATACACTCGGTAACTCTTAAATCTATGGTGAAAAATAGACAAGTCGAAATGTATTAGATCTATTGTCGCGTTCTCGTTGGTCTATTCCACTTTGATCACCTGGCTTTGATGACCCAGGTGATCAAAGTCCACTTTCAGCGACAATTTAGTGTCCTTTGATCACCTACGGACACGATGCCCTGGGTGATCAAAGTGGACCCCAGTTAAATTATTATTTTAGTGTCCTTTGATCACCTACATACAAATCACACCTCCTCTTATACTTAATGTACGGACAAACATTGTTCAGGTATGTAACGCTTTAAAATATTTCATGCTGTAAAAAAAATTGACTATATTAAGAAAATGTTTGTACTTACAACGATTGGACATGACGTGTCTATTCAGAGGAGGTGTGATTTGTATGTAGGTGATCAAAGGACACTAAAATAATAATTTAATTGGAGTCCACTTTGATCACCCAGGGCATCATATCCGTGGGTGATCAAAGGACACTACATTGTCGCTGGAAGTGGACTTTGATCACCTGGGTCATCAAAGCCAGGTGATCAAAGTGGAATAGACCTTCTCGTTGGCAGTCAGAAGCCCCACGCTAGGTATAGATCGTTTCATCCACGAAGACGTTCCCCACCATTCTTCCGCTAATTTGAGTGTTATCGGTCAAAACACGCTAAATCATCCATGAGTGCACACGCACACTACAATAATGACGCTCGGATTGCTCGGATCAAACTCCCCGCACCCCGCGCTTCCCTCGACCAAAAATTGGTGGAGCTCGTCTTCTCGTGGATGAAATGAACTATATCCGTACTCTAACTCCACTCGACACAGTCGATCGTTTGGAATTATAAATAAGTAAAATATTAAAAAGGATATTGTTTATCTCTGGGTTCCTCGTGCGAACGATCTCGGAATGGTGATTTTTCCTGCAACAAAAATTATATTTCGAATTTCAATTTATGTATAGGTATAGTGGCTCATGGCGTGAGATCGAATATTAAAAAATAATAGTGGGCGTGGCTTATCAAATTCGTCTCTGGCAGATTCACTATATACAAGATGACTAATAATAAAACATTGTAGTATGTATCCTAGAACATACCCTTTTATGATATTTTTCATAGTGATGATCTTCTTGGGATCCATTTTGGTGGCTCGCAACTTTTACGACAGCTGGAAATAAATTTAGTTTGATTATCGTTTTATAATTAAGCTTAAAATTACAGCAATATGATATTATTTCAATACTAGCTGTGCCCGCGACTTCGTACGCATGAAAACCCGTTTTCGCAAAATTTTTAATTTTTGCTCTGCACCTATTACTCGTAGCGTGATGGTTTATAGCTTATAGCCTTCCTCAATAAATAGGCTATCTAACACTGAAAGAATTTTTCAAATCGGACCGGTAGTTCCTGAGATTAGCGCGTTCAAGTAAACAAACAAACAAAACAAACTCTTTAGCTTTATAATATTAGTAATAGATAACTGAATTGGATTAAGCAATAGGTACAATGAATTGATGCTCACCTTTTTGTTCATCACGCCGACGTTTCTGTTCTAGGATAGCAGTCTCTTCAACTCTGTCCTGTAAATCCAAGTGAAAATGTTAATAAAATTAAACTTTTTAAACAATGTGGTAAATAAATATAAAATTACATAATGTATGTGTTTTCAATTATGAGAAAATGTTTTAGTAATTTGTTATTAGGGTTCCGTAGCCAAAATGGCAAAAACGGAACCCTTATAGTTTCGTCATGTCCGTCTGTCCGTCTGTCCGTCTGTCCGTCTGTCCGTCTGTCCGTCTGTCCGTCTGTCCGTCTGTCCGTCTGTCCGTCTGTCCGTCTGTCCGTCTGTCCGTCTGTCCGTCTGTCCGTCTGTCCGTCTGTCCGTCTGTCCGTCTGTCCGTCTGTCCGTCTGTCCGTCTGTCCGTCTGTCCGTCTGTCCGTCTGTCCGTCTGTCCGTCTGTCCGTCTGTCCGTCTGTCCGTCTGTCCGTCTGTCCGTCTGTCCGTCTGTCCGTCTGTCCGTCTGTCCGTCTGTCCGTCTGTCCGTCTGTCCGTCTGTCCGTCTGTCCGTCTGTCCGTCTGTCCGTCTGTCCGTCTGTCCGTCTGTCCGTCTGTCCGTCTGTCCGTCTGTCCGTCTGTCCGTCTGTCCGTCTGTCCGTCTGTCCGTCTGTCCGTCTGTCCGTCTGTCCGTCTGTCCGTCTGTCCGTCTGTCCGTCTGTCCGTCTGTCCGTCTGTCCGTCTGTCCGTCTGTCCGTCTGTCCGTCTGTCCGTCTGTCCGTCTGTCCGTCTGTCCGTCTGTCCGTCTGTCCGTCTGTCCGTCTGTCCGTCTGTCCGTCTGTCCGTCTGTCCGTCTGTCACTCTGTCCGTCTGTCCGTCTGTCCGTCTGTCCGTCTGTCCGTCTGTCCGTCTGTCCGTCTGTCCCTCTGTCCGTCTGTCCGTCTGTCACAGCCGATTTACTCGGAAACTATAAGTACTACAGTGATGAAATTTGATGGGAATATGTGTTGTATGAACCGCTACAAAATTATGACACTAAATAGTAAAAAAAAGAATTGGGGGTGGGGCCCCCCATACATGTAACTGAGGGATGAAAATTTTTTTTCGATGTACATACCCGTGTGGGGTATCAATGGAAAGGTCTTTTAAAATGATATAAAGTTTTCTAAAAAACATTTTTCTTAAAGTGAACGGTTTTTGAGATATCAGCTCTCAAAGTCGTAAAAAGTATGTCCCCCCCCCTCTATTTTTATAACTACGGGGTATAAAATTCTAAAAAAAATAGAGGTGATGCATGCTAATTAACTCTTTCAACGATTTTTGGTTTGATCAAAGTATCTCTTATAGTTTTTGAGATAGGTTGATTTAACTGTAATTTTGGTTAAGTTATTGTGCTTACACTGAAAACGATGGCTGAACCTTATAAGATAGATCAAAAAATATACTACAGTATTGTACACCTTTTAAAATCCGCGATGATATAAAATCTTTATAATGTAGGTACTTTTTACGAGAAATATTAGCTTATTCAAGCAATACGCCATTAATCCTTATCCAGTAATGTACCTTAAATACATTGTGCATTTGATAAAGTTTAATATTACAAATGTGATTGTTGAGTAATAATAGGTTAAACATATCCATCGAACCAATATTTTTAAAACGCGTTAATCCTATAGATTATTATTACATCGATTCAAGAAGATCGGTCGCTCGCTGCGCTGCAGCGCGTGAGTTGCGGGGCGTGGTCTCGCGCGGGAGCGGGGATAAGATAGCTAACCGCGTCGACCCGAACGGGCAGACACGTGAGGGCAGACGTCGTTGTCACTTGTGCGCGCTAAGAGAATTTCATCGTTCCCATTTACTTCTTTCGCAAGTCGAATTTGGCGTTGAGACTTTTTAATATTGAATTGTACCTATTATAAAAAATAAGTAAGTAGGTATACTGGTTTAATAGGTGCTATTAAACCGGTCACGTACTAATAAATCCCCCAATAATATAAATTCCTTTGTTTTTGGTGCAAATTTTAGTGTTTCGTAGCAGGTTTTTAAAATTTCTAAAGCTTATTGTATATCATCTAACAATGGATACTTTAGATAATACGTTTTCCTACATTCTGAATTATAATAACTATATCGAAGATGATGTGGTTCGCGCATTTCATGAAAAGTTACTTCGGTGCACATCATTTAGACCGCGTGAGCTAGAATTATTTCAACACCCTGAACTGATTGAACCTGTACCTAAAAATGAGACGCACCTTCAAGTAATTTATGACGGTGACGTGGGATTAGTGGGGCACTGGAGTTGTATTTATTACATTAATGGAATACTGCGTGTGTACGATAGTCTTGTTGGTGTTCTAGGAAAATCGCAAAAAATATATGTAAAAGCCTTGTTTCCGTATCTATCGGAGTCATGTATTCAGTTTCCAAGTGTTCAGCGACAACCGAATACTATTGATTGTGGTTTGTTTGCCATTGCTTTTGCCACCTCTTTAGCTCGGAATATTTATAAATACATATATAAAATTAATATTCATACATAAAAGTACAAGGCAAAATATCGGGAGAGTTTAGGCTCCATTCACCAGGTGTATAAATTGACATAATAAGTTTATTATATTTGCTGCTACGGAACCCTTTGTGCGCGAGCCCGACTCGCACTTGGCCGGTTTTTTTTTATCTGATTTTATTTAACATTTTGATAGATTCCAGTAGGACATAAAATCTATGTTAAACATAGAGCCCTTCCATACGACCCGATGTGGGAGGGAGGTTTTTTTTATTATAATACAAGTTTTACCAGGCCTGTTCATCTTCGCGAGTTTGCATTGAAAACAAAACACGCGCGACTACACCTCCTGAGTGAGATATCTAATCGAAAGGATAATCACGAGCGAGCATTGAAGCACGCACGTGTATTCTTCACCCATTTGCATTATAAAGACAATAAAATATGTATGTAAAAACGGTGGTGTAATTAACACTGTGCAGTGTTTTAACTGCCTGAAAATAATAGAAACACAAAATATATGCTTATTCATGTGTTTCCTCCGCCATTTTCCGCAGTTTGGCACCTCACGTCACCGCAGCACAGTAGTTTGATTTTAAAAATAGGTGGACATACGATCGAAAGTCATAATTTCATCGAAACAAAAATTGTTTTGGATAGCATTTTGAATGCTGATCAACATTTGTTATTATGCATTTTTCGTAAAAACGAGCCTTTCATGCTTAAAAAAAATATGACAAAATCAAAAATCAAAATCAAAAAATCAAAAATATTTATTCAGTTTAGACCACAAGTGGCACTTATGAACGTCAATAGAAAATAATAAAAAAAGAAAAAGGTAGCCCTTATGGGGCACTTTACATGTCTCCTTATCTTTTGGGCCCTACCAGCGCTTCGAGACAAACATATGGCAAGTGCTGAGAAGAAACGCCGGAACAAACTCAGTCACCACTTATTGCCAGGAATTATCTAACGGTAAGAATAGTCAAATTTAAGTACATCAAATATGTGCAGACTGAACTGACCACGCATCCTTGTCATCAATATAGTCTCGAACCTTGTAGTACCCTTTGGACATAAGGGTATTTTTTATATGTATCTTAAATTTGTTTATTGGCAATTCGACAAGGTTGTGTGGTATTTTGTTAAATATGGTAATACATTTCCCCAAGAATGAATTACCTATCTTATGCAACCTAAATGATGGAACAGCAAGTTTATTCTTATGTCTCGTGTTAAATGAGTGGACGTCACTTGAATCAAAAATGTATGGATCCGATTCAAATATACATGCTATGAAGGATAAATCACAGATATGGGTTAATCCTAGACAACCTAAGAAGAAGCGTATAACTGAAGACTCTGACAGTGACTCGTCGACATCTCAGCTGGTTAGACCAATGACCCCCTGCTGCTCATCAAAAGCTCTAAACCAAACAATAAACTCATTTCGTGAGGAAATGAAGATAATGTTGAGCGCTATTACTGACATCAAAGAGCAACAAGAAGGCCGATTTTCTAGAATACAACAAGATATGGCAGATATCAAAAACTCTGTTAATCAATTGCAGAAAACTAACGAAGACATAGAAAAATCATTGGACTATCTGGGTAAAAAATATGAGGAACTGGAAGAAACTAATAAGGAGTGTATAGATAAGGTAAAGAAACAAGAAAACAAAATTAAGGACATTTGCCAACGAAACATTTACCTGGAGAAATATAGTAAGGCACTAGAAGAAAGAGTCTGTACATTGGAGCAAAAAGAGCTGGACCTAAATATAGAAATCAAAAACGTGGATAAGCAAGAAGGAAAAAGTACGTTAGAGATAGTTGAAATGATAGCACGAGAACTCAATCTAAAACCAGAAAAAATTGAGAAAACGTGGAGAGCAGGAAGAGAAAAAGACTCGAAAGATTCACGCCCAATCATAGTAACACTCCAATCACGAGAAGACCGATCAGAATGGTTAAAAGCGAGAAAAAATGTTCTAACAAATCACAACGTTTTCAAAAATAACAACAACACCAGAATCTACATAAACGAACATATAACGAGACACTTACGCCAACTACTGTGGGAAACTAAAATCAAATTAAAGGAAACATATAAATACATATGGGTGCAAAATGCTCGAATACTTATAAGAAAGAACGACCAAGATAAAAAAATCCACCAAATACGCTCCGAAAGTGATATACTAAGTTATTTACCAAGTAAGCAGGAGTAATCCAGTAATCAATGCCATCTACCGTTGATTTACAACCTCAATTAACAGATTTAGAATATACAAAATACGAAAATATACAACATTGGTCTAATCAAATAAATGACGGAAAGAACGCACTACAAATAATTCATATAAATATATGCTCCATTAAGAAACACTTTAGCGAGTTTCTAGTACTCATAAATGACTGTATAGATAGTATAGACATAATATGTTTAACAGAAGTTAACATAAAACAGGAAGAGTTGTGTTTATTTACAATAGATAACTTCAATACATACTCTTTAACAAGAGAAGATAGAAGAGGAGGAGGTGTAATATTATATGTCAAAAATATCCATCACTTTACAACCTACAATACGAAAGCGACGACATGTGAACTCATTCATGGTCATCTGAGAGCCTATACCTACGAAATGGAATTATTGATTGTATATCGCCCGCCGCAAACACAAAAACAAATGTTTATAAGGGAAATGGATAGAATATTACGTAACGTGCCCGCTAAAAAAGACGTAATACTGATTGGTGACTGCAACATCAACATACTTGTAGAAGACTTGAACTCCACGTCCAATTACTACCTAAACACATTATTTGCACGGGGACTGCAGTGCGGAGTGCAGGACGTGACTCGCGAGGCCGTGATGGCGGAGCGATTAGTAACGTCATGCATCGACCACGTCTTCGTGCGGACTGAAGAGGCTACAGTTTGTGCGTATGTACTTATGAGTAGAGTGGCAGACCACTATCTAACGGGACTCACAGCTGTTTTCGAGCGCCAGGGCCAGGTACCGCTGACGTCTGCTAAAGTTTGCTTAGATAATAGTTTAGTGTCAGCGAAACTTAAAGAATATAAATGGTCGGACTTGCTTAATGTTGAAGATCCTATTCAATTATACTATAAAATTAAATCAATTTTTTGCGATATCTATGATTCCTCCAGGATAATAAGGGCTAGCAAAAAAAGGGTTACACAACCGTGGATCTCAAAAACCCTACAAAATATGATAGATACGAAAGACACACTTTTCCGCAAATGGAAAAAATGTCCAACTAACAGTAATTACCGACTAGAGTACACGAAATATCGAAATAAAGTTCAGAAACTGATAAATCATGCTAAAAATAAACATAAGAGGGACGAGCTATATAATTGTAACGGGGATCTTCGTAAAATCTGGGGTAAAATAAATAACTGGTTAGGTAGGAGTAATTTGTCTGTAGATACTATTATTGAAAAACACTTTTTAAAGGAGGAACCATCACTAAAAACAGTATGTAATAAATTTTGTGAGACATTTACCAATGAGATCGACAACATTAAGCACAAGTGTGANCAGGAGTAATCCAGTAATCAATGCCATCTACCGTTGATTTACAACCTCAATTAACAGATTTAGAATATACAAAATACGAAAATATACAACATTGGTCTAATCAAATAAATGACGGAAAGAACGCACTACAAATAATTCATATAAATATATGCTCCATTAAGAAACACTTTAGCGAGTTTCTAGTACTCATAAATGACTGTATAGATAGTATAGACATAATATGTTTAACAGAAGTTAACATAAAACAGGAAGAGTTGTGTTTATTTACAATAGATAACTTCAATACATACTCTTTAACAAGAGAAGATAGAAGAGGAGGAGGTGTAATATTATATGTCAAAAATATCCATCACTTTACAACCTACAATACGAAAGCGACGACATGTGAACTCATTCATGGTCATCTGAGAGCCTATACCTACGAAATGGAATTATTGATTGTATATCGCCCGCCGCAAACACAAAAACAAATGTTTATAAGGGAAATGGATAGAATATTACGTAACGTGCCCGCTAAAAAAGACGTAATACTGATTGGTGACTGCAACATCAACATACTTGTAGAAGACTTGAACTCCACGTCCAATTACTACCTAAACACATTATTTGCACGGGGACTGCAGTGCGGAGTGCAGGACGTGACTCGCGAGGCCGTGATGGCGGAGCGATTAGTAACGTCATGCATCGACCACGTCTTCGTGCGGACTGAAGAGGCTACAGTTTGTGCGTATGTACTTATGAGTAGAGTGGCAGACCACTATCTAACGGGACTCACAGCTGTTTTCGAGCGCCAGGGCCAGGTACCGCTGACGTCTGCTAAAGTTTGCTTAGATAATAGTTTAGTGTCAGCGAAACTTAAAGAATATAAATGGTCGGACTTGCTTAATGTTGAAGATCCTATTCAATTATACTATAAAATTAAATCAATTTTTTGCGATATCTATGATTCCTCCAGGATAATAAGGGCTAGCAAAAAAAGGGTTACACAACCGTGGATCTCAAAAACCCTACAAAATATGATAGATACGAAAGACACACTTTTCCGCAAATGGAAAAAATGTCCAACTAACAGTAATTACCGACTAGAGTACACGAAATATCGAAATAAAGTTCAGAAACTGATAAATCATGCTAAAAATAAACATAAGAGGGACGAGCTATATAATTGTAACGGGGATCTTCGTAAAATCTGGGGTAAAATAAATAACTGGTTAGGTAGGAGTAATTTGTCTGTAGATACTATTATTGAAAAACACTTTTTAAAGGAGGAACCATCACTAAAAACAGTATGTAATAAATTTTGTGAGACATTTACCAATGAGATCGACAACATTAAGCACAAGTGTGATAACCAGTTCCTTGATAAAAAATCTTACATAAAGGAATGTAATGTTAGTTTTAGATATAAAAATGTATCAGCTGAAGATGTGTGCAAAGCTATAGATAAGTTGCACTGCAGCAAGTCACCGGGGTCAGATCAGATCAGGGTCAGAGACTTAAAAGAGATCAAAAAAATAATTAGTCCTCTGATAGCAAACTTCATAAATATGTGTGTAAAAAGAGGAGTATATCCAGACGAATTAAAAAAATCAATAATAAGACCGATTTATAAACAAGGTTTACACCAGGATTATACAAATTATAGGCCAATAGCGATTCTTAATGTCATAAACAAAATCACTGAAAAACTTATAGTCAGTCAGATAACAAAATTCATGGAAGACAATAATGTCCTCTCAGATATTCAACATGGATTTAGGATCAATAGAAGTACTGCAACAGCGTTATCTAAATTTACTGACAATGTCAACAATGCATTAAATAATAAGGAAATGGTAATGGTAATATTTATAGATTTTAAAAAAGCTTTCGACACACTTGACCACGATGGCTTGCTGCATGCGATGGAGGACTGTGGTATACGTGGTCCAATCAATAACTGGTTCAGTACCTACCTGAAACATAGAACGTTAGAAGTTAAAGTTAATGGAGTCAGTAGTGACCTAGGCAATGTTCAATATGGCGTCCCGACCGGGTCGGTATATGGGCCTGTTGGATACATAATTCATGTAAACAGCATGAGCAATGTAATAAAACACTGCAATACATATATGTACGCGGACGATACATGTTTAATGTTTAGCTGTAAGAACCATAGCAATATACAAAATAAAATGCAAGACGATTTTAATAACGTTATAAAATGGGCTCATGATAACGGCATAATAATAAATGTAAATAAAACTAAATGTATGCTTATAACTTCACCATACTCCCACCAAAAACAAATAAGTATTAATATTAAGGGTCATACGTATGAATGTCTACATAATGAAATGAAAGATTGTCACTGTGAACACTTGGGGCATGTATCTATGTATAAATACTTGGGACTGACAATAGACAGTACATTCTCTTGGAAGCTACACGTGGAAAATACATGTATGAAGTTACGAAGCATATTAGGTAAAATATATTATTTAAAATTCATCTGCAGTAGGAAAATACTCTATATGCTGTACCATGCCCTCGTAGAGGCCACAATTGGTTACGGGCTGGGTAGTTATGGACTAACGTTCCCAGTTCACCTTAACAAAATAAAATCAATACAAACTAGAATATTGAAAATGCTAACAGATAGGAGAACTTTAGTTAAATGTAAAAAAGAATACCTAAAGCTATTTAAAATATGTAAGATTTTGCCAATAGAAAAGAAAGTTAAATTAATACTAATACTAGAACAATATAATACAGACAAATTTAAAACAAAACGGGTACATAACTACCCAACTCGATTAGCTAAGAAAAATAAATTAATGGTGCCTAAAATAAACAATTATTTTGGTAAAAGAACTAGACAATGGATTATACCTACAATACATAACGAATTGGAGCAAGATTTGCTAAACGATATACTTTCGAGAAATCACCTTAAGTACAAGTTAAAAAAATATTACCTAACTTTATGTCCCTGATACTATAACTAGACTATTAGATATATTATATTGTAATATTAGTTTTTAAATAGTAAGTGCAGGCGACCGGCGCACCAGGCTAGACACTGGAGATGTCTGATCTGATGTGCCGGCGACTGTAGGAACCAATTTTGCATGTGTGTATTATTACTTAGTTAATAAGTACAATAAGTTACATTTATAATAGTTAGCACGAGAACGACTGCCGACAAACTGTTAAGCAGTTTGGCAGATTAGTATTAAGTAAAATCGATGTAACTTTTATGAGACAAGAATCAAAAATGTATGGATCCGATTCAAATATACATGCTATGAAGGATAAATCACAGATATGGGTTAATCCTAGACAACCTAAGAAGAAGCGTATAACTGAAGACTCTGACAGTGACTCGTCGACATCTCAGCTGGTTAGACCAATGACCCCCTGCTGCTCATCAAAAGCTCTAAACCAAACAATAAACTCATTTCGTGAGGAAATGAAGATAATGTTGAGCGCTATTACTGACATCAAAGAGCAACAAGAAGGCCGATTTTCTAGAATACAACAAGATATGGCAGATATCAAAAACTCTGTTAATCAATTGCAGAAAACTAACGAAGACATAGAAAAATCATTGGACTATCTGGGTAAAAAATATGAGGAACTGGAAGAAACTAATAAGGAGTGTATAGATAAGGTAAAGAAACAAGAAAACAAAATTAAGGACATTTGCCAACGAAACATTTACCTGGAGAAATATAGTAAGGCACTAGAAGAAAGAGTCTGTACATTGGAGCAAAAAGAGCTGGACCTAAATATAGAAATCAAAAACGTGGATAAGCAAGAAGGAAAAAGTACGTTAGAGATAGTTGAAATGATAGCACGAGAACTCAATCTAAAACCAGAAAAAATTGAGAAAACGTGGAGAGCAGGAAGAGAAAAAGACTCGAAAGATTCACGCCCAATCATAGTAACACTCCAATCACGAGAAGACCGATCAGAATGGTTAAAAGCGAGAAAAAATGTTCTAACAAATCACAACGTTTTCAAAAATAACAACAACACCAGAATCTACATAAACGAACATATAACGAGACACTTACGCCAACTACTGTGGGAAACTAAAATCAAATTAAAGGAAACATATAAATACATATGGGTGCAAAATGCTCGAATACTTATAAGAAAGAACGACCAAGATAAAAAAATCCACCAAATACGCTCCGAAAGTGATATACTAAGTTATTTACCAAGTAAGCAGGAGTAATCCAGTAATCAATGCCATCTACCGTTGATTTACAACCTCAATTAACAGATTTAGAATATACAAAATACGAAAATATACAACATTGGTCTAATCAAATAAATGACGGAAAGAACGCACTACAAATAATTCATATAAATATATGCTCCATTAAGAAACACTTTAGCGAGTTTCTAGTACTCATAAATGACTGTATAGATAGTATAGACATAATATGTTTAACAGAAGTTAACATAAAACAGGAAGAGTTGTGTTTATTTACAATAGATAACTTCAATACATACTCTTTAACAAGAGAAGATAGAAGAGGAGGAGGTGTAATATTATATGTCAAAAATATCCATCACTTTACAACCTACAATACGAAAGCGACGACATGTGAACTCATTCATGGTCATCTGAGAGCCTATACCTACGAAATGGAATTATTGATTGTATATCGCCCGCCGCAAACACAAAAACAAATGTTTATAAGGGAAATGGATAGAATATTACGTAACGTGCCCGCTAAAAAAGACGTAATACTGATTGGTGACTGCAACATCAACATACTTGTAGAAGACTTGAACTCCACGTCCAATTACTACCTAAACACATTATTTGCACGGGGACTGCAGTGCGGAGTGCAGGACGTGACTCGCGAGGCCGTGATGGCGGAGCGATTAGTAACGTCATGCATCGACCACGTCTTCGTGCGGACTGAAGAGGCTACAGTTTGTGCGTATGTACTTATGAGTAGAGTGGCAGACCACTATCTAACGGGACTCACAGCTGTTTTCGAGCGCCAGGGCCAGGTACCGCTGACGTCTGCTAAAGTTTGCTTAGATAATAGTTTAGTGTCAGCGAAACTTAAAGAATATAAATGGTCGGACTTGCTTAATGTTGAAGATCCTATTCAATTATACTATAAAATTAAATCAATTTTTTGCGATATCTATGATTCCTCCAGGATAATAAGGGCTAGCAAAAAAAGGGTTACACAACCGTGGATCTCAAAAACCCTACAAAATATGATAGATACGAAAGACACACTTTTCCGCAAATGGAAAAAATGTCCAACTAACAGTAATTACCGACTAGAGTACACGAAATATCGAAATAAAGTTCAGAAACTGATAAATCATGCTAAAAATAAACATAAGAGGGACGAGCTATATAATTGTAACGGGGATCTTCGTAAAATCTGGGGTAAAATAAATAACTGGTTAGGTAGGAGTAATTTGTCTGTAGATACTATTATTGAAAAACACTTTTTAAAGGAGGAACCATCACTAAAAACAGTATGTAATAAATTTTGTGAGACATTTACCAATGAGATCGACAACATTAAGCACATATTTTTAGTTGGGGAGCCGCTGGTAAATGTGTGTGATATCCTAGGACAGTAGTCTTTGTTTAGGGTGTTTAGAGTAGGTGGTGACTCACAACCAGACTGAAAACTATCTGTACAAGATTCATCCAATAGGATAGAATTTTGACAGTTGCAATTAGATATAAATTTTTTCAAAGCCTGGAAATGTTCATCACACTCTTTTTTTGTACATTGATACCGTTCAGACATTGTGTTCAAAGATTTCTTAAGATTACATAATTTATATTCTAGGTTTTCGACATCATGTTCATATTTCAGTACACTATTCTCTAACATTGTGGAACATATGTCAAGCTCATTCTTTAGACGCTGTCTCTCATTTATATAGTTTACTTTGTTGTATAAGCATTTTTGTTTTTTAATCAACTTATTTGTTTTTTTAATATAATTACTAATTTTTACATACTTTTTAAATTTATTTTTACTGCATCTGACAATCTTACCACATACAGGAGTATTGTTTAAAGTATTATCACAAGTTAGGTCTATGGTAATTAATTGTTTGTCAGATGCAGTTTGGGTCAGGCTGGGCGCACTACCGACTAACTCGTCAAACATGATTTGGGTTTTGGTGGCTGTGCAGGCTTCTCTTTCAGCTTCCATTAATTCGATATGGCTGTGAGCATCATAAAGGTCTTGTTTCATGATGGTCATACGTCTGAGGTTGTGTACGTACTCTTCATTGCACTCACCAAACCCGTCAATGATTAATTGTAGCCTATTCCGTTCCTCTACAATTGTCTCATAGTTGGTGTGCAGCTCAGCCATCTCTTTCTTTAAATGCTTGTTTTTATCCCACACATCCATCAGCTCCCTCTCATTGTCCTCTCTTTCCCTATTTAATTGCTCAATCAAGTTTTAATACAAATTCTCAATGTTACCAGGACTCGGTTCCTTTCATACAAATTGACATAACATTAGGTACTAGGTATGTCGAGCTACGTCGTGCTATGCTGGACGACACGTGTGATGTGTCGTTTGTCCCTTATTAAATAACTTTCAAAAGTCTGTCAAACTCCATACGAAAATCACCGGTTAAGGTCATAGTTACGGTTAAAATAAGATGGTGCAACTCAGCCTTAAACTCGAAGCCCACACTCGAGCTCATCGGCACGCGCACCGACGATCGCTAAACGGCTAGAGTACCTTCTGTACTCGCCACTCTGCTCGGTGAGGCTGGAAAAGCTCCTAAAACTACCAGCGAGCGTCCCTTAAAAAAAGCCTTTTAAAGTTATTTTTAAGTAACAGGAATTTTGTTTATAATTTAATTGTCTTTTAAAAATTAGGGATTGATGGTGAAAACGGGCATTAAACTCGTTTTATTGAAACTGAATCTTATTTAGGTAAAATTTCAAAATCAAAGTACTAACGGGTAAATCTCACAAGGTTAAAGCAACATTATTGATACCCCGTGAATGTTGGCTTCAGAAAGCTTTGACACACATTTCAAAGTGCCTCTACTCGAATTTTCATGTAAAAATAAACCGTAAAATGAAAAAGTGGTTTGTGGCCCGCAAAGTATCTTTGAGAATTATTGGTATCAATTGACATTTCAAATTACCATTCGGTGGAATTTCAACGAAATGCGTATAGATTTTATGTCCTTCATTTCCGAGGGTTGTCTTGTCACGTAACGTTCACGACCCTCTTGAATTGCTTAATTGGATTGAATAACATCTTTGTTTTTATCGAAGCAAAATATCCGCTCGTTATATAAAAAGCAAGGACAGCTATTATGTCTGTAAGGAACTTAAACGTAAACTTTATCACAAATCACTGTTCTTACCGTTATACTCTTATGGGCAGAGAAATAGTATGTAATTTTTAGATACTGTTTTAACGAATTTAACATTAGTAATATCGATAAACTTAAATTTCAGTTCAAATTGGACTCTTTAGAGAACGGTCTTCAAACTAATATTAAATTATTTTCCAAATTCACACGGAAGCTGTCTCACGTTACGAATACATGATTCATAATAAACAATAGTAAACATTCCAATAATATCGCCCTCCTTCTGATGCACTAGTTTCAAAATAGATTTACAAATCTGACACCTCCTGTAGCGTCATAAACACACGAATAATTTATAGTGAAACGTTTAAATACGTTGAAGTAAATGCAAATCTGTTAGGCTGAGTTGCACCACCTTATTTTAACCGTAACAATATCAATAACCGGTGCTTTTTATATGGAGTTTGACAGATTTTTGACTTTTGTCAAAGTTAAAGTAAGATGGTACAACTCGGCCTACGACTTTTAATCCGATACCTCACGATATATGCGAAAGTTCTTGTTTGTGACTTGACATTTTTGTAACATCTATGTAGGTACGAGTATGAATTAAAATTATGAATATCAAAAAGACACCACACGAGCAAAGTCACAGGAAGAACACGGGCCACCGGTCACAACCGCAAAACGCCGCCAACGGCGTATTTCCTATAGTTTTCATAAATGTTATTATGAACTCGCCACGGTTGACGCCAGGCGGCCGCCACACGCTACATAACGCCGCGCTCGCTTTTTGTAGCCTTCTCCGGCCACAAAAAAACGCTGCTACATGCCGCTCGCTCTTATACCTCGGTAAACCTGCATGGGCTTAGAAGTGGCGGCCACCAACCACAAGTGGTGACTACCGGCCACAAGTGACTGTCGCGTGTCAGCCACATTTGTAGCCGCTTCTAGTGTACTTCTTCTGTGGCGGCGTTTGTGGCTGTGACTAAGCCCATGTGCGGCGACGCTAAAGGCTTAAAATATCCACTTTTTTCCCAGTCGACTGAGGTGTACTGGATGGCAGGGATTAATTTCAAGTTCACATTTTAATAATCATGTGTCTGCACGTCTATTTTTAACTCTGTTTCAGGTTGTTTTATGAAAAATACACCCGTATTTAAAAGCTCAGTGGATTTAAAAATAAGTGGTGACCTCTTTTGCTACGGCAAAGGGGATATCTAAGTTGGAGTACCTACATTTCTATTTAAATTTATGTGATTAAAGGCTATATTTGAACTGAAATTTAGTGTCGGTGTAATAAAGGAGAACTTTGTAGCGTAGTTAATTGATGTGAATGTTTAGTTAATTTGTATCAATTTTACAATGTTGGCTAATAATTATAGGCTGTCTGTTATTATGAAAGATTATTTTAAGCTCGATGGACATTTTTGAGGAGTCTGCTGTTCTTCTTATCTCAAGAAACTTGTTATTGAAACATTTTCTTCAATTCCTGGAAATGGGTGAAGAAAATAGCTAATTTACCTAATTATTACAGTTGTCGGCGCTCTATACTCGGGTAGCAGGGTTCGTAGGTTTTTAGAAATAAAAGTTCATATAGACTGGTAAGACGGTAACTGTATTGTGTAAGCGCGAGGATGGGCCTTCAAGGCGTCCGACCGGTACCGAGGTTGCGTACTTAGTTATGCATCCGTCAGCTCCCTCTGCTCTAGACTAAACAAGATAAGTCATCACTTTCCACTCTACAGTGTAAGCATTCGTAGAATTGTTATTCACATAAGAGATGTGTCAGCAGAACTAAATTGTAAACACCGTACTGGACGACTGCGATCGGCCACAATATTAAATCATTATTAAATCGCCTCCAACTCGGCGAGGACGTGATCACTTAGTTTAATTAAATATAATCCTTTTTAAAAAGCTTCCACCCCGCTCCCGAAATCTGACTGGCGCAGCCGTTCGGATTTATTGCTGCAAGTTTTCCTAAAGTTTACGCGATTGGTGTCAAAATCCGCCGTTTAAATTCGTGATACTACGGGAAACTAATAAATCCGCCGAACCAAATAAATTTGTCATCGAAGTACGGGTGGAACGAGTATGCAGAGAACGGTCGGTTGGTGAGTAGAACTTTTCGCCAATCCTTCCACTCCTTATCCTCTGTGTATTTTTCATGCTTTTTAAATCGTAGGGAAATATTGCTACTCCGGGATAGAACTTCTCCCAGGGTATCGCATTTTGTGTTTTCGTCATAAAACTTTATCGTTAACACTTTTCGTTTAGATTTAAGTGAATTAAATATTGAAACAAAGTAAAGAAAATAAATTGAAATAAAGTAAATAAATTGAAATAAAGTAAATAAAATATAGGCCTTATAAATAAGCTCAAAATTGCACAGCGTGCTATGGAGAGGGCTATGCTCGGTGTTTCTTTACGAGATCGAATCAGAAATGAGGAGGAGATCCGTAAACGAACTAAAGTCGCTGACATAGCCCAACGGATTAGCAAGCTAAAGTGGCAATGGGCAGGGCACATAGTACGCAGATACTAACGGCCGATGGGTCAGCAAGGTTCTGGAGTGGAGGCCACGTACCGGAAAGCGCAGCGTAAGACGTCCACCCACATGGTGACGACGACTGATGGTGACATAGCAGGAAGGCGCTGGATGCAGGTCGCCACCAACCGGCCATTGTGGAAATGATGATGGATGATGAATAATGTGTGGAATAGGGTTGCGGGTATTCCCATTTATGCTAGAATTATTCGACTAACTTTAATAGAGAGTGATAAAAATGTATTGTTTACTATAACCGTTCAACCCTTACTGAACCCACTACCTACTGTAATCGATTATGACAGTCAAAATGATATAAAGATCTATTCAGGGCTACTTTAGAAAGTAAAAATATATTTCATAACTATTGAAGTCAAGGGTTCTTGCTTGAAGACTTTTTTTAATCATGTCTGTCGGTATTATACGTGCCAAAAAGTAGGTATATACCTTGGTAAAAGGGTACATATCTACCTAATCCACCTTACACCATAACCAGTAGACCAGTAGTGAATATTATAATGTCAATAATCGACTTAGGCTACCTAGTACCTAAAAACTTAGGTTCTAGTTTGAAAGGTTTTAGTATGAAATGAGGTAATAGGGGGCTGTACTTAGTTAGAGTAAGTCTCTTTTCCTATTAATAATTACTTTAAGTGCATTAAAATCTATAATCCATAAATAAAAATACTTAAAATTTTGCATGTCCATTACTCACTTGGCCGCGCGTGCCCGCATAAAATTTTTATGTAGTAATATTAGGCACCATAGGTACTTACGACTACATAAGGTTTGACCGCTACAGTTTGCAACAGTGGCCAGAATAAAAATAAAAACGTTTTTTCTCCATACAAATTTTTTTGTCATATTTTTTTTAAGCATGAAAGGCTCGTTTTTACGAAAAATGCATAATAACAAATGTTGATCAGCATTCAAAATGCTATCCAAAACAATTTTTGTTTCGGTGAAATTATGATTTTCGATCGTATGTCCACCCATTTTTAAAATCAAACTACTGTGCGCAGTACCAACTGCTGACGTTCGTCAACAAAATGGTGCTCAACTCTTGAGACAAGCTAAATTACACCATATTGTTAAGAACATTTGCTTCCTCATAATATTATGTCAATCTTCATTATTGTAACTAGAATAAGTATGTTGTAGAAGCAATAAAGGATTTTATTATTTATTTATTTATTTATTTACAACATAATTGTTTTTTAAATACCTTCGCAAACCTTCTGTACGCAGTACTTATTATTCTGTGGTTTTACGGTTTCGGTCGTACCTAGCCTAATTTGAAAAAACCGGCCAAGTGCGAGTCGGGCTCGCGCACAAAGGGTTCCGTAGCAGCAAATATAATAAACTTATTATGTCAATTTATACACCTGGTGAATGGAGCCTAAACTCTCCCGATATTTTGCCTTGTACTTTTATGTATGAATATTAATTTTATATATGTATTTATAAATATTCCGAGC